>NC_069501.1:723114895-723457395 GCF_027579735.1 Bombina bombina | reverse complement strand
TTTCATACACTGAAATGTGGGCAACAAAATTATTAAAGGGGCATTATATACTAGATTTTTCTTTGCATAAATGTTTTGTAGATGATCCATTTATATAGCCCATCTGGGTGTGTTTTTGTAAAAATGTATAGTTTTGCTTATTTTAAAATAGCATTGTGCTGTTTTTCAGACTCCTAACCAAGCCCCAAAGTTTTAGATGCATACTGATGTATACAGGCTTTAGACTGCTTCTGTTTGTATAATGGATCTTTTCATATGCAGGGGAGGGGGGAGGTTCTGCTATCAGTGGGTGTCCCACACTTATCTCATTAACAGTGTTAGATTGGGAGCTTCTAAGTAAGTTTTTAAAAAGGTTTTACACTGGATTTTTTATCAGTATCTGTGCATATTATTCTTTATGGTAGTGTCTATTACATGCAGTTAAATGAAAATTGGTATATAATGTCCCTTTAATGATACCAATAAATGACTCTATGCAGGAATCGAGATCTGTGTTGCCTCCTATTTACATAATAGTGTTAAAGCTTACTTATTTATTAGTTTCTAGTATCATATCCTATATGTAATGAAAAAGTTTGTTTTCCATTCCAGCTCCCTTTTTTTTAATTATAGAGAATTAGAAGACTTTGGTTACCTATAAAGTGAACATGTAACAAATTAAGTTTACATTTTTTTTTACAATGTCATTTTGTTCCTGCCGGAAAAAATCCTTATTTGCATTTCTAATAAGCGGATACAGTAATGGAAACAGCTATTTTTTAATTTGCTATCTAGATCTACACAAACATCAAGTAGTTATAAGCAATGATGCAATATATGTGCAGAGTTTGTAAATATTTAAAGTCATATCCAAGCAGCTGTATAAATGATGTTATAAAACATCGCAATTTAATAAACAACAAGCAGGTGCATTTTTCTTGCCGCTAACAGGCCATAAAGGAAATATCAATCATTTGTTTTACACACTTATTTTATTAGCTATCACATTATATTTAGTTTTATTTTGAACTCCAGCATTCTAATCTTATTTTACACACTTTATTAGCCAGTTTATTGATTTCTTATTACATTATATTCCATTCAATTGTCACCTATTAATGCTTCCGTTTCCTGATATATGATTTGGGAAGACCAGCCATTATGTAGAGCAATGTCACTGTCTAATGTCTGTTGATTTCCTTTACTAACCGCCCCATCATTAGGGAATTGATCTCTATAATGATTTTAATCAAAGTTTCAGCAGTGAAAACAAAAAGACATTTGGTTATACAAAGCAGAGCACTGCAGTATTCTACACACAGCAAATAGAAACATTTTTCTCTAATGACTAGTAAAAGGTTTTAAGTGCTATTATCATCTCCCCTGGTTGATCATATATATACATTATTAAAACACATAAGGAGTAATGTAGATTATGTTGTTATGATGGGCATTTTCTAGAAACACTGCCGGCTATTTCCTAAAGGGAGTTAAAAGAGAAGTTAAAGGGACACTGTACTCTAAAATTGTCTCTTCTTTAAAGTTTTACCAATGGTCAATTTTACCTGCTCGAGTTTGTTTGATTGCAAACATCTACTTTACATTTACCTTGTTGTTGTTTTGCTTTTTGAAACCACTACTTATATTGAAAATATGAATACAAATGTATGATCTGTAGAAATGTTATGCAAACAGGAGACATAAGCACTAATTCATCTACCAGTGGTAGGTAGGAAAGGACCATTAAACACAGTAGAATTGCATAATCAACAAATGCATAATAAAAATAAAATGCAAAATTTAAAATGAGTATGACATTTTCTTCTGACAAATTTCAAAGTAAGTTTGTTACATTTTCCTTTCCCTGCATTGTGTGACAGCCATAAGCCAAACACAAAATGCATGCGTTTGTGTGTGTGTGTGTGTGTGTGTGGTATATCTATCTATCTATCTATCTATCTATCTATCTATCTATCTATCTATCTATCTATCTCAAAAAAGTGAGTTACACCCCTCACATTTTTGTAAATATTTTATTATACCTTTTCATGTGACAACACTGAAGAAATGACACCTTGCTACAATGTAAAGTAGTGAGTGTACAGCCTGTATAACAGTGTAAGTTTGCGTCCCCTCAAAATACCTCAACACACAACCATTAATGCCTAAACTGTTTGCAACAAAAGTGAGTACACCCCTAAGTGGAAATATCCAAATTGGGCTCAATTAGCCATTTTCCCTCCCCGATGCCATGTGACTCATTAGTGTTACAAGATCTCAGGTGTGTTAAATTTGGTGTTATCGCCTCTTCTAAAGATGATGCACAAGAAAGCCCGCAGTTTGCTGAAGACAAGTAGGCTGACATGGATTACTGGAACCATGTCATGTGGTCCAATGACACCAAGATAAACTTATTTGGTTCAAATGGTGTCAAGCGTGTGTGGCGGCAACTAGGTGAGGAGAAGAAAGACAAGTATGTCTTACCTACAGTCAAGCATGGTGGTGGGAGTGTCATGATCTGGGCCTGCCTGAGTGCTGCTGGCACTGGGGAGCTACAGTTCTTTGAGGGAACCATGAACGCCAACATGTACTGCGATATACTGAAGCAAAGCATGATCCCCCTCCCTTCGGAGACTGGGCCGCAGGGCAGTATTCCAACATAATGACCGCAAACCAGTGGCGGTTCTAGACATAGAAACATAGATATTGATGGCAGATAAGAGCCATAGGCCCAGCAAGTCTGCCCGACCTTACCTAACAGTATAAACTTATCTAGTTTGTAGGATAGCCCTATGCTTGTCCCATGCATTTTTAAAGTCCCCCACAGTGTTTGTTGCTACTACCTCTTGAGGAAGTTTATTCCATAAATCAATCACTCTTTCTGTAAAGAAGTGCTTCCTCAAATTACTCCTGAATCTACTACCCTTTAGCTTGAGCTCATGACCCCTTGTTCTTGAATTTTCCATTTTATGTAAAATACCCACAGCCTCAGTTTTACTAAACCCTTTAATGTACTTGAAAGTTGCTATCATATCACCTCTTTCCCTTCTCTCCTCTAAGCTATACATATTTAGGTCATTGAGCCTATCCTGGTAAGTTTTATTTTTTAGACCATGTACCATTTTGGTAGCCCTCCTTTGCACAGATTCAAGTTTGTTAATATCCTTCTGAAGATATGGCCTCCAGAACTGCACACAATACTCAAGATGAGGCCTAACTAATGATCTATAAAGTGGCATAAGAACCTTACTATTTCTGCTGCAAATACCTCTACCAATACATCCAAGCATTCTGCTAGCCTTACTCGCTGCATTACTACATGGTTTACTAAGTTTTAAATCATCTGAAATAATAATTCCCAAGTCCTGTTCCTCGTCTGTAACAGTCAGTAAAGTGTCATTGAGTCTGTAATTAACATTTGGATTTTTCTTCCCTAAATGCATTATTTTACACTTTGCTGTGTTAAAATTTAGATCCCAGTCGTTTGTCCAATCCTCCAATTGTTGTATATCACTTCTCATTTTGTCTACCCCCCCTGGAACATCCACTCTGTTGCAAATTTTTGTATCATCTGCAAAGAGACATACTTTCCCCTGTAGCCCTTTGCTGATATCGCAGATAAATATGTTAAACAAAACAGGCCCCAGAACTGACCCCTGAGGAACACCACTAGTAACAGCCCCCTCTGCTGAATGAACTCCATTTACTAAGACACTTTGTTTTCTGTCCTTAAGCCAGCATTCCACCCAGTTCACAATTTTTGAATCTAGACCAAGGAGATATAGTTTGTGAATAAGTTTATTGTGTGGGACGGTGTCAAATGCTTTGCTGAAATCTAGATATGCTACATCAACTGCTCCTCCCTTGTCTAATACTTTTGTTACATAATCAAAGAAGTCAATTAGATTAGTCTGACATGATCTCCCTGAAGTAAAACCATGCTGATTTTGGTCCTCTAAATTGTTTGTCTTTATGTAAGTCATAATTCTTTCTTTTAAGAGGCTTTCCATTAATTTCCCTACTACTGAAGTTAAACTAACTGGCCTGTAGTTGCCAGATTCTTCTCTACTGCCCTTTTTATGAAGAGGTAGACAAATTTTACTGGGGGGGCCAAGGTGGGGCCAGTGTTTAATCAGGGGGGCTACTGCCCTTTTTATGAAGAGGTAGACAAATTTTACTGGGGGGGCCAAGGTGGGGCCAGTGTTTAATCAGGGGGGCACATTAAAAAACAGAAACAAATTATATATATATATGTGTGTGTATAAATGTATATATATATATATATATATATATATATATATATATATATATATATATATATATATATATCTACACATACACACACACACACATATATACACACATATCCATTCAGACACACACATAAACACACACACATAGATACATACATAAACACACACTTATATATATATATATACACACACACAACCATACACACATATATATATATATATATATATATATATATACACACAAATCCATACACATAAACACACACACATAGATACATACATATATACACAAACACACACATATATATATATATAATATATATATATATATATATATATATATATATATATATATATATATATATATACACACACAAATCCATACACATAAACACACACACATACATAAACAGTATATATTTACTTCACTTTGTTAACCCCACACTTTGACTAGACAGCGTTTCAGGGACAGGGAAGCAGATAAATAGCCTTGATCTTGTCCTTTAATTTTCAGTCAGCTCAGTGGCCAGCTCAGGGGGGCCAGGGACATTTTTACAGGGGCACTGGCCCCTGTGTAGAACCGCCCCTGCCGCAAACACACCTTTCAAGATGACTGCTGCCTTGCTAAAGAAGCTGAGGGTAAATGGGATGGACTGGCCAAGCATGTCTCCAGACCTAAACCCTATTGAGCATCTGTGGGGCATCCTAAAACGAACGGTGGGGAAGCGCAAGGTCTCTAACATTCACCAGCTCTGTGATTTCGTCATGGAGGAGTGGAAGAGGACACCAGTGGCAACCTATGAAGCTCTGGTGAACTCCATGCCCAAGAGGGTTAAAGTAGTGCTGGAAAATAATGGTGGCCACACAAAATATTGACATTTTGGGCCCAATTTGGACATTTCCACTTAGGGGTGTACTCACTTTTGTCGCCAACGGTTTAGACATTAATGACTGTGTGCTGAGTTATTTTGAGGGGATACAGGCTGTACACTCACTACTCTACATTGTAGCAAAGTGTCATTTCTTCAGTGTTGTCACATGAAAAGATATTATAAAATATTTACAAAAATGCGAGTGGTGTGCTCACTTTTGTGAGATACTATGTTTATGTGTGTGTGTATATATATGTATGTATGTATATATATATATATATATATATATATATATATATATATATGTGTGTGTGTATGTATATGTATATATGTATGTATATATATATTTATATATATATATACACACGCACATTTCTAAAAGTTTGCAACGACATCCAAACTGGCATGGAACAAGGAGACCTAACTGGAGCTATTTTCCTTGATTTTGAAAAGGCCTTTGACACAGTATACCACGACATACTACTGCTCAAACTAAAAAACTCTGGTATTGCTGATCATCCGTTAACCTGGTTTCTATCATATGTATCGGATCGATCACAATATGTCTCAAATTCTGACAGTGACTCCCTCCCTCTCCCAGTCACGTGTGGTGTTCCCCAAGGTTCCATTCTCGGCCCCCTACTATTCACATTATTTGCCTAATGTCTGCAAATCCTCAACTGTACACATGTACGCAGATGACACGGTAATCTATGAAAACAATTCCGATCTGCCACAGCTTGGAGCAGTGCTCCAAGACCAGTTCACAGAGGTAGAAAAGTGGATCTCAAAAAACAAACTCTTCCTAAACACTGACAAATCTGTCACAATAATCTTTGGAACGGGACCTAAATTAAACAAATTACAAAATTCCCATCTACGCATCAAAACAAAATCCAATTGCACACTGACCGCAGTCCACTCTTTCAAATACTTGGGTATGTTGTTAGACCCCAATCTATATTTTGGCCTCCACATAGAAAAACTTGCATTTAAACTTTATCCAAAACTAGGTGCCCTGTACAGAAACAAATCTTGCCTCAGCCCTACAGTTAAGGAAAAGATTGTACAGCAAATGCTGATGCCTATCATGGATTACGGGGACGTAGTATATGCACCTGCACCGCAAACTCACCTTAATAAACTTAATACATTTTATAACTCGTTCTGCCGCTTTGTGCTACAATGTAACTACAGGACCCACCTTGTAACATGCTAAAAGAACTAAACTGGCTGACGCTGGAATCCAGACGCACCCTCCATATTGCCTGCTTTGCGTTTAAGAGCCTTTCTGGGAAGCTCCCACCCTACCTGAGCAGAATGCTCTCCCCGGCTATCCCCACCTCCTATAACCTCCGATCTAGTACCAGCACATTATTTAGCTTGCCTGAATACAAAAAGAAAGCAGCTGGATCCTCCTTTTCCTACAGAGCACCATAATTATGGAATGACCTCCCGCACACTTTCAAACCTTCCCCAAGCCTAATATCCTTTAAGAGATCCCTCTCTACATATCTCAAAACAGAATGCACCTGTCATGGTTGATTATATATTTCTTTCATGTAATTGGCAAGAGTCCATGAGCTAGTGACGTATGGGATATACAATCCTACCAGGAGGGGCAAAGTTTCCCAAACCTCAAAATGCCTATGAATACACATATTTCCTTCTGCAGACTGTCAGTTTCATATCTGGGAAATGCATTTTTTATGAAAATTTATTTCTTACCTGGGGTATAGTCTTTTTTCAATTGGCTGTCGTTTTCAAAATTTGTGGGCAGAATAAGGCTCGCGAGGGTGCAAAATGCTAAAGTTTATTGCGTCATTCTTGGCGCAAGATTTTTTGGTGTGGTTACGTTCGTTGATGCAAATTCGACATTTCCAGCGTGTTAGTTGACGCTGATATCTTTCACAAGGTTGCGTCATCTATGACACGAGTGTGTCGTTTCCGGATGTTTTTGGCGCCCAAAAATATTTTTCTGTTTGTTGTGTGTCATTCTTGGTGCCAAATATTTTCATTATTTAAGACCCCATTCCTATATGCCTCTTTTTTTTTCTTCTTCTCTATCAGAGGGCTATTCTGTTTGCATTTTTTCCCATTCCTGAAACTGCCATATAAGGAAATTGATAATTTTGCTTTATATGTTGTTTGTTTCTCTTACGTTTGCAAGATGTCGCAATCTGATCCTGTCTCAGCAATCACTGTTGGAACCCTGCGACCTGATAACAGTTCTACCAAAGCTAAGTGCATTTGTTGTAAACTTCTGGAGGTTATTCCTCCAGCTGTGGTTTGTAATAGTTGTCATGATAAATTTTTATATGCAGAGAATGTATCCATCAGTAGTAGTTCATTACCTGTTGCTGTTCCTTCAACATCTAATGCACAAGATATACCTGTAAATTTAAAATAATTTATTTCTGATTCAATTCAGAAGGCTTTGTCTGCCATTCCACCTTCTAATAAACGTAAAAGGTCTTTTAAAACTTCTCATAAGGTTGATGAAATTTCAAATGACCAGCAACATACTGAATTATCCTTCTCTGATGAGGATCTATCTGATTCAGAAGATCCTGCCTCAGATATTGACACTGACAAATCTTCTTATTTATTTAAAATGGAGTATATTCGTTCCTTGTTAAAAGAAGTGTTGATTACATTAGATATGGAGGAAACTAGTCCTCTTGATATTAAAACTAGTAAACATTTAAATTCTGTTTATAAACCTCCTGTGGTTATTCCAGAGGTTTTTCCAGTTCCTGGTGCTCTTTCTGATATGATTTCTAAGGAAAGGAATAGGCCTGGTGCTTCTTTTATTCCTTCTTCCAGGTTTAATAAGTTGTATCCTTTGCTAGCAGTTAGATTGGAGTTTTTGGAAAAGATCCCCAAAGTTGATGGCGCTATCTCTACTCTTGCTAAACATACTACTATTCCTATGGAAGATAGTACTTCTTTTAAAGATCCTTTAGATAGGAAACTTGAATCTTATCTAAGGAAAGCCTATTTGTATTCAGGTCATCTTCTTAGGCCTGCAATTTCTTTGGCTGATGTTGCAGCTGCTTCAACTTTTTGGTTGGAAACTTTAGCGCAACAAGCATTACCAATTTGTTGCTCCTCCTTTTGGCCTAGCAACAGCTCCAATAATCTTTTCAAAGGTTCTAGGTGCCCTACTCTATATTAAAAAAGCGGGGTATTGCGGTATTTCCTTATTTTGAAAATATCTTGGTAGTAGCTCAGTCTTTACATTCTTTACATTCTGCAGAATCTCACATGAATCAACTAGTGTTGTTTCTTCGAAGACATGGTTGGAGGATCAATTTACCAAAAAGTTCTTTGATTTCTCAGACAAGGGTCACCTTTTTAGGTTTCCAGATAGATTCAGTATTCATGACTTTGTCTCTAACAGACAAGAGACATTTAAAATTGGTTGCAGCCTGTCAGAACCTTCAGTCTCAGTCATTCCCTTCAGTAGCTATGTGCATGGAAGTTTTAGGTCTCATGCCTGCAGCATCGGACGCGATCCCCTTTGCTCATTTTTATATGAGACCTCTCCAGCTTTGTATGCTGAACCAGTGGTGCAGGGATTATACAAGGATATCACAATTAATATCCTTAAATCCCAATGTTCGACTTTCTCTGACTTGGTGGTTAGATCACCATCGTATAATTTTAGGGGCCTCTTTCGTTCGTTCAACCTGGACTGTGATCACAACAGATGCAAGTCTTTCAGGTTGGGGAGCTGTTTGGGGATTTCTGACAGCACAAGGGGTTTGGAAATCTCAAGAGGCAAGATTACCAATCAATATTTTGGCCTCTGTTGAAGAGAGAACTGTTCATTTGATTTCAGACAGACAATATCACAACTGTGGCATATGTTAATCATCGGGGTTGGACTCACAGACCTCAAGCTATGAAAGAAGTATCTTGGATACTTGTTTGGGCCGAATTCAGCTCCTGTCTAATTTCTGCGGTTCATATCCCAGGTATAGACAATTGGGAAGCGGATTACCTCAGTCGTCAGAGAATCCGGGAGAATGGTCTCTCCACCCAGATGTGTTTTCTCAAATTGTTCAGATATGGGGGCTTCCAGAAATAGATCTGATGGCATCTCATCAAAACAAAAAACTTCCCAGGTACCTGTCCAGGGATCCTCAGGCAGAAGCAATGGATGCATTGACACTTCCTTGGTGTTATCAACCTGCTTATATTTTCCCGCCTCTAGTTCTTCTTCCAAGAGTGATCTCCAAAATCATCATGGAGCAATCGTTTGTGCTGCTGGTGGCTCCAGCATGGCCTCACAGGTTTTGGTATGCAGATTTTGTTTGGATGTCCAGTTGCCAACCTTGGCCACTTCCATTAAGGCCAGACCTTCTATCTCAAGGTCCATTTTTCCATTAGGATCTCAAATCATTAAATTTGAAGGTATGGAAATTGAACGCTTAGTGCTTAGTCATAGAGGTTTCTCTGACTCAGTGATTAATACTATGTTGCAGGCTCGTAAATCTGTTTCTAGAAAGATTTATTATTGAGTTTGGAAGACTTTCATTTCATGGTGTTCTTCTCATAAATTCTCTTGGCATTCTTATAGAATTCCTAGAATTTTACAGTTTCTTCAGGATGTTTTGGATAAAGGTTTGTCTGCAAGTTCCTTGAAAGGACAAATCTCTGCTCTTTCTGTTTTATTTCACAGAAAGATTGCTAAACTTCCTGATATTCATTGTTTTGTGCAGGCTTTGGTTCGTATCAAGCCTGTCATTAAATCAATCTCTCCTCCTTGGAGTTTTAATTTTAGTTTTGAAGGCTTTACAGGCTCCTCCATTTGAGCCTATGCATTCTTTGGACATTAAACTTCTTTCTTGGAAAGTGTTGTTTCTTTTTTTTTTTAATTATCCGCTCTCTCTTGTGAATCTCCTTTTCTGATATTTCATCAGGATAAAGCAGTTTTGCGGACTTCATTTAAATTCCTACCTAAGGTTGTAAATTCTAACAACATTAATAGAGAAATTGTTGTTCCTTCCTTGTGTCCTAATCCTAAGAATTATTTGTAGAGATCTTTACATTCTTTGGATGTGGTGAGAGCTTTGAAATATCATGTTGAAGCTACTAAAGATTTTAGGAAAACTTCTAGTCTATTTGTTATCTTTTCTGGTTCCAGGAAAGGTCAGAAGGCTTCCGCCGTTTCCTTGGCCTCATGGTTAAAACTTTTGATTCATAAAGCCTATTTGGAGTCGGGTCAAGC
The DNA here is from genome assembly GCF_027579735.1 of Bombina bombina. Lineage (NCBI taxonomy): Eukaryota > Metazoa > Chordata > Amphibia > Anura > Bombinatoridae > Bombina > Bombina bombina. The sequence continues at coordinate 723,447,055 of NC_069501.1, read as the reverse complement.
CCCGCCTCAGAGAATTACAGCTCATTCTACTAGATCAGTTTCCACTTCCTGGGCTTTTAAGAATGAAGCTTCAGTTGATCAGATTTGCAAAGCAGCAACTTGGTCTTCTTTGCATACATTTACTAAATGCTACCATTTTTATGTATTTGCTTCTTCGGAAGCAGTTTTTGGTAGAAAAGTTCTTCAGGCAGCTGTTTCAGTTTGATTTTTCTGCTTTTGATTTAATTTTTTTACTCACATTTATGAGAATTAACTTAAAGTTTTGGTTGTGGATTATTTTTTTTCAGCTGAAATGGCTGTTTTTATTTTTAGCCCTCCCTCTCTAGTGACTCCTTCGTGGAGTTCCACATCTTGGGTATTGCTATCCCATACGTCACTAGCTCATGGACTCTTGCCAATTACATGAAAGAAAACATAATTTATGTAAGAACTTACCTGATAAATTCATTTCTTTCATATTGGCAAGAGTCCATGAGGCCCACCCCCTTTTTATGGTGGTTATGATTTTTTTGTATAAAGCACAATTATTTCCAAATTCCTTTGTTGATGCTTTTTACTCCTTTATTTATCACCCCACTTCTTGGTTATTTATTAAACTGAATTGTGGGTGTGGTGAGGGGTGTATTTATAGGCATTTTGAGGTTTGGGAAACTTTGCTCCTCCTGGTAGGATTGTATATCCCATATGTCACTAGCTCATGGACTCTTGCCAATATGAAAAAAATGAATTTATCAGGTAAGTTCTTACATAAATTATGTTTTCCTACCTGTTCTATGTTAAATTTTGTATATATTGTGTGTTATTATTGTTTTTGAATTTTATTGTACCCTATTGTATCAATGCAATGTTTTGTGGACCCAGGACATACTTGAAAACGAGAGAAATCTCAATGTATCCTTCCTAGTAAAATATTTTATAAATAAATACATATATGTATATGTGTGTGTGTGTGTGTATATATATATATATATATATATATATATATATACACACACACACAAATTTAAACAATTCTATATACATTAGATCCCATTCAAGTGAAACACGTGTGTGTGTGTGTGTATATATATATATATATATATATATATATATGTGTGTGTGTGTGTGTGTGTATATATATATATATATATATATATATATATATATATATATATATATATATATATATATATATATATATATTATAACCCATGCTCAGTACGAACTGCTAAAAAGTGAAAAGTGGGATAAGCGTTCTGAGAGGAGCTAACCAAATGAAATTAATAGTGTGGATAAAAATAATTGGTGTGAATGAAAAGGAGTTATAGAAAACCGAATTTGGTAAAATTAGGACATTTTAATATATATCAACAATATGCAAACAAATTATAAAACACAATTGGAACTAAAAAATGAATCTATATATGACGATGCTGGCATCAAGTCTAAAAACTATAATTAAAAGTTAATGTTAATAATAATATAAGGAGAACAATATTACTAAAAACTAGTAAATAAGGATTACTAGCAAACCAGTAGGCAAACAAACGTTATAATAATAGCAATTGCTTATAACATAGCGCATTGACAAAAGAGACAACATTCAGTAAAAAACAAATATAAGCAATACTTATACTACTTGCGTCCAGATGCAAATAAGATTCGCTGTGCACAGACTATTATTTGATAGTCCTGGAACCGGGAAAAGAGCAAGGTAACCTTAAATCTCATTTTCCATGTACCTGCCCATACTTCTAATTTTTGCAGGTCCTTTTATAAGGAAAGTTTATCCTGCTCTGACCTAATGACCTTACTTAACTTAGTATCATCTGCAAAAATAGAGATGTCGCTATTTAATCCTTGCTCCAAGTCATTTATAAAAATATTAAAAAGAACAGGAACCAGTACTGATCCCTGGGGGACTCAAAAAACTCTTTTGTCTCTTATCTTAGCTTCAAGATATTTTGCTGCCTGAGTTTGAGAAATAACGCCCACCCCAGTAGTAACATTACGGATTTAGCATATAAACCTACTAGCCTGGCTGCTGACCTTACTAAGCCTGGCTGACTCTGTGTCTTGATTTTATCTTGAATTTTTTTAATGAATTAAAGCATTATTGGAAAAATATACAGCGTACTGCTTGATTCTGAGACTATTCATTGTGTGCGAGGAACTGAGTACTTGTTTCATTACCTTACCAAGTCTGCCTACCTGCATGCAACCAATTCTTATGCACTATGCATAACTGTGTAATACATGGGAAGGACGTTAAGGAACAGATGCACTTGTCCTAACTTGAATGTTGCCCCTGACCAGTTCTGTGTCTTTGTGCATGATCAGATTATGCTGCTGGCATCCTGTGACTTCCCCACTACAGAGACAGAGGACAGGAGTGTTCTGGGTTTGACAGAGACTGGCTCAGTCACTAAAGTGCTGCCTCTTGTCAAGTGCTGCCTGGGTCCATAGGACCTATTTGGTCCCAATGTTTGAGCCGGCTCTGCCTAACTTAAACTAAAATTCCAGTTGCCAATGGACTCATTCTCACTGCAAAATAGCAATGACCTGGTTTGCCTCTTTGCTCATTATGATTTTGTTTACAATATATAACAGAGCTGTGATTGCCTAGTGTTTAAATATCTGGAATTAATACAATACTACCTGTCTCATGCACTAAGTTGATTCTAAACAATAATACAATTTAAATTGGATCCATATGCATTCAGCTAATGGCCTCTATTTATTAAGGTCTGGCGGACCTGATCCGACAGTGCGGATCAGGTCCGCCAGACCTCGCTGAATACGGCGAGCAATACACTCGCCATATTCAGCATTGCACCAGCAGCTCTTGTGAGCTGCTGGTGCAACGCCGCCCCCTGCAGACTCGAGGCCAATAGGCCGCCAGCAGGGGGTTGTCAATCAACCTGATCATACTCGATCGGGTTGATTTCCAGCGATGTCTGTCCGCCTGCTCAGAGCAGGCAGACAGGGTTATGGAGCAGCGGTCTTTGTGACCGCTGCTTCATAACTGCTGGCTCGCCAGAAACACGGGGCATCCAGCTCCATTCGGAGCTTGATAGATAGGCCCCAATGTATTTAGCCACTCAACTCTCAGGCTTATGTAACTAAATGAATTTAGACCATCCTCTTATTTCAACTCCTCTCTCCAGGACAGGTGTTTTATAAATCTCTTTTGCAATCACATAACTTTTTGAACAGTACTATTGATCTATATCAGTCACAGATGCATACACAGAAAGTGCCAGCTTTACCGTATTTTACTAAATGATTTAGAACATACAATTTACATAATGTGTCAATCAATATGTATGTCTGTCTACAAAATTGTCTTTTCAGGTTTAGCACACTTGAATAAACACTATCTGGTTAGCACGTGAGTGTTTTTGTGCAGTTTTCATGCACCATTGACTTCGATATATTCGAAATTCAAAATTCGATATATTCGAAATTCAACTTCTTTCTTTAACTTTTTTTTCCTTTAACTTTTTTTTCCTATTAATAAAAGCCCTATGTTTGCTCATGTCTCTTTTCATTTCAAGTAATAATTATATTACTGAAGGATTTGAATGTAAATTACAGTGGGATCAAGAAAGTATCCTTTGTTTGTTTTTCATATTATTTTAATGTATAGTCGTCTTGTGTACGCTGAATATGTATAATAATTTATAAACATTTAAGAAATTGAAGTATTGAGTGTCATTTAGAATAGGGATATTAAAATAATTGCATGAACATAGAGGGTTAATATCAAAGAAAAAAAATAAATTCATAGGTATTTATTTTGTGCTCTCTTTTTAACAAAATAATTTTAAGTAATTGACTTTCACATGTGCCATTTTAATGTATTTCTTTTACCTTTGGTTAATACTTATGATCATATTTGAATATAAAATTCCTATCATCTTTTTCAAAACTCAACAAAATCTGTTGAGCTGATGTTATTGCAAATGATCCCTGACTAACAATCTGCAATAAATGCACAACTTAAATGTGACGAATGAGCGGTTTTTGTTTAGCTGAGCAGATACGTTAGCATCTTTTTGCATATTACCTCAGGGCTTTCCTAAGAAACCCTAAGCTGGTCTAACTATTCTCTATTTATACACTGCAGATACATTTATGGAGTTTTCAACTAAAATTATTTAATGAACTGGGGAGGATGAGGGAAAATAAGGAAATTTATTTTTAAAATTATGTGGTGATAAAGTGTGCAAACTTTTGAAGGGATATGAAACACAAAACATTTTCTGCTTTCAATTTACTTGAAATAGTGCTGCCATCTAGTGTTCATGCAAATGTATAACATTCTTGCAAAACTGCTGCCAAATAGTGCTCCAAAAATGGGCCGGCTCCTAAGCATACATTCATGCATTTCAACAAAAGATACCAAAAGAACAAAGGAAAATTGATAATAGAAGTAAATTAGAAAGTTTTTTTTAAAATCACATGCTCTATCTGAATTATGAAATAAAAAATGTTGTTTTATATTCATATAAATTCTAATTGACTTTACTTTATTTAACTTTTATAATCAATACATAGATCATTAATTCTACTTGAAAGAGATATGTTACTTGACATAAAGAGGCCTATTTATCAAATGTCTGTCGGACCTGATCCGACAGTGCGGATCAGGTCCGACAGACATCGCTGAATGCGGAGAGCAATACGCTCTCCGTATTCAGCATTGCACCAGCAGCTCCTGTGAGCTGCTGGTGCAACGCCGCCCCCCTGCAGACTCGCGGCCAATCGGCCACCAGCAGGGGGTGTCAATCAACCCGATCGTACTCGATCGGGTTGAATTGTGGCGATCTCTGTCCGTCTGCTCAGAGCAGGGGGACAGGGTTATGGAGCAGCGGTCTTTAGACCTCTGCTTCCTAACTGGTGTTTCTAGCGAGTCTGAAGACTCGCCAGAAACACGGGCCCTCAAGCTCCGCTCGGAGCTTGATAAATGGGCCTCATCGTTTCATTTATCTTTCATGCACCTATGAAAATTTAAAATAATATTTGTCTTTGTTTCTCCAGTGAGAAATTACTATCCAGCTACTCTTTTTACTTCCATTTGAATGATTAAAAAACAGCCATTCACCATGATTGCTGAGCTCACACTCTCAAGGGATTTTGCCATAATCTTGTGAGATTTCATTGTAATTTCCTGAGGCTTCATAGTAAACTTCCTTAAACTTATGAGAAAAAGAAAGTCACTGTGCCTGCAAATTCAAGCTTTATGCTCCCTTGGTAGTCCCAGGACAAGTATTCAGATTGAATGTAAAAAGTATGTGGGTTGTGGCTAAATGTCTTTTTTATATAAAGATGTTAATGTGAAATTTTCTAGTCAGCTTTAAACAGATATACTGCATTACTTTTAAGTGGCTTAGCATATGTCCCTTTAAATTATGACTTTTTATAGCTGCAGATTTAACTGTCCGTGCCTTTCAGGCAAGCAACATGTGATAGGTAGTGCCATCCTTAGGGCAAGGTGACCAAGGCGGTCGCCTAGGGGCCTGTGCTTAGGGGGACCCCACGTCAGTGCCATGGTCAGTTGCACAACTACCACACACAGCTTCATTTTTATTTTACTTGTTTTTATTTATTTATTTTGGTGCAGACTGGCCTGCTCTAAACTAAGCCATAGGCGCACAATCTAGCACCTCGGGCGGGTTTCTGTGTGTAGAGAGAAGTAGTAGGTGGGCGGAGCATGGCAGCATTACTGCTTGTAGGAGCAGGAGCTGTCACCTTTTGGATTGTGGAAAGAGCCTCAGATAACTGTGAGCTGAGTATCTCAAGGGGGTAAATAGATGAACTTTTTTGCTAAATCTCTAGAAAACTAAATAATCTCGGGAGCTGATGCGGTGCTCCATAAAATATTTGAATGGATTATGGATATAGAGGGGAACTTCTGGTGCAGTGTGTGTATTAAATTGCAAAACTGGTGGCTGCAATTTAATCTCTGGTACTACAGATGATATATTTGCATATAGATGATGAATCTGCATATGATTTTAATTCTCTTTTTCTCACTGGACTTGGGGTTTCATCTGCATTTGATTGATCATCTATATGTAAATGAATCATCTGTAGCACCTGAGATCCATTTAATGGATCACACTGTCAAGATGGCTACTGACCAAGGAGCTTCTGTGGACATGCTGTTAAACATCCTATATCAGTATTACCAGGAGACTTTTTGTACTGATTCTAAGGAGCTTGACTTGGACAGCGTAGTTTAGAGAAACAGGCAAGGGTTGTGTAACTGGGTAACCATTGCTAATTCTGCCATACTCTATTCTGTGATGTTCAAATTGTATGGTCCTGCTCAAAGGTCAATCTTAGTTTTTAGCTTCATATCATTTAAAATAGTCTCTGTATAATGGCAGTTTTGTTGCTGCTTTTATAGTGCAACATGAGGTGCTGAATGCTTTAAAGTATATTTTTATGTTTTCTCTCAATAATGCCAGGATGGTTTTATTGTTTCTTGGCACTATTATGGTGTTAATTGTAGCCTTATTTAGCTCTGTAGACTTTTAGGGGCACAGAGGCAGAGCGCACGTGCATGGAGCACCTTCACTGAGCATATGTCATTTTAGTTTGGCACCCAAGGCACTGTCAATGTTTCTGAAAGTGACTAATGTAGTAGCATCAGAGGCTGAAATTATTATGCTGTAGTTTGGGTGCCTCTCTGTGTTTCTCAGGTATTTTTTTCTTTTACACTCAGGGTTACTTTTCTTTTGGCCAGAGGATGTTATTAAAATGTTTGAGAGTGTGTATGTCTGATAATGAGTGTAATATGAATGATAATGTGTGTGTGTCTGTACTGGTGACATGAATCCCTAACTGGAAAGAGAAATAAGGCACTGTTTTGTTTTTTTGAGTGTAAATGTAAAACAGCAGTTTTATTTTAACCAAAATAATCCAAATGAAAAGTTATCATTTAGACTGAAGTTAAAATGTCACCAGAATTAAAAATGTAACACCCAAATATCTCTTAATTGAAAACCTCCGTATTTAAAGGGACAGTAAACACCCCAGGGAACCCTATCAGAAGGACACATGGCTCAAATTTGTAAAGAAAGGATGATAACTGCATTACCTGTAATGGGATGCAGATGGGATCTACATTCCAGCATCCACATTCCAATAAACAGTACAAAATTCAACACAGGCTGTCATGCAACAGTACATATGTGGTTTATGTCTTGATTTGTTCTTGTTTTATGTGGGGAAAACCATCACTACCTTTTGATAAAGGATGGCCAACCATAGACATGCCATAAGGGAGGCGATCAAGAAGGGGTCCTCAGTGTCTCCAGTCTAAGGACTATGATCATTGATCACATACCACCCTTGATTAGAGGTGGGGATCGTGGAAGATGTCTATTACAGCTGGAGAAAAAATGTATTTATACCCTAGATACGATTGAACCTAGAACCTAAGGGTTTTAACATTCATTTGGATTATGGCCCCTTCATTGGATAAACACTGTTCTTTGAATCCTGCAGTAATTTGACTGGCATAAACTGTCGACCTCTCTGCACTTTCATAGTGGCTCAATGTTTATTTTGGTAGTCTGCAGTAATCTGATTGGCTGATGTGGCTAATCCCCCTTGCCTGCTTCTCCACCCTTTATAGAATATATGACTGTATCCCTCTCGCTTTGCTTAATATATTGCATATATTGTATGCTGACATATGCATATGTTTACTTTTTTGTCCATTGCGCACAGTGTTTTTTGTGACGCTACAGCCATCAGTGTTTTTCGTGACGCTACAGCCATCAACAAAGGCATACCCGGACTCCCAGCCTGTCATGCGCAGTATCACGTACGAGGGATGTTTAATCTTTATGATGGTGCAATCTGCACCAATGATAGCTCACACAATGGAGAGGAAGGGGCGTAGCTTCGCATGTACGCGTGTTTGATTTCCAGAACAGCGCTTTCACTATTGGGCACATTAAGGTTACACAGGGTATATAAGGCTTCAGCGTCTGAGGTTTTCAACAGACTTCCGGATGTCAGGTTATTTCATCTGCCTGATGCACGAGTGAATCCATTTGAAAAAGGTGCCAGTCAGGTACTGAAACGTCATGGGACTTTTTATCTTTTGATATGCTTCAATAAAAGCTAAGTTTTCTACAGAATATCCAGTGAGTGCTATTTTTCTATGCAAGAATATATATATCAGTTCAGAAGGATGCACTCCATTCAACTAAATACCAAATGCCACGGTGCTTCACAATCAATAGACAAATAGTAGTACAGAAGTCAGCACTCATTGGTCTTGTGTAAGCATTGTAGATTAGACATCAAACTGAGGTATCCGTGGATTTGTTCATGATTTAGGTGTATTAAACAGATTTAATTGCACATATATTCAATAGTCCAACAAGTTAGGTATGGGCAGATTTCACAATGTCCACATGGGATCAAGAAGGACTAAAAGTTTGCCAAAGAAGGGGCTGAAATCCAGTATTGTATACAGGCCTCTGGGTGTCACAGTGTCCAATAGATATATCCACTTCCATTTGTAGTAGCTTCTGTGCCCTACTACCTCCCCTCTGTAGAGGGAGTATATGATCAATCAACATTGTTCTCAGACTTGCTAAACTGTGTTTATGCTGAACAAAATGCTGTGCCAAAGGCTGGTCTGAATCGCCATCCTTTATAGCTTCCCTAATTGCAAATTTATGATTTGCCATATGTTGCCGGAATGTAGTTGTCGTTTTTTTCCAACGTATATCAGAAAACATGGGCAAATGAGCAGGTATATGACATAGTTGCAGGTACATGTTAATCTGTGATTGATTTTATAGCGCTTATTCCGATGAGTATGCGGAAACGTTGGCCCATTCAACATGCTATGGCAGGTTGTGCAGTCTCCCCACTTCACGCATCCCAATTTTGTTGGCTTCAGACAATTTTTTTTTCTTCATAACATTTAATGGGATCCGTTTCAACCAGTATATCACGCAGATTGGGAGCACGGCGATAAGCCATTCTCAGAGGTTGTAATTGTTGGAATGGGAGAATTCTATCCCTTTTAAGTATTTCTAATCGCTTCCTCATGGCAGTATTCATCAATCTATGGGACATGTCAAAAGTTGTCACAAAATTTAGCCTCTCGTCCTTGGTTTTAGGTTCTGGATTTCCCATCAACAGTTCGTCTTTAGTCTTTTTCATGAAGTTTCCTCTAATTTGCTGTATCAATTTAGGTTCATAGCCACGTTGGATCAATTTTGCTTCCATCTCATCCATTTGGGTAAGCATAATGAATACCTTAGTGTTATTCCATACCAACCAAGTGAGTTTAGAGGCTATAACGCCACTTTTCTGGTGTGAGGGATGGCAGCTGTGGGATTTAAGTAATGAATTTCTATCTGTTATTTTTTTAAAAGTGATGTACCAAATTTACACTCAGTGTCTGACTCAATCTTGAATTTATTAAGGTCCAGGAAATGTATTTCCTTTCTGAATATTCCATTGTGAATCTAATGGGAACTTCAAATTGGTTTAATACATTATGCCCAGGTTTGCAGTTCTGGTACAGTACCCCGCCACACCAAGAACACATAATCGATGTAGTGGGTATAGTATTCTAGCATGTATGTGTGGCTGCATGATATAAAGCTCTTACCATGTCATATATAGGTTAGCATATGCCGGGGCCATGTTAGAGCCCATGGCAGTTCCAGAGGTCTGTAAGTAGAAGTCTGATTCAAATCTAAAATAATTGTTACTTAAATAGAAATTCTTGGTTTCAGAAAAGCGTGTATTTTTCTGAGGCGGTTATTGAGACTATGATTCAGGCGTGTAAGTCTGTGACTAGAAAGATTTATTATAAGATATGGCATAAATATCTGTATTGGTGTGAATCCAGAGGCTACTGTTTGAGTAGAGTCAGGATTCCGAGAATTTTGTCTTTTCTCCAGGAGGGTCTGGAGTAGGGTTTATCTGCTAGTACCCTGAAGGGTTAAATTTCTGCTTTATCTATTTTGTTCCACAGACGTCTGGTGGATGTGCCAGACGTTCAGTCTTTTTGTCATGCTTTGGTTACAATCCGGCCTATGTTTAAGTTTGTGACTCCTCCTTGAAGTCTTAATTATTCTTTGGATGTTAAGTTATTGACCTGGAAGGTTTTGTTTTTGGTTGCTATCTCTTCAGCTCAAAGAGTTTCGGAGCTTTCTGCGTTGCAGTGTGAGTCTCCTTTTCTTATTTTTTATTCTGATAAGGTAGTACTATGTACTGCACTAAGTTTTCTTCCCAAGGTTGTTTCTGATAAGAATATTAATTAGGAGATTGTTGTTCCTTCTTTGTGTCCTAATACTTCTCATAAGGAACGTTTGTTGCACAAGCTGGATGTAGTTCGTGCATTGAAATATTATTTGCAGGCGACTAAGGATTTTTGCCAGTCTTCTTCTTTATTTGTTGTTTTTCTGGGAAGCATAAAGGTCAGAAAGCTACTTCTCTCTCTTGGCTGAGGAGTGTTATTCACTTGGTATAAGAGACTGCTGGTCAGCAGCCTCCTGAGAAAATCACGGCTCATTCCACGAGGGCTGTTTCTTCTACTTGGGATTTCCGAAATGGAGCTTCTGTACATCAGATTTGCAAGGCTGCCACTTGGTCATCTTTATACACTTTTTCAAAATTTTACAAATTTGATACTTTTTCTTCTGCTGAGGCTGTTTTTGGGAGAAAGGTTCTTCAAGCAGTGGTGCCTTCTGTTTAGGTGAACTGTCTTGTCCCTCCCTTATCATCTGTGTCCTCTAGCTTGGGTATTGATTCCCAATAGTAATTATGATGATCCGTGGACTCACCGTGTCATTAGAAAGAAAATGAAATTTATGCTTACCTGATAAATTTGTTTCTTTCTTGACATGGTGAGCCCACGGCCCGCCCTGTATTTTCAGACAGTTATTTTGTTAAACCTCAGGCACCTCTGCACCTTATATTACTTTCTTTCTCATTTCCTTTTGGTCGAATGACTGGGGGTTGTGGGTAAGGGAGTGGTATTTAACAGCTTTGTTGTGGTGCTCTTTGCTGCCTCCTGCTGGTCAGGTGTGATATTCCCAATAGTAATTATGATGATCTGTGGACTCACCATGTCAAGAAAGAAACAAATTTATCAGGTAAGCATACATTTAATTTTAGACATTAACACACAGCAAAAGAGCGAATGCATACATACATCTATTTACAATATTACATAAAAAAAATCTATCTCATATTATTAAATGTATTATTTAACTGCAACATGCTAAGACATAACATAGAATATACATATATATATATTCACAGATACATGGATAAGTCAAAATCCTTGTTCATCCCTACCTGACTTAATGCTTCCAATCTATAAATCCAAAATAGTTCACTTTTTTCAGTTAATTTTTTTTTTTAATTTCTTATAGTGGACTTATGTTCGGTTATCCTATCCCGTATCTGACGGGTGGACTCCCTCACAAAAATCGGGGCACAAGGACATTTAAGTTAATATATAGCATGGCTAGTATTACAGGTATAATATCCTTTAATATTACATTTCTGTCCTGTTCTAGGATGTGTAAAGGATGACCCTTTTTATCATGCTGTTGCAGTTAGAGCAATTAAGACACAGGAAGCAGCCCATGTTTTTCTTACCAATAAATGTTTGTTTAGAAACTTTCTTTGATCCAATATCTGCTCTGATAAGTGAATCTTTCACACTTTTTACCCTTCTATAGGCTAGCATAGGGGGCATTCGAAATTCTTTGATTCCAGGATTGCAGACTTGTAACGTCTGCCAATGCTTATTAAAAATGTATTTCCCTACTGAGATTATGGTAGTCACCCACAAAAATCATTTGATCATTTTTAGGTTCTTAGTTTGTTTTTCAAACAATGTTGGAATACATTTGGTGTGCTGCCATCATCACTATTTCAGTCTGTTTACCTCTTCTTTAACCAAAATAATTAAATCATAAGATACAGCACCATTTGCGACCAAACTCTGGGCTTGATCTACTCAGGGTAGGTTCATTTTTTATTCTAAAACTTGTAGGGATTTGTCTATTCTTATGATATCCTGAGAGATAAACTGCATGCAGATGGTAATCTATTTCTCTTTTTCTCAAATAACAAGTTTATGGTACACATTAATGGGGGTGTCACCCCTCAGGTCAGTATGGATCCAGATCCTATCCGCATCTTCGTCTGTATTTACAGCATCATCTCACAATGCTGTTAGTGAGGGAGGTATTTCTTCCATGGTATCTTCCTTTTAAGAATAAGGTGTAGTTGTAAGCAAAGGTAATCACATATATAATTTAAGCAGTTCCTTTTTGCACCCGTGATGTAGGGTGCAAAAATCCAAGGTATAATACAGGGGGCCGGAAAATGGGAGAAAAAATTACTTTTACTTTAGACAATCCACTTCCCTTACAAAGTTCAGAAAGGACCTCAAAACCTGGCTCTTAAACTGAACGCCCATCCCCTCCCCCCTCCTCCTATCTGCTTTCCCTTAGCGCCTTGAGACCCTCACGGGTGATTAGTTTGCGCTCTATAAGTACCCGATAGATAGATAGACCTTGTCAGAAAAAAATCTACTGCTTTGATATGAAATTCAGAATAGGTGTTAAATCATTGTCTTTTTATTTTGCACTTGTTAATAATGAAATTCTACTGCCTTGAGTGGTCCTTTAACTTTAATGTATGAAAGAACCCATGCAGATCCCTCTGTAATACAAAATAAGTCACACTGTTTTACAGGGCAAGAGGATAAACCTTTGTTTAATACCTTGTATTTGTTGCCAGTTAAAGGGACATTAAACCCAAAATATTTCTTTCATTATTCAGATAGAGAATACAATTTAAAAAAAAGTTTCCAATTTACTTCTATTATCAAATTTGCTTCCTTCTCATGATATTCTTTGTTGAAGAGATACCTAGGTAGGCAATGTGCACATGCCTGAAGCACTACATGACAGGGAATAGTGCTGCCATCTAGTGCTCCTGCTAATGTATAGCATTGTTTCAAAACTGCTGCCATATATAGTGCTGCAGACACGTGCACACTTCTGAGCTTACATCCTTGCTTTTCAACAAAGGATAACAAGAAAATTAAGAAAATTTGATAACAGAAGTAAATTGGAAAGTTGTTTAAAATTGTGTGCTCTGAAAAAATTGCATGCTCTGGGGACTTCCGGGGGGAGGAGACTGGATGCTGGACACGCTGTGAGCACGCTCTCCCTAAACTCCCATACTAGCCATTGGCGGTAAAATTCGCGCTGAGCCCTTGTCCTGGGCGGCTATTCATCCAAGACACCTGGATCCCGGTTTCATGGTGGTGTAACTACAGCACACCGCTTTTTTTTTTTCTTGGCCCTGCTTTGACCTTATCGCATTTCCCTGTGGGCACAGAACAACAGGTACGGGCTGATTCCCCCCACCCCTCCCACCGGTGCTGTGCGAGGAGGTGGACGGGTTACCGTCAGAAGAATTTGCCTGCCTACAAGCTCAGAATCTACACACGGACCAAGAGCTCTTTTACAGCCAACAACCCTGTCTTAATAATTGTCTAAGTTGCATACCCCGCACCGCTCCAATCTCACCAAGCTCCCTGGATATAGGGGGAGAAGAGTCCGGTTACCTCTTTCCATTCTGCAGCTGGACGATGCGGGCAGAAAGACGGGGCACTGACTGGTGACGTCAACTGTTCGACGCCGCGCTGTTTGGTGACACAGCGCAGGAGTAATTGCCAAGCTGTGGACCTCCGCACACCGATGCTGCTTGTGGAGGCTTGGCGATCACTTGAGGCAAGAGTCGGCTAGCCATCTGGGGACGGCAAGATTCCTTAAGAGCACGGCTCCACCGAAGAAAAATTAACAAGAACAGAGCTGGAACGCCGGACTGGTAAAATAAAGGAAGAAAAAAAATCTTTATAACCATGGCATCGAACTGCATGGCCTAAGGTACTTTTTAAGATGCACACTGCCGAGCAATTTATTGCTCCAGCACCCGTTAAACAAATTTATTGTTTCATCTGGGAAAAAGGAAAAACTAAGTTAAAGGGGTCTAATAAGATACTGTTTTTCCTCTTTTTTATTAACACAAGGGTGAAAGGAATATAAAGTGCTTCATGGCTGAGGAAGTAAAGTGAAGGGGAAGGGAAGGAGGAAAAAGGAATAAAAGGAAAGAGAGGGAAGAGGAGAAGGAAAATCCACGTTGGCTGTATGTGGGGACTTGTGCTTTAACATCTTTACCCATTTAAAGGGAGGCTACTTGGACTAAGAATAATCTGCATGGTTTCTAGCCACCGCTTGTGCCACTAACGCCCTAACTAACTCCCTCATATGCTCTTTCCCTTTGCTGTTTCCTCTTCACTGCTTCAACAAAGGCCTAAGATATCAGAGGGACATTTTCAATGCCCAATTTAATGTGCTGCTGCTTCTATTTTCAGGAGATCACTTTCTGCAAAACACAGCTGTAATGAACTCAATACATGAACCCTAAACCTTTCTCAAACTCCTTGAACATTTGACTCAGGGGTTATGTAATTGTTGCTATATGTTGCTTTTTATGTGCTACTAACAACGTTTGCTGTGCTCAATTTTCCCTTAGGGGTATCAGATGTGTTAACCTATAGAGTTCATTTTTGCTAAATTTATATATCAAACCCAAGACATACTTAGTCTTACAGGTGATAGATAACTGATACCAATTAGGGCTGCCTTTTGTTATATGTAGAAATTGTACTTAGAGGGTGGATGATCTGTTACTATTTGCTGCTTTTTTTTTTGCTTCTTTTTGTGCTACTAACATTTTTGTTGCTGTGCTCAATTTTTTACAGGGGTATCAGATAAATCAACCCATAGAATCCATTGTTTTTGTTAAATTTATACACCAAACGTAAGGCATATTCAGTTCTATGGGTGTTAGATAAATGATACCAATTAGGGTTGCTCTATGTTATATCTAGGACACGAGTACTACTTTTTTTTATTTTTATAGTCAAAAATAAGTTAAAATTGAGTATTTTCATTGACCTTAGAGAGCTGAAAGTTATTCTGAATATATTACAATATAGCATAGGTTGACCAAAAGCAGAAAAGGCAGGGTAGAAATGTAAAGACATAAGCTCTTATATGGTTGCAAATAGCAAATTGTATTTTCTCTTATTATCTTTGTTCACGGCAAAGTTTGCTGTAAATTGGTAATTATTAGGAAATTTAATATACAAAACACAAACTCTGCCTACATTTTTTATAAGGAGGGGGGAGGTGAAGGAGGGAAACCCCTATTTAGCTGGGGTCTGTTGCTTGCTGTGTGTTGTCAATTACTTTTCATTTTGACTCGCCAAATAACCTTGTGCTTGCTAATTTAAGATACTAAATTAGCTCTCTCTACACTGTTAATTAATCTGTTTTTTTGTGTGGTCTGTAAAACACTGCAGTGTTTAACCTCCCTAAAAACGTACTAGAGAAGTATACTTCATCAGCTAATCTGTTCTTGTAGTAGTGACTGAGAGTCGGGGTCCTTCTTTCCTTTACATTAAAGATACTGTGCTTAGTTTTGGGCTTAGGGGCTTGAGAAATTTAACACTACAAATATCATACTCATTATACTTGTAACTTAGCCATTGCTAGGTGGAAGAGTCCAAATTAATCACTTCATTTAACTAACTCACCCTCACCTCTTCACAGGTCACAAACCCTTCCCTTTTTTTTTTTCCCTCTCACCCACTCACTATATCCCTCAACACCAATCCACTTACACACTTTAACTGGCTGATACCCAATATTGTCACACTTCACCCCTTGATACCACTGCATTAACACAACACACTTATCCTCTCACCTTATTTCACAAGACACTAACACACAGATTCTCACGTACAAACCTAACTTCACCACTTCCCTTCCCTTCACGGCTGCTATTTGTCGTATGGACAGATTCCTGAACACCTCCCCTAGGACTCTCTCTCCAAGCATGGCAGGCAGACATAAAGACATAAATCAAAAGGAGTCCCAGAAAATGCACCAGACAATATTACTCCAATTAATAATCCTGCTAATGAGACCTTAAACATTCAAAATTTGGTCTCTAACATTTCAGGATTATAGGTGTACCTGAGGGTAAAGATTTAGAAGATCTTACTTTGTTTATTACTAAGACTCTAGCCCAACTACTCGAAATGCCCAACACTCAGATAATAATAGAAAGAGCCCATAGGCTAGGCCCACCCCCGACAGACAATAAAATAAAGAACAGACCTAGACCAGTAATTGCTCGCTTCTTGAACTATCTTGACAAAATTAATATTCTTCAACAATTTAAAAAGAAACAACCAATTAATATAGGAGGTGCTAAAATACTTCTATTTCAAGACTTCTCAGCTGAGACAGCTGCAAGAAGAAGAGAACTGGCACCAATATGTACAAAATTAATACAAAAAGGTTTTAAAGCGACACTGCTGTACCCATCTAAACTTAAAATAATAATCAAAGATAAAGTGTATCTCTATGAGAATGTGCGAGAAGCCGAAAAGTTTCTTTCTGAAATAGACCTTACAGTGTAAACTGGCTGCAGGCAACTGCAAGTAAATAATTCTTAAAATAATTGGTTTACTTAGGTCCTTATAGTTAAGCAATGGATTTATTTAAAGTAAGACAGGTTCCAAAAAAGGAATATCTTAGGGCCAAGGAATCAGCAGGGAAGGCCTCCCTGCTGCATTGTGAATTGAGATATAGTTGTTTTTCCTTTTTTTTGTTTTTGTTTTTTCTCTTCTTCTTCTTCTTCTTCTTCTTCTTCTTCTCTGTCTTCCTCTTTTCCTCCCTTCCTACCCTCCGCCCTCCTCCCGGGCTTTCAGGTATTCTTGAATAGATGGCTAAGAGATTAGATAAATTTAAAATAGTGGCATCTCAACTCCTATTAAAAGGAAGGCAATTATCTCGCACTTGAGGAAAATGCAGGCAGATCTTGCGTTCCTGCAAGAAACACACTTAAATATAGAAGAAATTAAAAAAATGAAAAGTTCCTGGGTAAAAGAAGTTGTAGCTTCTCCTAGTCTTGGGAGAAAAAGGGGGGTAGCCATTCTGATTGGAAAGAGATTAGAATTTGAAATAATTCATTCCGAAAGGGACCCAGAGGGGAGATATGTAATGTTGAAAATTAAAATTCATAATCAGTTATTCACCCTCTGCAATTTATACGCACCTAATGTCTTATATTATGAATTCTGGGATATGCTACAGTCTAAAATATTAATCTACTCAGAGGGTTTTTTGGTTTTAGGAGGCGATTTCAACATGGCCCCACAGTCTCCCCTGGACATATTTACGGCAGGTCAACAAACAAATAAAACAAAAGAGAGATAATCTCGAAACAAAACTGTTTAAGAATTTAACTCAGAACCTAGCAGTGAAGGATGTCTGGAGGATTCATAATCCTGACACACAAGATTATACTTGTTTATCAAGGGCTCATAAGACTTTATCCAGAATAGATCTTTTTCTAATAGATGACCGCTTATGCACAATGAAAACTTTTGCAGGAATAACACCCATAATTCTTTCTGATCATTCTCCTATTTTTCTAGAAGTACAACTTAATCGTTTTATAAATTCCTCTGTGAGGTTTACTTTTCCGTATAACTTGGCCAATGATTCCAAATTTAAAAAACATCTAACCGATAGGTTTAAAGAATATATCCAATTTAATTCCGAGTTTGCAGATCGTTCGGAAATCTTCTGGGGAGCTGTTAAAGCAGTCCTCAGAGGGGAAATAACGGCATATGCTGCCATGATAACAAATAAATTGAAGAAGAGAGAAAGAGAGGCCACAAACTCTGTTGTTAATGCTTACAATCGTTACCTCTTGCATAAAACACCTTTCTACTGGGCCAAATATATCAAAGTCAAAAGCGAAAGGGATGCCCTGGCGCTTCTTCTGGAAACACAGAGGGAACTGAGATTCCAGGCCAGGCTATACTGTTTTGGAAACAAATCAGGTAAAATACTAGCCAAAATAGTCAAGGGAGATAACAAGCCGCCTCTGATTGAAAGAATCTTTCACTCAGAGAAGTCATTCACTAAACCTGAAGATATCCTAGATGTATTCACAAAGTATTATGAGGATCTTTATTCAGCAAAAATTGCTGATGAGGCTCAGTCTGGGGACTTCTGGAGTCAGATAAACTGTCCTACAATTACAACGGAAATTAATTCCATCTTGAACAGTCCGATTTCTGTTGAGGAAGTTAGTAAAACGATCTGTGACTTATCTATGAATAAAGCAGCAGGTCCAGACGGTATTCCTAATGAGGTATACAAGATCCTATCTACTGACATAACTCCCTACTTAAGCTCCCGCTACAATGAATTTTTCATTGACGGCAAAACTATAACAACGGATTTCTCGGCGTCTTTTACAACATTACTTCTTAAAGGAGGTAAGGACCCTGATCTTCAGGATTCTTACCGCCCCATAGCTCTCCTAAACTCGGATTACAAAATCCTTTCTTCAATTCTGGCACGGAGGCTTCAAGGTGGTCTTCCTGATATTATTCACAATGATCAAGCCGGGTTTATATACTCTCGAAACTCAGCATCTAAAATTTGTGAAGTTTTGTTAATGGCAGAATTTTTTCAGACTCGAGACGGGGAGACAGGGGACATCATGGATCTTGCAATAGTTTCAATTGATGCAGCAAAAGCATTCGATTCAGTCTATTTTAGCCATCTGTTTAACTCTCTAATCAAGTTTGGGTTCAAGGATAACTTTCTTAACTTCATAAAGAACCTATATAATGGCCCCCATACTAGACTTATAGTTAATAACTCTTTATCTCCTGATATTGTGATCGAAAGGGGGACGCGCCAGGGTTGTCCCTTGTCTCCCCTTCTTTTTGATATTGCCATAGAATCTTTTGCAATAAAAATCAGGCAAAGCATTGAGGGCATCAGAATAGGCGAACATGAAATGAAAGCCGCACTATATGCTGATGACGTACTCCTTTATATCTCAAATACAAAGGCAAACATACCCAAACTGCTAAATATAATTGAACAATTTGGTTCATTTTCTGGCTATATTGTTAATACCTCCAAATCTGAACTGTTTTGGCCTAGGAAAAGCAAAGATTCAATAAGAAACAGTCCATTCAAAGTGGTTACTGATTCATTTAAATATTTAGGAATTGTAATCCCGGTAAGATTCTCAGACTTATATAAACTTAACATAACACCAATTTTAATAACAATATGCGAGAAACTGAAAAATTGGCAAAATTTACCAATCTCACTATCGGGAAGAATAGCTCTATATAAAATGATTCTTCTTCCAAAATTGTTATATATATTACAAAACATCCCAATAAAACTGTTTGGAAAAGATATTCGAGCAATTAACAGGGCAGTTGGAAACTTTCTATGGCAAGGGAAGAAGCCAAGAATTTCTTTAACAAAACTAACCCTGGCAAAAGAGCATGGGGGCTTAGTCTTACCAGACATTAGACAATACAATCTGGCGTTTCTCGCACGTTCTGTGACAGACTGGGTTTATTCCAAAAATTATGTGACAAATATGTCACTAGAAGCTAATATCTGTCACCCATTTTTTCCAGTCGCCCTGATGCATTGTGAACCTAAATTACTACCTTTAGAGATTAAAAAGCTAAAGACTATCCTGAACCCCATAAAAGCCTGGTGGAAGATTGGGGCTGTTTTGAAAATTAACTGTAGTCTCTCTCAACATCTACCAATAAAAGGGAACCCAAATTTTCTACCCGGCCTAGAATCAACCACATTTGGCAAGTGGTCCCATGCTGGGCTAGGAAAGATTCACCAAATTTTCAAAAAGGAAACACTCTAAAAACATTTGAAGAATTGAAAAATTAATTTAACTTATCACATAAGGAGTTTTTTGCATATCTCCAGCTTAGACATTACTGCTCTGAACTAGTTAAGGCCACCGACTGGTCCTGGAATCTAGGCAAACTGGACAATTGGCTAACAATGATCAAGGTCGGACGTATGTCAATCACTCCTTGTTACTTACTTCTTAACATTAATAAGGGAACACCTTTACTAGAACAAATGGCGGTAGAATGGACCAGGTTAATTTCTTCTGATTTGATAGACTCAAAAACCATACAAAAGTCAATTACAAGGGTAAACTCGGCCACTCTCTCGGCTACCTGGAGAGAAGCACATGTTAAAACACTACATAGAACATATTTTACTCCAGCTTTAGGGTACAAAATACATAATCCAGACTTCAACAAGTGCCCAAAATGCTCTTTTGAGGCAGCAGACCTGGTGCATATGATTTGGGAGTGTCCTAAAATTCGTCAATTTTGGTATAAAAATTCTGGCTCAACAAAAATTTGGTCGCTGCTCCCCTGGCTCTCACATTGACACAGATTATATTCTGTACACAACAAGTAAGAGGGCAACAGTCTCAGGGAAAACTAATTATTCTCACAATTTTAGCAGCCAGATATTTAATCTTCAAATATTGGAAAAATAATAAGACCCCCTCAATTGTGGAAGTTAGAAATTGTTTGAAGAAACAATGCATGATTGAGCAGAGAGACACAAACATTGATAATGAAGAAGATATTAAAAGATTCTTTTCAAAATGGTCAGATTTTATTAAGGGATACTCGATCAATGAAATAGAAACGATGATATTCCCATTTAGAAATTCAGAGTTGGTGCTGCTTAACCTTTGGTAGATGGTTGGAGGGGGGGAGGGAAGGGAAGAAACTCCTTTTTCTTTTTTCTTTTTTTCTTCTTTCTTCTTTCTTCTCTTTCTCTCTGATAAATTGTTGATTATTAAGTGACTTTTCGGAAGATTGATCTTAAGTATATCAACACTACAATAATTTGGAGATAATCTACGATTATCATTTGTGTTTAATAGAATATAAATAATTTATTGGAATTTTCTGTGTCGATTGCATATATATGTTGAAAGAGAGGAGGGAGGGGGAAATAGAAGAAACAAACTGCTTGTTTTATTTTTCGTTTTTGGTTTTGTTAAGGGAAATATGGGAAAAAAGAAAAACTTATATTTCAACAGGAAAAATATAAAGATTAAGGAATGATAAACTGAATTCTAATAATAAGGTTAATATGGGATGGAAAAGTTTACAAAATATCAGATGGCTTCCTTTTTTCTTTTGTTTATAGGCATAATATTTTGTGGATTGTCTATTGATGTTTGATTTTCAATTGTCTGTTTATTCTTTTTCTCCTTTGAAATTACATGAAAATGTATAAACCTGTTGAAATACAATAAAAATGAATATAAAATTCACGGACCACCTTCAAGTGGAAATCAATGCAACCCAAGATTCAACTAACCATCATACAGCTCTTATAGCAGATCTCTTTGACAAAATTGAGGATCTGGAGAATAGGAGCCGCCGGAAAAACCTTAGAATTAGAGGTGTACCTGAGTCGGTATTACCCAAAGACTTCCCTATTTATCTCCCGGCTTTATTCGCACACCTCAGAAACACCACCCCCTCCACCGATATTCCTTGGGTTCGGGCACACAGAGCCCTCAGACCGAAGCCTCCAGACGCTGCTCCCCCCAGGGACATTATTATGAAGTTTAGAGAATTCAATGAAAAGGAAGAGCTCCTAAACCTCTCCCGTAGGCACCAGCCTGTGAAATTCAGGGGGGTTGTTCTCCAATTTTTCCAGGATCTCTCCCAACGCACATTACAAAGGAGGAGAGACCTTGCTCCTGTAACGTCTCTGCTCCGACAGAAGAAAATTCTATACAGGTGGGGATTCCCCTTTCATCTCTATGTTCTTCATGGAAACAGAAAGCTAGTCTGTAGAACCATGGAAGATGTCAACACCTTTTGCCAGGCACTAGAATTGGACCCCCCAGAAGATCTTCCCCCAGAGAACTCCCACGAACCTCCTAGAAAGAAACCTACAGGATCTGCCCAGAGAGAGTGGCAGCGTATACCTTCTAAATCCCAACCTAAAACGTTGGCCAAGTTCTCCGGCTCGCTCCCTAGAGCAACAACTTAGCTGGTCATTTTTATTTCAGTTACCTCTACGATTTGAACAATCTGTTTGAGGCCCTGCCCGCTGCTACAATCTGGTCGTGGGGTAATGTATAGCCTCAATGGTCATTAATCTTTAACTGTTAAATGACTCCTGGTCCAGAAATTTTGGAAGTTTAGGAATTTAGGAATTATTATATTGTATTGTTAGAATTATTTTATCACTGTAATTGAGCATTAGTTAGTCTTAAATGTATAATATTTACTTTGGAAAGGGTCATAATCCCTCCCTTTTAACACCAAAAGTTCAATGTCAGTATTTGTACCTAGAGTTTACATGAGAAAATGTATGTTTTACTTTATGTTTTTATTCATGTTATTTTTGCTTTGTGACAGAGATTCGGGTCCTAGGGCCTACTCAACACAGTATACTTGCTATACCCTACACCCACGCATGAATGCCTATCACCTATCGCAGTCATCAAACTATAGACACCAGATACACCAATACCATGGAAGGCCCCACTAAAACTCTCACCTTACTGAGCCAAAATACCAAGGGCTTGAATTCTGCACAAAAACGCTCACTAGCCATGAGAGATTTACGTAGGAAAGGGGGTGACATTCTCTTCCTCCAAGAGACCCATTTTTTAAAACACAAGGAACCTAGCTATTTTGGAGGTTTCTACACCCAAAGCTTTCACAGCTCATTTGATCACAAAAGGCACGGCGTAAGCATTCTTATCAGCAGGCAGATTCCTTTTACACATATTCATACTTTCACTGATACAGAGGGTAGGTTCTTATGTGTAACTGGCACCTTGTTTGGCTCTCCGGTGACACTGGTTAATCTTTATGCTCCCAACACCAGACAACTCCCTTTTTTCAAGAAAAGTTTTGCTCAGATTTTAGACCACACAATAGGTGCACTATATCTTGGGGGAGATTTCAACCTCCCCATTCAACCACACTTAGATTCTTCGAACCCCCGGCCCACAACATCTAAACACACAATCAAACAACTATGGAAACTTTTGTTAGACCAAACACTGTTTGACACCTGGAGATTCATCCACCCTGAGAAGAGGGACTATACCTTCTTCTCTGCCCCTCATAGTTCATATAGTAGAATTGACTACCTTATTACTAACCAAAGAGGCCTTTCCAATGTTTTATCTTCCAAGCTCTCACATACAGTATGGTCAGACCACTCGGCAGTACTAACAACACTCAAATGGCCATCGGCTCCCAGTGGCAACTTCCAGTGGAAACTAGATGAGAAACTATTAGACTCCCCAACCATGGTTTCCAATTTAGAAAAGCTTCTACAGGAGTATTTTAGATTTAACTCCCTACCGGAAACAGACCCTTTTGTTGTCTGGGAGGCTCACAAATGTTTTATCAGGGGGGAACTCATAAAACAACAAGCACAAGCTAGAAAGAATGCACGGCAGATGTATAAAACATCCACTGACCTCCTAGCCAAACTTGAATATGACCATAAACGAAACCCTTCCTCCCCCCATCTTTTAGCCGACTTAATGAAAGCTAGGAAAGCAGTTCATGACTTACAACTTAGTGAAGCTAATGCACTGGCCTTATTGACTAAACAAAAAATTTATTTCGAAAGTAACAGGGCGGGAAAACTCCTAGCGCGCTCCTTAAAGCTTAAAAAACTTAAAACCTTTATCCATGAGATTAAAACCCCTACGAACCAAACTGTTAATACCACCCCTGAAATACTTTCCCAATTTGAGGCGTATTATTCCAATCTCTACAACCTCACTAACCCTGACCGCCCCCCCCGACCCCAGTAATGCCATAAACAACTATCTTCTAAGCACCCCGTTACCGCAACTCACTGATGCACAAGCGGCAGAATTAGACGAACCCTTCTCATTGACTGAACTCACAACCACCCTGAAAGATTTACCATCGGGCAAAAGTCCTGGCCCTGACGGACTCTCGGTCGCTTATTACAAAAAGTTTGCACCTAGCTTGCTTCCACAATTATGCACCTTATTTAACCTAGTTGACCAGGAACACCCCTTTCTCCCCCCCATGCTGGAGGCGCATATTTCTGTGATCCCTAAACCCGGAAAGCCCACAGACAACCCCTCTAACTTTCGTCCCATCTCGCTTCTAAACGTAGACGTTAAGCTTTATGCTAAACTCATATCCACCAGACTCAATAAGATCCTCCCTCAACTGATCCACACAAATCAAGTGGGATTTGTCCCCCGAAGAGAAGCGCGAGACAACACCATCAAAATCCTAAATTTAATCGAATATACCCAGTCACAAAACATCCCATCTATCTTTCTAGCCATCGATGCCGAAAAGGCTTTCGATAGGTTGGATTGGTTGTTCCTTCGGTCAACGCTCACTCGATTTGGCCTGGGAAATAGACTCATTGAGAAAATATTTGCCTTATACCACACGCCGAAAGCCCGCATAAAGTTAAATGATTCTTTGTCAAATGCATTCCCTATATCAAATGGAACGAGGCAGGGCTGCCCCCTTTCCCCCATCTTGTTTATTTTGGCCATGGAGGTGCTTGCCTCCAAGATTAGGAATGACGAAAAAATTTACGGCATTCACATAGCAGACACTCACTACAAACTAACTCTCTATGCGGACGATATTTTATTTTCACTGACCTCCCCCTCACAGTCCCTAGAAGCACTTCTGCCGGTAATGGGTGCTTATAGCGCCCTCTCTAATTTCAAAATAAATAAGCAGAAATCAGAATTCCTAGGTATAGATATCACAAACCAGACAGCCCGGCAGATCACTAATTTATACCAATTTCGGTCCCAACCTTCTTCCATAAAGTATCTAGGGATAAAGCTAACGACCTCAAAAGAAGCTCTATATCGCCAAAACCACCAACACCTTTTAGAATCCATTAGAACAGATATGGGAGTTTGGCGTAACAAATTCCTTTCCTGGCTTGGCAGAGTTCAAGCATTTAAGATGAGCATCCTGCCTCGCTTTTTATACATGTTCCAAACCCTACCCATCCAACCTCCCCTACACTACATTCGCAATGCGCAGTCCTTCGTTAATGGCTATATATGGGCCCACAAACGCCCTAGAATCCCTAAAACCACCCTCTACAGGAAAAGGGACGAGGGGGGACTAGGGGTACCCAACCTTTTATTTTACTCACAGGCAGCGCAACTAACTAGAATAGTCGACTGGTGCAAAAACAGTACTGACAAAGAATGGGTTAAGCTTGAACACGACCTATCCACTTCAAGAAGCCTAGGGTCGGTGTGTTGGACATATAGACAACATAGGACATTATCACCTCTCACACCCTCGTTAGTAACCGAAACACTCTCCACATGGGACCATCTTATAAGTTCACAGAAAGGCATATCGACCTTACCCTCGCCACTTACTCCCCTACTACACAACAAAGACTTCCCTCCACTACTCCAAAAACGGTCTCTGGAACTGTACACACTAGCTGCAGGTTTACCCTGCCACCTTGTCCTAGAAAAAGGCACCATCATACAAAAAACCGCCCTTGCGGACAAAAACATAAGCTTTTTTGAAAGATGGTTCGAATATTTACAACTAGCCCACTTTTTCTCTCACCACAAAGATAAACATAACTTGGTTAGAAATCTAAACCCATTCGAAACACTATGCCATTCCCCATTATTAGCGCAGGGCACTCTCTCAAAGATATATAAAATCTTAATTACCCTGCACTCCAAAAACCTTCCGTCATATACAAAAGCATGGGAAGCCGAGTTGGGGCATGAGATCCCATCTGAGACATGGGACATAATATTCCAGCAAATGGGGAAGGCCCCTTCCTCAATGAGCATCACCGAGACGAACATAAAACTTTTAGAAAGGTGGTACCTTTACCCCAGCAGGCTTGCTAAAATTTACCCCCATACAGATCCACTATGTTGGAGAGACTGCAAACAAGTAGGAACACTCCTCCACATTTGGTGGACTTGCCCCACACTTCAGCCTTTCTGGCTGGACATCCACAGGGAAATTCAAAAGGTCCTCAACATCACTATCCCCTTCAACCCTATAACGCTATTATTCAACAAACCCCCTAAGATCAAATGCAAATACAGACAGGTCTTACTATATATTATGTTAAGTGGGGCTAAGCAACTGGTCCCTAGACTGTGGAAACAGCAACATATTCCTACCCAGAAAGAGTGGGTACAAAATGTCACTCTCCTTCTTTCCCTGGAAAGGTTTCACTATCAGAAAACAAAAAGGATGGATTTCTATTGCGCCATGTCTTTCTATTGGGAAACATACACCCACACACTTGCTAGAATTCCACCATAGCTAACTAAAAACTCTCTGGTACTCAGATACCTTGTGTAGCCAAATAACCCCCGTAGTCCATAGCAAAACTAGGATCTCTGTCACATTGCTCAGTTTAAATGTTAAGTGGAAGTTTCATCCACAAGTGTTATTTTAAAAAAAAAGAAAAATCAACACAAGCTACTACGAACTTTGCCAGGACTTTATGTGAGACTTTACCAATACTTAGTCCCTTGGATCTGTATGCAACAGATAGAACTGACCCGGCCCTTTGTACCTTTCTTCTTCATTGTATTATTGTTTATGATATATTACGCCGGATTATATCCATGGCAATTGTAAAATTATCATTTATACTAATAAAGCTTGTTTATAAAAAAAAAAAAAAAAAAAAAATGAATATAAAAATAAATAAATTGTGTGCTCTATCTGAATCATGAAATAAAGAATTTGGGTTTTATGTCCCTTTAATACGTGCCCCAAGATGTTAATCACTAATGTCTCTTGTTGCTCCGAGTCATTCTCTCTTGTTGGTCCAGCTTGTGTAGCGGCGATGCTGCCAACCGCCTCTCCGCTGCTTTTTAACTCCGATTCCCCTGTGTATAAGAGGAGGGACTAGAATTGCGATTGTCTTCTATGGGACGATGGCATATTCCTTGTATCTTTGTTGTGTGATTTCAAGGTCATCTAATCGTTAATATACTGTATTTTATGGAATTATAACAAAAATAACTAATGGTTTATTAATATCTTTTTTTATTTATGTATTTATTATTATTATTATTTTTTTTTTTTAAGTAATTTTCATTGAGGTTGTATATATGTTGTACAGCTTATGCGGTATAAAAAAATACATAATATAAAGACATAGGGGGGTAGTTATCAACGCGTCTACTTTACCTGCCTTCGCCGGTTCAATACGTCCGCCTAAGCTCGCCTACAATCGCCGCCGCGGACCTGCAAAATTTCGCCTAAGTTATTAATAAAGCTGTCAAAAAGCCGCGCACCAAGTACGGGGCGATGAGCAGCGGACTGTGAGAGTTATCACTCATCCGATCTTGCTGCTCTTCGGCTTTTTCCCAGCTTTATTGCTAGCCTGTCACTAAGCACCCACACTAACTACACTGTTCTACCCCCTATACCGGCGCCCCTGGAGCCCCCCACAACTAAATAAAGTTATTAACCCCTAAACCGCCGCTCCTAGACCCCGCCGCAACTCTTATAAATGTATTAACCCCTAAACCGCCGCTCCCGGACACCGCCTCCACCTACATTATACCTAGTAACCCCTATCCTGCCCCCTATACCGCCGCCCTGTATAATAAATTTATTAACCCCTATCCTGCCGATCCCGGACCTCGCCGCAACTAAATAAATAGTTTAACCCCTAAACCGCCACTCCCGGACCCCGCCGCAACCTATATTAAACTTATTAACCCCTAATCTGCCCCCTACACCGTCGCCACCTATAATAAATGTATTAACCCCTATTCTGCCCCCCTACACCGCCGCCACTGTAATAAAATTATTAACCCCTAAACCTAAGTCTAACACTAACCCTAAAACCCCCTAACTTAAATATTAATTAAATAAATCTAAATAATATTTCTCTTATTAAATAAATAAATCCTATTTAAAACTAAATACTTACCTTTAAAATAAACCCTAATATAATTACAATATAAATAATAATTGTATTGTAGCTATCTTAGGATTTATTTTTATTTTACAGGCATCTTTCAATTTATTTTAACTAGGTACTATAGCTATTAAATAGTTATTAACTATTTAATAGCTACCTAGCTAAAATAAAGAGAAATTACCTGTAAAATAAAAACTAACCTAAGTTACAATTACACCTAACACTACACTATACTTATACTTAAATAAATTATTCCTATTTAAAACTAAATACTTACCTGTAAAATAAACCCTAAGATAGCTAAAATTTAATTAATAATTACATTGTAGCTATTTTAGGATTTATATTTATTTTACAGGTAACTTGGTATTTATTTTAGCTATTAGAATAGTTATTAAATAGTTATTAACTATTTAATAACTAGCTAGCTAAAAGAAATACAAAATTACCTGTAAAATAAATCCTAACCTAAGTTACAATTAAACCTAACACTACACTATCATTACATTAATTAAATAAATTAGCTACAAATAACTACAATTAAATTAAATAAACTAAAGTACAAAAAATAAAAAAGCTAAGTTACAAAAAATAAAAAAAAATAAGTTACAAACATTTAAAACATATTACAACAATTTTAAGCTACTTACACCTAATCTAAGCCCCCTAATAAATTAGCAAAGCCCCCAAAATAAAAAAATGTCCTACCCTATTCTACATTAAAAAGTTACCAGCTCTATTACCTTACCAGCCCTTAAAAGGGCCTTTTGCGGGGCATGCCCCAAAGAATTCAGCTCTTTTGCCTGTAAAAGAAAAATACAACCCCCCCAACATTAAAACCCACCACCTACATACCCCTAATCTAACCCAAACCCCCCTTAAATAAACCTAACACTACCCCCTGAAGATCATCCTACCTTTAGTCGTCTTCAGCCAGCCGACCCACCGATGGAACCGAAGAGGAGATCCGGAGCGGAAGAAGTCATCATCCAAGGGGCGCTGAAGAAATCTTCCATCCGATGAAGTCATCATCCAGGCGGCGCTGAAGAAGTCTTCCATCCGATAGAAGTCTTCATCCATGCTGCGTCTTCAATCTTCATCCATCCGGAGCGGAGCCATCTTCAGACGAGCCGACTCGGAGCCATCCTCTTCTTCCCAACGACGAATGGATATTCCTTTAAGGGACGTCATCCAAGATGGCGTCCCTTCAATTCCGATTGGCTGATAGTATTCTATCAGCCAATCGGAATTAAGGTAGGAAAAATCTGATTGGCTGATTGAATCAGCCAATCAGATTGAAGTTCAATCCGATTGGCTGATCCAATCAGCCAATCAGATTGAGCTTGCATTCTATTGGCTGATCGGAACAGCCAATAGAATGCGAGCTCAATCTGATTGACTGATTGGATCAGCCAATCGGATTGAACTTCAATCTGATTGGCTGATTCAATCAGCCAATAAGATTTTTCCTACTTTAATTAGGATTCTATCAGCCAATCGGAATTGAAGGGACGCCATCTTGGATGACGTCCCTTAAAGGAATATCCATTTGTCGATAGTCGTCGGGAAGAAGGTTAGGTTTATTTAAGGGGGGTTTGGGTTAGATTAGGGGTATGTGGGTGGTGGGTTTTAATGTTGGGGGGGGTTGTATTTTTCTTTTACAGGCAAAAGAGCTGAATTCTTTGGGGCATGCCCCGCAAAAGGCCCTTTTAAGGGCTGGTAAGGTAAAAGAGCTTTGAAATTTTTTAATTTAGAATAGGGTAGGGCATTTTCTATTTTGGGGGGCTTTGTTATTTTATTAGGGGGCTTAGATTAGGTGTAAGTAGCTTAAAATTGTTGTAATATGTTTTAAATGTTTGTAACTTATTTTAATTGTAGTCATTTGTAGCTAATTTATTTAATTAATGTAATGATAGTGTAGTGTTAGTTTTAATTGCAACTTAGGTTAGGATTTATTTTACAGGTAATTTTGTATTTCTTTTAGCTAGGCAGTTATTAAATATTTAATAACTATTTAATAACTATTCTAACTAGCTAAAATAAATACCAAGTTACCTGTAAAATAAATATAAATCCTAAAATAGCTACAATGTAATTATTAATTACATTGCAGCTATCTTAGGGTTTATTTTACAGGTAAGTATTTAGTTTTAAATAGGAATAATTTATTTAAGTATAGTGTAGTGTTAGGTATAATTGTAACTTAGGTTAGTTTTTATTTTACAGGTAAATTTCTCTTTATTTTAGCTAGGTAGCTATTAAATAGTTATTAACTATTTAATAGCTATTGTACCTAGTTAAAATAAATTGAAAGATGCCTGTAAAATAAAAATAAATCCTAAGATAGCTACAATATAATTATTATTTATATTGTAGCTATATTAGGGTTTATTTTAAAGGTAAGTATTTAGTTTTAAATAGGATTAATTTATTTAATAAGAGAAATATTATTTAGATTTATTTAATTAATATCTAAGTTAGGGGGGTTTTAGGGTTAGTGTTAGACTTGGGTTTAGGGTTTAATAATTTTATTACAGTGGCGGCGGTGTAGGGGGGACAGGATAGGGCTTAATAAACTTATTATAGGTGGCGACGGTGTAGGGGGGGGGGGCAGATTAGGGGTTAATAAGCTTAATATAGGTTGCGTCAGGGTCCGGGAGCGGCGGTTTAGGGGTTAAACAATTTATTTAGTTGCGGCGAGGTCCGGGATCGGCAGGATAGGGGTTAATAACTTTATTATAGAGGTTGACGGTATAGGGGGGGCAGGATAGGGGTTAATAGGTATCATGTAGGTGGCGGCGGGGTCTGGGAGCGGCGGTTTAGGGGTTAATACATATATTATAGTTGCAGCGGGGACCGGGAGCGGTGATTTAGGGGTTAACATATTTATTATAGTTTGCGGTGGGCTCCGGGAGCGGCGGTTTAGGGGTTAATCAGTTTATTAGAGTGGCGGTGGGCTCCGGGAGCAGCGGTTTAGGGGGTAATACATTTATTTAGTTGCGGCGGTGTAGGGAGGGACAGATTAGGGGTGTTTAGACTCGTGGTACATGTTAGGCTGTTAGGTGTAGACAGCTCCCATAGGAATCAATGGGATTTCTGGCAGCAGCGAACATGAACTTTCGCTATGGTCAGACTCCCATTGATTCCTTTGGGATCCGCCGCCTCCACGGCTGGAAAAGTGCCGAGCGTACCTGCTAGTTTTTTGATAACTAGCAAAAGTAGTCAGATTGTGCCGCACTTGTGTGCGGAACATCTGGAGTGACGCAAGAATCGATCTGTGTCGGACTGAGTCCGGCGGATCGAAGCTTACGTCACAAAATTATACTTTTGCCGGTATCTAGGGCTGCGGAATTCCAGCGTATTTGAGGTTGACGGCTTGATAACTACCCCCCATAGAGTTGTACTCAAAAATACAAAAACTTGGCAAGAGGGGGCTAAAGAGTACCACCTCTCTTAAAACCTCGTTTTTACAGAGGTCACCCTTTGTTTATATATTTTATTCTATAGGTCTTCTGACTGTTCCACAATAAACAATAAAGGTGTGACCCTTAAGATAACAGTTTAGTCTATTAGAGCACTTCGCCAGTACAATATTACGGACTCTTATGTGGGGAGATTTGTCCAGTCTCCCCTCTGCTTAAATATGTTAATATCATAAGGTAGTCCAGCTTCCTCTGCACCTGGTTTGTTTAGGGGGGGGGGGGTTGAAGGGTCATTAGGAATAATTTAGGGTCTGGTACAGCATGGGTAGCTTCGTTAGGGGGATTGGGGGGTTTCAGTTATTGGCTACTAGTCTGATCCGACTGGTCAGTCCGACTAAGGAATTTTACGGTTCCACAGCGATTCCCATGGATCCCATACAAGGCAGTAGTCATTTAATTGTCTGTGTTCTCTAAAGACATAATTTTCCATATTTTTAATATGGTTTACACAATCCATCACTCTCTGCCATCTGGGGGGTTGACTCTTTTTCCAATTTCTAGCGATAAGTAATTTAGTGGAGATGAGAATACATAGGAGTAAGCTTTGTTTGGTTTTGGAGAGTCTGTCTATTCCTAAATGTAAAATTGCAAGCGCCGGTGATAGGTCTAGATTGTTACAGGTCTTTTCTACTTTGCGCCAATAACTTTCCAGTTTTGGGCACGTCCACCAAACAAGGAGGGGGGTTCCCAGTTCCCCACACTCTATCTAGAAAATTGATGAGTGGTCAGGAAAGATTTTCTACAATTTTGTGCCACCTTGTGATTATTTCGAAATATAATTCCTAAAGAGTGATGCAATGGGTAGCTTTTTTCGTTATGCTAATTGCCCTGTTCCATGTTTCTGGTGTGTATGTCAGCTGTAAGTCCCTCTCCCAGGCCTCCATATGTATCGTTTTGGGAGGGATCAATTCCTCAATTAAGCACTTATAATGTATTGAAAGGGGTTTGTATAATTGGGGGTTCATCTCCCATCGTGTTTCCCAGGGGGTAGGGTCACGTAGTGTGTCCTCTAAGAAACCCCAGGACTTCATCAAGGTTCGTAGTCTCAATAAATCAAATTGAAACCTGGGGGTTAGCGTGTGTAGTGTCAGCATATCTTTGTGTGGCCGTAGTTGCTTGCTACAGTAGAAGTCTTTCAGGGAAGTTACGTCTGTACTGGGCCATGTATTAAAGTGTGTGTCAGGTAGGCCTTGTAATAGTCCCCATATAGAGTGCATAGACGAGAGGTATGGGGCAATGAGTTGTGTCGCAATTAAACCCAAGTCTCCTGGCATCCCTTAACTATACTATTAGCAATATGGATTTTAGATTGCCAATGCGGGGGGAGCCAGAGCAGATCTTCCAAAGTGACATACGCTGGTAGCGAGGCCTGTTCTAGGTCTCTCCATCTGGTTGGGGGGAGATCACTTCCCCATGCAGTAACATGGGTTATCATCGCTACCTCATGAAACATCTTTATATTGGGGAGGCCTATACCTCTCTCAACTGGGGCTTGAAGTATGTGAGCTGCCTTATGGGCCTTTTGTTGTGCCAGGTATAGGAAATAAATATGGCTTGAAATTTCTGAATCAAGGTTGCTGTGATCGGAATAGGGATACAACTGAATAAATAAGTGAGCTTAGGGAGGAACATCATTTTGAGGGCCACTACCCTGCCCATCCAATATATCTCTCCATACCTCTTGGAGTTAAGTTCAGAGGTAATCTCTGTCAGTAGGGCCTCATAATTTTCTTTGATAGTTATAGATTTTATATGAAAGAGGAAGACACCTAGGTGGCGAATCCCCTTAGTGGACCACTTAAAGGAATAGAGGAGTTGAATAGCCTCCCGTTCACTCGGTGGGATGTTAATGGAGTATGCCTCTGTTTTGTCCACATTAACCTTATAATAAGAGACTTCACCGAACTGCTTCAGTAGGAGCATCAATGTGGGGAGGGAATCCAGGGGTTCTGTAAGGAAGACCGCCAGGTCCTCTGCAAAGAGTGCCAACTCTGTATAGTGTCGTTTATCTGAAGTCCCTGTATATTTGTATATTTTCTGATAGCTGCTCCTAATGGTTCGATTGCTAGGACAAAAAAAAATGGGGAAAGGCCCCTCACAACTGCTGTGGGTGTGTGCTGAGTAGAGTGCTCTAACCGCCATGCCAAAGGAGTCCGGTATATCAAACGCTGAAAAGGTCCGGAAGAGGTATTCCCATCTCACCCTGTCGAACGCCTTCAAGGCATCAAGTAACAGGGTGAGCATGGGGAGTCCCATGTCGGCAGCCTCAGTAAATATGTATAGGAGATGTCGAGTGTTATCCGAGCCCTGCCTGTCAAGGATGAACCCCACCTGATCTAGATGTATAAGTGTCTGTATGTGTCTGCCTAATCTGTTCGCTAAAACTTTGGCATATATTTTGGTGTCTACATTGATGAGTGAGATGGGCCTATAGCTGGAGCTGAGTGCTGGGTCCTTATGTATTGTAGTGATATTTGCTTCCAGAAATTCTGGAATGAAGCTACCCCTATCAGCCACTCTCAGAAAAAGTTGAAATAGAATCGGAGACAAAACAGAGCTAAGAATTTGATAGAAAGTTACTGTGAACCCATCTTGGCCCGGGGCTTTGTGAGGCATGAGGCTGGCTATGGCTGCTTTAACTTCTTTCAAAGTGAATTGTCCCTCTAACTATCTTTTAGCTTCCTCCGATAGGGTGGGTAGGGCTAGTTTCTCTAGGAACTTGTCGATGTCCTCGGGGTTAGCTCTATCTATTTTCTCTGAGGCTTCAATGTTATATAGGGAGGAGTAGAAATTTTCAAATGCTACACCTATTTCTCTGGGTGAATGAACCGTACAATTGTGTGTTTTGATTAGAGCTATCCTCCTCTGTTGTGTACGTTTACTAAGCTTATTAGCCAGGAGTTTATCTGCTTTGTAATACTATATTTGCCTGATTTTGTGTAGATTCTCTTGGACTCTCTGAGTATCTCTCTTGGAGATTTCTTCTCTAATAAGTACTATCTGGTGAGCTATCTCTGGGAATTGGGGTGTATTTTGTTAGACTTCTCGAGTGTGCTGCGATCTCCATACAGCTAAGCCAATGACTGGCACCCCTTCTTACGACACTGCAATGTTTTTTTAATAAAGTGTCCACGGAGATATGCCTTAAGGGCCGCCCATACTATGTCAATATCTGCGGTACCAACGTCATTATGTGTTAAAAGTCCCTCATGATCTCGGTTAGTTTGGGGAGTTCTATGTCTGTGAGCCATTGCTCCGGGAGTCTCCAAGGAGGCCTATCAGTAAAAGACTGTAACTTAGTAAAGTCTAGGCAAACCATATCGTGGTCTGACCACGTACATGGCTTGATGCTAGGATTAGTGAGGTGATCTAGGGACCAAGAGTCGCATAATAAGTAATCGATTCTTGAGTAAGAATTGTGGGCCTTAGAATAATGTGTGAAGTCTTTTTCTGAGGGTGCTAGGCACCTCCATGCGTCATATAGGTCATGTTGGTACATAAGAATGCGAAAGGCATTGGAGGTCAATGAGACATTTCTATCTGCATGTGTCGTTAGAATGGATTGCTTGTCCCTTAACGGGTCCCATACCATATTAAAGTCTCCTCTGATTATCAAGTATCCCCTTTTAATTTGGTCAATGCAAATCAATAGTTTGCGTAGGAAGGGTATTTGTTTACTATTTGGTGTCTAGAGACCAAAGTATATAAAGTCTCATTGAGTGTGCAAATAAGTATGAGGAATCAACCTTCATCATCTCTTTCAGCATACTCGAATTTAAAGGTTAGGTCTTTGCTAATTAATATAGCAACTCCCTTTCTTTTTCCTTCAGTAGTGTTGGATGCCACCTCACATACCGGATAGTGCTGGGAGATCCAGACAACCTGGGAGCCCCCCGTCCAGTGAGTCTCCTGAAGGAATAGGATGTGTATCTTATGTGTCAGCAGGTAGCGCTGTAGGAGCTTCCTTTTCATAGGGGAGTTTAGGCCCTGTGCGTTTAGTGTCGCCAGTCGGATAGGCACCATTTTATTAGTAGGGGGGGGGGGTAGGGGCAGGGGTAGGAGTAGAAGGAAGAATGTAAGTCAGGTAAAGGTCTACTATCTGCCTGGTGTGGGGGTCTAATGAATCAAATATCCCCTCAAAAAGAGGGGGTCTCAAAGGCCCTAAAGACTCTTTAAAAGTGATAAATATACACTTTCGCAATGAGTGTTCCGTCTGGGTTATAACCAGAGGAACACAACTAAATTATTGGGGGCGGAGATAAGCAGAGAGGAGTCTTAGTCCCCACCAGTCCTATACATCAATAGCTATAATATAAACACAGCATATTTGGTAACATAAATAATACAATGAACAGTAAGCAAGACTTTGCAACCTAAACAGGAGGGAAGTACAGGGAGTGCAGAATTATTAGGCAAATGAGTATTTTGACCACATCATCCTCTTTATGCATGTTGTCTTACTCCAAGCTGTATAGGCTCGAAAGCCTACTACCAATTAAGCATATTAGGTGATGTGCATCTCTGTAATGAGAAGGGGTGTGGTCTAATGACATCAACACCCTATATCAGGTGTGCATAATTATTAGGCAACGTCCTTTCCTTTGGCAAAATGGGTCAAAAGAAGGACTTGACAGGCTCAGAAAAGTAAAAAATAGTGAGATATCTTGCAGAGGGATGCAGCACTCTTAAAATTGCAAAGCTTCTGAAGTGTGATCATCGAACAATCAAGCGTTTCATTCAAAATAGTCAACGGGGTCGCAAGAAGCGTGTGGAAAAACCAAGGCGCAAAATAACTGCCCATGAACTGAGAAAAGTCAAGCGTGCAGCTGCCAAGATGCCACTTGCCACCAGTTTGGCCATATTTCAGAGCTGCAACATCACTGGAGTGCCCAAAAGCACAAGGTGTGCAATACTCAGAGACATGGCCAAGGTAAGAAAGGCTGAAAGACGACCACCACTGAACAAGACACACAAGCTGAAACCTCAAGACTGGGCCAAGAAATATCTCAAGACTGATTTTTCTAAGGTTTTATGGACTGATGAAATGAGAGTGAGTCTTGATGGGCCAGATGGATGGGCCCGTGGCTGGAATGGTAAAGGGCAGAGAGCTCCAGTCCGACTCAGACGCCAGCAAGGTGGAGGTGGAGTACTGGTTTGGGCTGGTATCATCAAAGATGAGCTTGTGGGGCCTTTTCGGGTTGAGGATGGAGTCAAGCTCAACTCCCAGTCCTACTGCCAGTTTCTGGAAGACACCTTCTTCAAGCAGTGGTACAGGAAGAAGTCTGCATCCTTCAAGAAAAACATGATTTTCATGCAGGACAATGCTCCATCACACGCGTCCAAGTACTCCACAGCGTGGCTGGCAAGAAAGGGTATAAAAGAAGAAAATCTAATGACATGGCCTCCTTGTTCACCTGATCTGAACCCCATTGAGAACCTGTGGTCCATCATCAAATGTGAGATTTACAAGGAGGGAAAACAGTACACCTCTCTGAACAGTGTCTGGGAGGCTGTGGTTGCTGCTGCACGCAATGTTGATGGTGAACAGATCAAAACACTGACAGAATCCATGGATGGCAGGCTTTTGAGTGTCCTTGCAAAGAAAGGTGGCTATATTGGTCACTGATTTGTTTTTGTTTTGTTTTTGAATGTCATAAATGTATATTTGTGAATGTTGAGATGTTATATTGGTTTCACTGGTAAAAATAAATAATTGAAATGGGTATATATTTGTTTTTTGTTAAGTTGCCTAATAATTATGCACAGTAATAGTCGCCTGCACACACAGATATCCCCCTAAAATAGCTAAAACTAAAAACAAACTAAAAACTACTTCCAAAACTATTCAGCTTTGATATTAATGAGTTTTTTGGGTTCATTGAGAACATGGTTGTTGTTCAATAATAAAATTAATCCTCAAAAATACAACTTGCCTAATAATTCTGCACTCCCTGTATAAAACATAGTACAATATTATAAAGGGGGATGAATGAGGGGAGAGGGCCGTCAACATGCCTTCAAATGACAGTTGTGATGTGTATGTCTGCATGATCTGCTGAGGCCTACACCTTGAGACTATTCTGCCAGGTCTGCTAGGATTGTAGTGTCTCCTGTGAAAGGTCTAGAACGGGGGATAGCTTCTCAGTCACTTCTCTCTATCTAATGACTTCTATAGGGCCTTGGTCCGATTATGGGTATCATGATGGATAATTCATTTTAGAGGTGAGCAAGGTACTACACCTAAAAGTAGATAGGTATCCGTCATCCTTGGCGTCAGGGCACAGGTTCCATTTTAAAGCTGCAGCTATCTATTTCTATTATGTCTTATAATGTAGTACTGCCGTCCAATGTGGTTCTGGAGTCAGGACTCTAGGGGGTGTATCACTTACTCTCAGAGAAATTGAGAGATCTATAATATATGTCAAGAAGTCGGTCGCGGGTGTAGGTAGAGGAAGGCTAACTGATATTCAACCCACATTTGGCTGATTCGATTCCCTAGGATATAACATTCTGGTCTCTTAACTATGCATAAATAATTCAAACATTCCTAACTCTAACTAAACGTGGTTACAATTGATAACGACTAGGTGCATAGCAACATTTATACTGGGTAGCAGTTGAAACATTGTTAATAACAACAACTAGGGATGGCTGTAATCAATATCCAGTCTCTCTTGTATCTTGTGAGAACACAATCACATATTATACAATATATACTTTGTTGATCTCACCCATCTTCTTCTGTTTATCTAGGTATCTTCCTGTAGTTACGTGGGCATTACCCACTGAAAAGTCTCGAGTCTCTTGCTAAGAAACACAGCTGAGCTGTGGGCAGGTTCTCTATGTGTTCTCTATTGGGTGCGGGTCTCTGGATCCCAGAGATTTCCTTGAAACTGAAGCAGATCTTTGCGGGAGTGGTTTCCATATTGGTGCTGATGCCCTTAGGCTACTCTCTGTGGTAGGGCTGGAAGGGCGATTCTCTCGGTCTGGCAGGAGCAACTCCCATCTCTGGAGCATTTCACATGCTTGTTGTGGGGTGGAGGCTATGAATTGTTGACTGTCTCTTGTTATGAATAGTCTCACTGGGAATCCCCATCTGTATTTAAGGCCCTTATCTCTCAGCACCTTGGTGTATGGCTGATAATGCCTGTGAAGCTGAAGCGTGTGGGGTGAGAGATCTGGATAGATCTGTAGGCCAGTGTATTTGTCTGGCAGGATCTTATCTTTGGCTAGGGTTCTGAGGATCTTCTCCCTGAATGTGTAATAGTGGAGTTTGGCTATTACATCCGCTGATCTTGGTCTAAGCGCGCTGTGTGCCCTATCAATAAGGGTTTTGTTACCCAAAGCAGACCCTAGTATTGCTCCGAATAGGTAGGTAAGTCTCTAGTTCTTGCGGCAGGACCGACTCTGGAACACCTTTGATGCGGATGTTGTTGCGGCGTGATCGATCCCCCAGATCTTCCAGTTTCAGCTCAATGTCTGAGATTTGGCAGGCTAGATTCTGTGAATAGCTGAGGAGGTTAGAGTGGTCTATTGTCAGATCATCTTGTTTGTGCTTCAGTCCGTTCTCCAATTAGCCCAATATCTCTTTTCAGGTCATCATTGGATCTTTCAAACTTTTTTGACAGGGAGTCATGGTGAGAGACCAATAGTGATTTAATAGAATCCATTAAGTTGTTGCAAAGGTTTTCAGCTGCTGGCAGGTGAGAGATCCGTTGTAATAGAGTTGTGTCTGCTTGGCTGTCTGAGAGGCTTCCTGTGTCTGAGCATTCATCATCTGACCCCGCTCGGGCCATTCTGGCGGGGTGCTGAAAGTGGTCAATGACTGTTCTTTTGGGTGTGGTATGGGGTTTCTGCTTTCACTTATGGGCCTGTGATATTGTGTTATATGTATAGTCAATATGTCTTGTAATGGATCCGCTTATTATCAGAGAGAACCTGCTTACTTTAAATATGCTGCTGATAGTGCATGGACCGGTGGGGGCGCAGACATTTAGATATTGTTTACATGCTGAGCTGATCTAGTCCATCTAAGGAGAAGGATGTGACCTGGAATTTGTGTGGCCTCAATTCCCAAAGCCAGAGTATGTCCTCCTCAAGCTCTATTGAGTTAGCGTAATAGTGGTGCTTTCTCTGAGGCAGGTCTATGCTGGTATCAGTTTAGGTTCTTTTCTTGGTCTCCACAGTAAGGATGCTGCTATGGGGGTTGTCTGTGCGGGTCAGTGTGAAAGAAAAGTCCCTCCAAAACACACCACACTCCTCTGTTCTATTACAGTTGCTTTGTTAGGAAAACATACTTCAGGCAGAAAATCTGTATCTAAGACCCACTCTCTAAGGGACATGTCTCCTGTTGACTAAGCTGGGTAAGGGAGCAGGGATATGACCCACCTGCAGAAGCAGGCGGAAAAATGGGGGAGAGTGGGTCAGGGGTCTAGTAGACAGGCTCCCCAGGGAAGGTCCCACAGTCTGGGAGCAGGCAGATATTACATATAGCGCGGGGCAAATGGATATGGCAGTACAAGGCTTAAGTTGAAGGCTTCTGAAGGCCTGGTAAGGAAATGACTGGTGGTTGTCAATCCCTGCCAATAAAGTACAGTAAGGAGTCACTCTGTAGGAAGGCCAAAAAGAGTAGGTTGGGGCCTCTGCGGTCACATAGGTACTATTTTGTCTATCCAGACAGGCCCAGAAGTAGTAAAAAAACATCAGGGAATGATACGACTGTAGTTTAGGGCCAGTATATAGAGGTCCAGGGTGTGAAGAAAGTTGGGCCTGCATTATTAACTGCCCAAATGAGATATTCGTTAACTTCAACAGTCACTCTTATTATAGTACTTGCTGTAGGATGGTGTAGTGGTTCCGGAGCCTATGTAGGTATTATTGTCCCTGCTGGATGGGTGCCCTCCAAAGGCAGGGATTGTAAATATCAGTTACCCCTAAGGTCTCTGAGTGTGTGAGCTAGGAGTGTGCCTCAGTCTTAAAGAATGTGGAGTGTGCCCAAGAGCTCCCCTCTAGTGTGGGGTAGTTAGCCTGCAGTGGTAGATCTGGCTATGTCAGGCTGTCTCTGTGTGTCTCTATATGTAGTGGAGAGAGAGAAAAAAAATGGCCGACTCGTGCCACGTAGCTTCTTTCTCTGGCTCCCAGACCTGGTCCCCACAGCCCTAGCTCCTACTGGTACGGTGGGTCTGGCCCTTATTTTTTTCCCCTTCTTTCGCCTTCCTCAATGTGGATCATGGTGTGGGGGTACAGGTCACAATTTCCCTCACTCAGTGTCTCTGTCAGACTCGTGTGTACTGCCCTTACCTCCAACTAATTTCTCTGATGAAGATGCGAGCTGCACCACTTTCGGTCACACTCTAGGGATGTTTCTTGTGTCCGGAGCAGAGCCCCGACCCTCCATACTTAGATGTGAGCAGGCCGCTGAAACCGTAGACTAGGCTGGTGCGTGCTGTGTCCTGGTGCACTTCAGCAGGCCTCAGTCACCACTTCTTGTGTCTGCTGTGAACGGCACCTCCAGGCTCAATCCTGATCAGCCTAGAGACTCTCCTTGAAGTCCCCAGGGGTTGAGGTTCTCTGCTGTCCCAGAAAATAGCTGGTATATTCGATCTGTAGGTAGTTGGGTAATAATTTGCTAAAACTCTTTACAGAGCTCAGTGAAAACGCACGAAGGGAAAAATATTTTTTTAAGATAATCAATAATATTCTGAAAAAGGTTTGCCCCCAGGTATAAAGAATTGCAGTTGGTTTATCATAATAAAACTGTATTTTAAAGGGTTCTAATATGTTTTCATTTTAAAGGGTTCTAATATGTTTTCATTTTATATAAAATGCTACAGCACAATACAAATTATTATCTTCTATTCAAAAATACTCTTGTATTGTAGCTACTGTATATTTTTACTGACACAATGATCAGTGCATTGTTTTTTCTGACAAGTTAAACAAGACAGAAATGTGTAAGTATTTAAAAGATGTTTAACATTGAATGGGTCAGTAACCCAAAACTATGATATATCCTGCATGGGCGCATAAAATACAATGATTAATTGCTATGCCAATTCACAAATTGATGCTCTAAATCATTTCCCTGCTTTAAATTATAATTGTGTCTTAATTAACCATAACATTATTCGTGATTTATCATAAGAAGCAGAATTTATTCCTACAAGTTTGTGGATTTAATAACTTATTCTCCAGTTGGGTTACTATGGCAAAAGAAGAACACTTGAAACATCAAAATTCATTTTTTTTTACTAGTTGTATAAGAAGCAATAATTCCTTTTTGATATATTTCTTTTGCAAGATGTACCAAGTCCACGGATTGATCCTAACTTGTGGGATATTGTCCTTCCTGACAGGAAGTAGCAAAGAGAGCACCACAGCAGAGCTGTCTATATAGCTCCCCCCTTATCTCCACCCCCCAGTCATTCTCTTTGCTGGCTCTAACCAGAAAGGGTAAAGAGAAGAGGTGTTAAGAGGAACACCATAAAGGACTCATGGCAGACGGTCCCTAAGGTGGAGGGAGCTATTTCTACTCTGGCTAAGCGTACAACTATACCTATTGAAGACAGTTGTGCTTTCATTGATCCTATGGATAAAAAGTTAGAGGGTCTCCTAAAGAAAATTTTTGTTCATCAGGGTTTTCTTCTTCAACCTATAGCATGCATTGTTCCGGTAACCACTGCAGCTGCTTTTTGGTTTGAGGCTCTAGAAGAGGCTCTTCAGATGGAGACCCCACTAGATGATATTTTGGACAGAATTAAAGCCCTTAAGTTGGCTAATTCTTTTATTACAGACGCCACTTTTCATCTTGCTAAGTTAGCGGCAAAGAATTCAGGTTTTGCCATTTTAGCGCAAAGAGCATTATGGCTTAAGTCCTGGTCAGCTGATGTGTCATCTAAATCTAAGCTTTAGACCATCCCTTTCAAAGG
Organism: Bombina bombina; assembly: GCF_027579735.1. NCBI lineage: Eukaryota > Metazoa > Chordata > Amphibia > Anura > Bombinatoridae > Bombina > Bombina bombina. Next base: position 723,404,698 of record NC_069501.1, on the reverse strand, counting down.
TAAGACCCTATTCGGGCCTGCACTGAAAGAGATCATTTCAGACATCACTGGAGGGAATGGTCATGCCCTCCCTCAAGATAAGTCAAATAAGACAAGGACCAAACAAAATAATTTTCGTTCCTTTCGAAACTTCAAGGGTGGTCCCGCTTCCTCTTCCCCTGCTGCAAAGCAAGAGGGGAACTTTGCTCAATCCAAGCCGACCTGGAGACCTAACCAGGCTTGGAACAAGGGAAAACAGGCCAAAAAGCCTGCTGCTGCCACTAAGACAGCATGAAGGGGTAGCCCCCGATCCGGGACCATATCAAGTAGGGGGGCAGACTTTCTCTCTTTGCTCAGGCCTGGTCAATAGACGTTCAGGACTCCTGGGCCGTAGAAATTGTAACCCAGCGGTATCTCCTAGATTTCAAAGATTCTCCTCCAAGGGGGAGATTCCATCTTTCTCAATTGTCTGTAAACCAGACAAGAAGAGAGGCGTTCTGACGCTGTGTATAAGAACTTTTTTTCCATGGGAGTGATCTACCCAGTTCCGAAAACAGAACAGGGGCAAGGTTTCTACTCCAATCTGTTTGTGGTTCCCAAAAAAGAGGGAACCTTCAGACCAATTCTAGATCTCAAGATCCTAAACCAATTCCTAAGAGTTCCATCCTTCAAGATGGAGACCATTCTGACTATTTTACCAATGATCCAGGAGGGTCAATATATGACTACCGTGGATCTAAAGGATGCGTATCTACACATTCCTATCCACAAAGATCATCACCAGTTCCTCAGGTTTGCCTTTCTGGACAGGCATTACCAGTTTGTGGCTCTTCCCTTCGGGTTGGCCACGGCACCAAGAATCTTCACAAAGGTGCTAGGGTCCCTTCTGGCGGTCCTAAGGCCGAGGGGCATAGCAGTGGTGCCTTATCTAGACAACATCTTAATTCAAGCGTCGACTTTCCAACTTGCCAAATCTCACACGGACTTAGTGTTGGCCTTTCTAAGATCTCATGGGTGGAAGGTGAACGTGAAAAAGAGTTCTCTTATTCCTCTCACAAGAGTTCCATTCCTGGGAACTCTTTTAGATTCGGTGGACATGAAAATATTTCTGACGGAGGTCAGGAAATCAAAGATTTTAACCACCTGCCGTGCTCTTCATTCCATTCCTCAGCCATCAGTGGCTCAGTGTATGGAGGTAATCGGACTTATGGTAGCGGCAATGGACATAGTTCCATTTGCTCGCTTGCATCTCAGACCACTGCAACTATGCATGCTCAAACAGTGGAATGGGGATTATGCAGATTTATCTCCTCAGATAAATCTGGATCAAGAGACCAGAGACTCTCTTCTTTGGTGGTTGTCACAGGATCATCTGTCCAGGGGAATGTGTTTCCGCAGGCCAGCGTGGGTTATTGTGACGACGGACGGCAGCCTACTGGGCTGGGGTGCAGTCTGGAATTCCCTGAAAGCACAGGGTTTGTGGACCCAGGAGGAAGCCCTCCTACCGATAAATATTCTGGAAGTAAGAGCGATATTCAATGCTCTTCAGGCGTGGCCTCAGCTGGCTTCGGCCGGATTCATCAGGTTTCAGTCAGACAACATCACGACTGTAGCTTATATCAATCATCAGGGGGGAACAAGGAGTTCCTTGGCGATGATAGAAGCTGATGGGCAGAGGCTTACTCTTGCCATCTATCAGCGACCTATATCCCAGGGGTGGAGAACTGGGAGGCAGATTTTCGAAGTCGTCAGACTTTTTATCCGGGGGAGTGGGAGCTCCATCCGGAGGTGTTTGCTCAACTGGTTCAGCTATGGGGCACACCAGAATTGGATCTGATGGCCTCTCGTCAGAACACCAAACTTCCTCATTACGGATCCAGGTCAAGAGATCCTCAGGCAGTACTGATAGATGCTCTAGCAGTACCCTGGTTGTTCAACCTGGCTTATGTGTTTCCACCATTCCCTCTCCTTCCGCGTCTGATTGCCAGAATCAAACAGGAGAGAGCTTCGGTGATTTTGATAGTGCCTGCATGGCCACGCAAGACTTGGTATGCAGACCTGGTGGATATGTCATCTCTGACACCATGGACTCTGCCACTGAGATGGGACCTTTTGATTCAAGGTCCATTCAAGCATCCAAATCTAATTTCTCTGCAACTGACTGCTTGGAGATTGAACGCTTGATTTTATCAAAGCAAGGTTTCTCTGAGTCGGTCATAGGTACTTTGATTCAGGCTCGAAAGCCTGTTGCCAGGAAGATCTATCATAAGATATGGCGTAAATATCTTTTTTGGTGCGAATCCAAAGGCTACTCATGGAGTAAGATCAGGATTCCTAGGATTTTGTCTTTTCTCCAAGAAGGATTGGAGAAAGGATTGTCCGCTAGTTCCTTAAAGGGACAGATATCTGCTTTGTCTATTCTGTTGCACAAGCGTCTGGCAGATGTCCCAGACGTTCTGGTTTTTTGTCAGGCTTTAGTTAAAATTAAGCCTGTGTTTAAACCTGTTGCTCCGCCATGGAGTCTAAATTTAGTTCTTAAAGTTCTTAAGGCGGTTCCGTTTGAACCCATGCATTCCATAGATATTAAGCTTCTATCTTGGAAAGTTCTATTTCTAGTTGTTATCTCTTCAGCTCGAAAAGTTTCTGAACTATCTGCATTACAATGTAACATAGTAACATAGTAACATAGTAGATAAGGTTGAAAAAAAGACTGAAATCCATCGAGTTCAACCTATACAAATCTAAAATACTTACAAAAAGCTCCAGTTAAGCTTAAATAACCCCATTAAAATGTGACCCATTTAATACTAGCAATCATATCCATGAATTTTGTTAGTATACAGAAACTTATCCAGACTATTTTTAAATGTATCTATGGTATTGGCATTCACTACCTCCTTTGGTAATGAGTTCCACAATTTTATTGCTCTCACAGTGAAAAAACGTTTCCGTTGCAGGAGATTAAATCTCCTTTCCTCCAACCTTAAATTATGACCTCTTGTCAGAAACAATTTTCTTGGAATAAACAGAGCTTCTGCCATCTCTGTATATGGGCCTTGAATATATTTATATAAAGTAATCATGTCACCTCTCAAGCGCCTTTTTTCTAAAGAAAACAGACCCAGTTTGGCTAGCCTCTCCTCATAGGTTAATTTCTCCAATCCCCTTATTAGCTTTGTGGCCCTTCTCTGAACTTTTTCTAGTTCTGCAATATCTTTTTTAGCAATTGGTCCCCAGAACTGCACTCCAAACTCAAGGTGAGGTCTTACCAGGGCTTTATATAATGACAGAATTATGCTTTCCTCCCTTGAATCAATACCTCTTTTAATACATGCTAGTATCTTATTAGCCTTTGAAGCCGCTGCCCTGCATTGTGCACCCATCTTTAGCTTGTTATCTATTACTACTCCCAAATCCCTTTCCTCCTGTGTTTGGCTAAGTCTTGTCCCATTTAAAAAATACGTAGCCTGCTTATTTTTACTTCCAAAATGTAGAACCTTGCATTTTTCCGTATTAAATCTCATTTTCCATTCACTTGCCCATAGTTCTAATTTTAGCAAATCCCTTTGTAAAGACAGTTCGTCCTGCTCTGACCTTATGACCTTACTTAACTTAGTATCATCTGCAAAAATAGAGATGTCGCTATTTAATCCTTGCTCCAAGTCATTTATAAAAATATTAAAAAGAACAGGGCCCAGTACTGATCCCTGGGGGACGCCACTGATTACCTTTGTCCAATCTGAGTATGATCCATTTACTACTACTCGTTGCTCCCTATCTTTTATCCAGTTATTTATCCATGAGCTAACATTTTCAGCTATTCCCAGTCCCTTAATTTTGTGCATTAATCTCTCATGTGGCACTGTATCAAATGCCTTTGCAAAATCTAAGTATATCACATCCACTGATTCCCCTTTATCTATATTTTGACTTACTTCCTCGTAGAATCTAATCAGATTAGTTTGACATGATCTATTTCTCCTAAAGCCATGCTGATTAGAACTCATAATCTTGTTTACACGAATATGCTCATCAATATAATCCCTTATAATCCCTTCAAATATCTTCCCCACTATTGATGTCAGACTAACTGGTCTATAGCTTCCTGGATCATCCCTGCTTCCCTTTTTGAAGAGTGGCACCACATCAGCTTTACGCCAATCCTGGGGTACCATGCCTGAGGATAATGAGTCTTGAAAAATTAAGAGTAAAGGTTTGTCTATAACAGTGCTAAGTTCCCTCAACACCCTTGGGTGTATTCCATCTGGGCCTGGAGTTTTATTTACCTTAATATTTTCCAGTTTTTTCCTGATATCCTCTAAACAAAACCCAGTTAGTGGTATGGACTGGCATGTTCTATTATGTTCAAAAGTATCATTCAATGGTTCTTCTCTTGTGTATACTGAAGAAAAAAACTGGTTTAGTACCTCAGCCTTCTCCCTGTCATTATTTATCATGCTACCCTCCACACATTTTAATGTACCTATATTATCCTTCTTAGATTTTTTGCTATTTATGTACTTAAAGAACCTTTTAGGGTTAGACTTAGAATCCTTAGCAATTAATTTTTCATTTTCAATTTTGGCTAATTTGATTGCTTTTTTGCATGCTTTGTTACATTCCTTATAAATATTGTATGCTGAGTCTGTACTATTTTCTTTTAATAATTTAAATGCCCTACGTTTTTTCCTAATTTCTCTTAACACATTTTTATTTAGCCATAATGGCTTTGTTTTTTTATTTTTACTTTTATAACCATATGGTATGTGTTGATATGTATATTTATTTAACACATTTTTAAATATTATCCATTTATTCTCTGTATTTTTATTAGAAAATACATTGTCCCAATTTATATTATTTAATGATTTCCTTAAATCGTTGAATTTTGCTTTCTTGAAATTAAAAGTCTTAGTTAAGCCTTTAAAACACTGCATTTGAAAATAGATTTCAAATGTGACCATGTTATGATCACTGTTACCCAAATGTTCTTTAACTTCTATGTTTGATATTATATCTGTATTGTTTGATAGCACTAAATCCAATATAGCTTTACTCCTAGTTGGCTCCTCTATTAATTGTGACAAGAAGTTATCCCTGAGAACATTTAAAAATCTATCCCCCTTAGCTGAATTACTAGTTTCATTGGCCCAGTTTATATCAGGGTAGTTAAAATCTCCCATAATTACAGCACTGTTATTAGCAGCCTTACCTATTTGGATAAGTAGTTGAGTTTCCTCCGGGTCACTAATGTTGGGAGGCTTGTAGCATGTTCCTAGTAATATTTTTTTAGGATTTTTCCCCCCACTCTTTATTTCAACCCACAGGGTCTCTACATTGTCACTTGTATCATAAATATCTTCCCTTATTGTAGGTTTAAGGTTAGGTTTAATATACATGCAGATTCCTCCACCCCTTTTATTATTCCTGTCCCTCCTAAATAATGTATACCCCTCTAAGTTAACTGCCCAGTCATGTGAATCATCCCACCCAGTTTCAGTTATACTGATAACATCATAGTCCTCTTCTGCAACTAAGAGCGTCAGCTCCCCCATTTTACCTGTCATGCTTCTTGCATTTGTTGTCATACATTTAATTTTCATGTGCTTTCTGCTGCTACTTGGTGTGCTTTCCTTTATATTTTCTAATGTGACATTTCTTAAGTCATCCCTTCCTTGAGATATTAAGGGATTGTCATATTCACAGACTGATCTCTCTGTTCTATTTTGTTCTAACTGACCCTCCCCCCCTTTGCCTAGTTTAAAAGGTTCTCTAAACGTGCTACCATCCTTTCCCCCAACACACCTGCACCCATGTCATTCAGGTGCAATCCATCCTTACTGTACAAATTGTACCCTAGTGAAAAATCAGCCCAGTGTTCTAAAAAGTCAAACCCCTCATTTTTACACCATGTCTTTAGCCATGAATTAACAGACCTTAACTCCTTCTGCCTTACTGAATTAGCACACGGCACTGGTAATATCTCAGAAAATATTACTTTGGAGGTCCTTGCTTTAAGCTTGCTACCTAACTCCCTGAAGTCATTTTTTAGGACTCTCCATCTCCCACCGATTCCTTCATTAGTACCAATATGCACCATGACTGCAGGATCAGACCCACATCCCTCTAACAATCTATCAATACGCTCCACAATATGCCTAACACGAGCCCCTGGAAGACAGCAAACTGTTCTATGTAAAGGGTCTGGATGACAAATTACCCTATCAACCTTCCTAATAATAGAGTCTCCTACCACCAACATCTGCCTCTGGCCCTGACTTGTATGCCCCTCTTCCATGACTGAAGGACTGCCCACCATAGTATGCTCCTCTTCCACAGCTAAAGGACTGTTCACTATACTAGGCAACACAGCCCTCTCTGACACTGCCACCCCTGAACTGATATCCCCAACATCTTCACTTAATCTTGCAAATCTATTGGGGTGTACCAGCTCAGAACTGGCCTGTCTCTTCCGCTTACTTCGCCCTCTTACTGTGACCCAGCTACATCCTGGAGTCTCCTCATCTGAATCCTCCCCATTCCCACTGCTGGAACCATTAACAACCAGCTCAGTCCTATCCATTTCCCTTTCAAGTGTCTGAATTTCATGTAGTGTTGCAATTCGTTCCTCCAGATCCCCAATACGAGTTTCTAATGAGACAATATGCTCGCACTTGCCACAAACATATAATCCCAGAAGCGGCTGCTCCAGTGATGCAAACATGTGGCAAGCTGTACACTGAATGAGATTCTCACACATTCTTAATAAAAGGTTTAACTTAAAAGTATAAAATATATTTCCCCTTGATTACCCCAAAACCTTGTTTGCCTAACTACCTTGGTTAGCTAACTATAATACTTAAACAGACAATCTTACTTTAACAGAGAATCAATACAGCAACCCTTAAAGAGCAAGCTCCCAGAGTAAATGTGCTAAATTTATAATCTAGCTAGGCCCAAAGAGCTGAAAAAAATCCCACCCCTAATTACCCACACAGGAAACAAGAAAAAAAAATATATATATTTAGATCCAAACCAACAGTTATTTTGTTTTATAAAATGCAACCCTTGCAAAGCAAAATATTTATGAATTAGCTTTGTTAGCTAACTATAATACTTAGACAATCTTACTTTAACAGAGAATCAATACAGCAACCCTTAAAGAGCAAGCTCCCAGAGTAAATGTGCTAAATTTATAATCTAGCTAGGCCCAAACAGCTGAAAAAAATCCCACCCCTAATTACCCACACAGGAAACAAGAAAAAAATATATATATATTTAGATACAAACCAACAGTTATTTTGTTTTATAAAATGCAACCCTTGCAAAGCAAAATATTTATGAATTAGCTTTGTTAGCTAACTATAATACTTAGACAATCTTACTTTAACAGAGAATCAATACAGCAACCCTTAAAGAGCAAGCTCCCAGAGTAAATGTGCTAAATTTATAATCTAGCTAGGCCCAAACAGCTGAAAAAAATCCCACCCCTAATTACCCACACAGGAAACAAGAAAAAAAAAAATATATATTTAGATACAAACCAACAGTTATTTTGTTTTATAAAATGCAACCCTTGCAAAGCAAAATATTTATGAATTAGCTTTGTTAGCTAACTATAATACTTAGACAATCTTACTTTAACAGAGAATCAATACAGCAACCCTTATCTTGTTTTCAATGTTGATAAGGTGGTTTTGTGTACCAAACCTGGGTTCCTCCCTAAGGTTGTTTTTAACAGGAATATCAATCAGGAAATTGTTGTTCCTTCTCTGTGTCCTAATCCTTCTTCTAAGAAGGAACGTCTGTTGCACAACTTGGACGTGGTTCGTGCCTTGAAGTTTTATTTGCAGGCAATGACAATCATCTTCTTTGTTTGTTGTCTATGCTGGAAAGCGTAGAGGTCAAAAGGCTACGGCTACCTCTCTTTCCTTTTGGCTGAAAAGCATCATCCGTTTGGCTTATGAGACTGCTGGACAGCAGCCTCCTGAAAGAATTACAGCTCACTCCACTAGAGCGGTGGCTTCCATATGGGCTTTTAAAAATGATGCTTCTGTTGAACAGATTTGTAAGGCTGCGACTTGGTCTTCGCTTCATACCTTTTCCAAATTTTACAAATTTGATACTTTTGCTTCTTTGGAGGCTATTTTTGGGAGAAAGGTTTTGCAAGCAGTGGTGTCTTCCGTTTAGGTTCCTGTCTTGTCTTTCCCTTAATCCGTGTCCTAAAGCTTTGGTATTGGTATCCCACAAGTTAGGATTAATCCATGGACTCGGTACATCTTACAAAAGAAAACAAAATTTATGCTTACCTGATAAATTTCTTTCTTTTGCGATGTACCGAGTCCATGGCCCGCCCTGTCTATTCAAGACAGATAGTATTTTTTATGTAAACTTCAGTCACCTCTGCACCTTATAGTTTCTCCTTTTCTTCCTTGGCCTTCGGTCGAATGACTGGGGGGTGGAGTTAAGGGGGGAGCTATATAGACAGCTCTGCTGTGGTGCTCTCTTTGCTACTTCCTGTCAGGAAGGACAATATCCCACAAGTTAGGATGAATCAGTGGATCGCAAAAGAAAGAAATTTTTCAGGTAAGCATATTTTTTTTTTATATCTTAATGGAAAATAAAACTCTGAACCACAGGGCAGATAGTAGCATTCACGTGCTGCTAATCCTTAACACAGATTTAGTCTAGACAGATATTCCTAGTATATATAAGACTAGATTACAATTAAAGCGCAATCATTATAGTAAGAAGCGAAAACACTGTCGGAAGGTAACAATATTTTTACTGCGAGCTGGCACAAGATATCCTACAATCTCAGTCTGTATCGTGACACCTACAAGTTTAGCAAGAAGAAGCGACTCATTAGTTTAAATGGTAGAATTGGTGCCACTATTGTAAAGGGAAAACCCACTGCCATTTTTCTCTGACAGATATTAGTATCCTGTGCTCTTAGTCTATACCAAAACCTTGCCAAATTAAGAAAAAACAAACATATAAAACAAAGTTAGAAAAATATATACTTAACAATTTTACAGTATAATACATATAAATATCCCATCATGCACACATGTACTTTATACTCATAATGACCAAGCTCAAATGTATAAATAAGTTTTCCTGTTGTTTTGGAATTGAAAAACATAATTTATGTTTACCTGAAAAATAAATGTCTTTCATGGTGGTGAAAGTCCACAATTTATTAATCCTGGAAATTACTATTCCCTAACACTAGGAAGAGGCAGAAATTCCCAAACCCCAAGAGTTCTGTAAAAACCCTTCCACCTTACAGGTACCTAAGTCTAACGTAAAGCCAAGGAAAATGAAGTTGGAAAAAGCAATAAGTGAAATAAAAGAAGCAGCGAAAAAAGATGTGCTTAAAGGGACATGAAACCCAAAAAATGTCTTTCGTGATTCAGACAGAGAATGCAATTTTAAACAACTTTCCAATTTACTTCTATTATTTAATTTGCTTCATTATCTTGTTATCCTTTGCTGAAAGGTTTATCTAGGCAAGCTCAGGAGCAGCAAAGAATCTAGGTGCTAGCTGCTGATTGGTGGCTGCATATATACAGATTGTCATTGGCTCACTCATGTGTTAAGTTAGAAACCAGTAGTGCATTGCTGCTCTTTTAACAAATGATACCAAGAGAAGGAAACAAATTAGATAATAAAATTTAATTAGAAAGTTGTTTAAAATGGTATTCTCTGTGTGAATCATGAAAGAAAAAAAATTGGGTTTCATGACCCTTTAAGAAACAAAAACACCAGAAACAAACATGAACTCTCAACACCATGAAATAAATTCATTTATCATGTAAGCATAAAATGTTTTCTTTCATACAGGTGGTGAGAGTCCATGATTCATTACTACTGGGAACTAGTACTAAAGCCGTGGAGTCCACGAGTAATGAGACATTAAGGGTAGGATTTAGAAACCTTTTTTTTCCCTTGAAAAACTAATTATGCAACCCCACAAAAACCCAGAAAGAGCATTTTAAAGGCACTTACATTTTTTAACAATCAGGCAAAAAATAAATCAAGCTGAGACAACTTTCTGAAGGACCCTCTTACTAAAGGCTGCATCAGAATAAGCAGAAACATCAAAATGGTAGAATTTAGTAAAAGTAGGAAAAGAAGGCCAAGTAACTGCCTTGGAAATTTGGTCAACTGTTGTCTGATTCTTAAAATCACAATAAGTGGAAACTGACTTAGTAGAATGATCAGTAATCTGTTTTGGTGGAGGCTGACCTGCCTCCAAGTAAGACTTATGAATCAAAGGTTTCAACCAAGAGGCCAAAGAAACAGCAGACACTTTCTTTCCTTTCCTAGAACCAGAAAAGTTACCAAACAAGATAGAAGTTTGTCTGTAATCCTTAGTAGCATCACTGGAATACTTCAATGCTCCAACAACATCCAACTTATGCAAAGATCTCTCTGAAGCATTCTTGTGATTAGGACACAAAGGGACAACAATTTCCCTATTGATATTATCTGAAGCCGCAACTTTAGGCCAGAAGTCAAATTTAGTCCTTAAAGGGACATGAAACCCAAACATTTTCTTTTATGATTCAGAAAGAGAATAGAATTTTGAACAACTTTCTAATTTACTTCTATTATTTAATTTGCTTCCTTTCCTTGTTATCCTTTGCTGAAAGGTTTATCTAGGTAAACTCAGGAGCAGCACAGAACCTAGGTTCCAGCTGCTGATTGGTGGCTGAATTTATATACCGATTGTCATTGGCTCACCCATGTGTTCTGTTAGAAACCAGTAGTGCATTGCTGCTCCTTCAACAAATTACACCAAGAGAATGAAACAAATTAGATAATAGAAGTAAATTAAAAGAGCTGATTGCTCTTTAAATGGCAATGCCCATACAAATGTAGGGGCAATGGATAGATTTCATTTTATTTTTTATTTTGGGGGTTGTAATTTTAGAGGGGAAATTGTATTTTTTTTTTAAAGAGCTAATATCTTTAGGGCAATGCTTTAAAAAAAGTCCCTTTATTGGTGGTTTATTGTTATAGAGGGGGTTTATTTTGGGGGTGGCTTTTTTTGTTTTTAAGCGTGTATTAGGAATAACTTTTTTTTATTTTGGATAATTTCGTTTATTTTCTGTTATGTTAGGGTTTTTTTATTTTTTTTAATCTTAGCTATTTTTTTATTTTTGTAACGTTAGTTTTTTTTTCTGTAATGTTAGATATTTTTATTTTGTGTAATTTTAGATTTTTAATATTTTCTGTAATGTTAGTTTTTTTGCAGTTTAAGCTTAGGTTTTATTTTTTTCACAGGTACATTTTTATTTATTTTAAGGTAGTTAGTATATTGTAACTTTAATTTGAAGTTAGGGGGTGTTAGGTTTAGGGATTAATAGTTAAATTTAGGTAGTCACAATGTGGGGGGATGGCAGTTTAGGGGTTAATAGGTTTATTTTAGTAGTCACTATGTGGGGGCAAGGCTTAATTTATTAGTTGGTTTGCTGGGGTGTGGTGGTTTAGGGGTTAATGTGCTTTGTAACATATTTTTATGGGTTTTGTGAAACTTTTTTCCATAACTACAGGTCTTTGCAAAGCCATACCGCATAACTTGTAATATCAAGTGAAAGATTCAGACACACTCTTGAATCTCCCCTGTTCAACCCAGGGAATTCCCCTTTTTATAACACTTTCTGAAACTGTTTGTTTTGTTTTACATTGAACAAATACAAAGTGCAATGTATTTGTAAAATAAATAAAGAAATATAAAAAGTATGATCCAATTTTGTAAAAGTTACACAAACTGTTAAAGCATTATAAGAATTTGTAAAATCACAATCTGAAATGCACTGCTGTATATAGAATCTAAATTCATTAAAATACAAAATAGAAAGGACAAAGCTTAAATGTAATAAAACGTAACAGACACAATCTGAAGTCTAAAATAATATAAAATACAATAAGCAAACTGTAAATGCAACAAAACCTCTTGTCATGTAGTGTTATAATGCAGGGAAATTGGGTTCTTGTAAAGCACGGCTATTCACCCGTAAGGGTCTCAAGGCGCTGAGGGTTGCAGTTCAGTCAAAGACCTGTGCTGTGCTGGTAGGCGGGGGGCATGGCAGTGGCTGTGGCATGGGAGAGACAAGCAGGAAGGAGAGCAGGCTAGAAGAAGCTTCAGTCTCCTCTTAGAGAAGTATAGCAACATTTGCCTCTCTTGAATCTTGTTTAATGATCTCACAGTGCTGGAGGATCATTTTAGATCATCTCCTCTGAATAGAAAGCTTTAGATCATTTGGCCTTATGGGAAACAGCCCTCATCTTTCTGGGACTTCCAGGTTCCATAATTTTTCTTAGAGGATTTAGTGAGTTCCGGCCCTGTGAATTCTGCATTATAATTTCACTCTATTTTGGAGAATGTTTGATCAGTTGGCCATTGTTCTTTGAGAAAACAAAATATATGTGTTGATATTAAAGATGTGCAGCCCAAGAACTTTTTGTTTTGGAGAAAATTTTCATTGCGAATATTCGTTTCCCGGAATATTCGGTGGTTGCACTATTCGGTATTAGTTTAATTTTAAATACTGAATTTTTGATAAACCTTTGCATTTGTTTTTGTTAAAACAAATGTAAATGTTTCAAAGCTACAGGTGAAAAGTTCAACTGTAGCTACAATACTTAAATTAATATGCTTTGGAGAGCACCGGCTGTGCTAACAGCAGTTTTAATGCTCTGTTCCCAGGACATGCACTAACTTTAGTGCAGGTCCTGGGAGCCAAGTGCGCTAAGCTTCCTGTTAGCGAGGCTGAGGCTTTGGCAAGAAGAGGACTGGGTTAGCACGCTCTCCAGACCATGTTAAGGTAAGTATTAACGTCATAAAAAAACAAAAAGATGAATGAATACGTATGATTTCCATCTGTATTTTTTCATTTTCTTTCATTTTCTTTGTTCATTCATTCGGATATCCATTTCCTTAAACCGAAAATGTGCATTTGTACAAAAAAGAATTCACATCTCTAAGTATATGTCAAATGGGTCTATTCTTTTACAATTAGTTGTTGTTCTTTATATATTCCTTATTTTGCATTTTTTCTTTTTAGATGAATTCCTTGCTATTTCTCTCATCTAGGGCCTGATGATAAAAGATTATCATGCTTAGAGAGAAATTATAGTTCATTCGTCACAGTGGCTGAATGCACTGAATCAACCTAAAAGTTCCAGAGAGATGCCTCCCAAAACAAGATTCTAGAAAGGCAAACTTTGTTATACTTCTATAAAGGGTGTTTTCTGAAGTTTTGTATGTGAAGCATAATTTATATAACACTTCATGGCAGTTTTGTTACACTTATGCTTTGTATTTTAGATTGCTTTACACTTGGTCCTTTCAGAATTATTACATTTAAGATTTGCACTTAATCGTTTATATTTTAATGCATTTAGATATAGAAGCAATTTTACAATTTCTAATTATGTTTTGAATGTTTGTGTTACTTTGACAAATTAGGATCATACTTCATATATTTCTGCGTATTGTAAAATAAAACTGACAGCTTCAGAAAGTGTGTGTGTGTGGGGGGGGGGGGAGGGGGGGCAAGGGAGTTTCCTGAGCTGAATAGGGGAATTCCTGGGGTATGTATAAAGCTTTCTCACAATTCTAATGAAATGCTGTAAGCATTTTACACAAGCTGGTCTCGCCATATTATCTTGACAGCTAAATGAAGAGTCCCCCTGCCTTCAAATCTCGGCGGGAGATCTTACTCGGGTCCCGTTTGTCTCTCTCTTCATGCCGGACTGGACCTGAGTGAGTAATATGCAGAAGTATCTTCCTTCCCTGCCAGACTTTCTTTGCCTGAATACCTCCCTGTTTGTTTGCTAACCTGATAAAGGAATACCTCTCTGTTTGTTTGCTAACCTGCTTAAAGGGACATTTGCTTTATCCAAACCTGCTAAAAGGAATTCCTTGTTTTTTTGCTAACCTGCTTTAAGGGTCATTTGCTTTATCACACCTGCTCAAAGGAAAACTTGACTTTGTTTGTTTATTAATCTTCTTAAAGGGACATTTGCTTTAATCAATCCTGAGTGGGTCACGTCCTGGATATTTCTCAGTTTGCTAGCGGGTGTTTTACTTTTCACGGTAGCAGTTGGGTTGAATCCTGGGCTGATCCTTTACGGCTGACATTACAAACGGGCCAAAATGGACCCCACTGAATTATCCATGGCCGTGACCCACCAGGGACAGTTATTGGGATCTCATGCTACCCACTTGCAATCCTTGGACGCAAAGTTGGATCAGATAACTACTTTACTTCAGAATATGGCTGCTCCTATACCTCCTAGTCATATTCCTTTGGAGCCCTCTCCTCCTACGAATCCTACCAATCAGTCACAAGGTCAACTCAGTCCGAGGATACCCCTTCTGGACAAATAGGATGGGAATCCTGAGGATTGTAGAGGTTTTCTGAATCAGTGTCACCTTCATTTTCGGAATAGTCCTGTTCTCTTTGCAACCCCCTCTTCTAGAATCACTTTCCTTATATCCTTAATGAAAGGTAAAGCCTTAGCCTGGGTATCACCTTTGCTTGAAAAGAATGATCCAATACTCCAGGATGTGGATACATTCCTCTCTGTCTTTTCAAATGTCTTCGATAAACCGGGGAGGTCTGCCGCTGCTGAAGCTTCCCTCCTAGACTTACGACAAGGTGGTCAATCTGTATCTCAATATGCCATTGAATTTCGCACCCTAGCTTCTGAGACTACTTGGAATCAGGGAGCTCTCAGAGCAGCTTTTCATAAAGGACTCTCTGAACGTCTCAAAGATGAGTTGGTCTATCGTGAACTTCCAGAATCTCTAGAAGCTCTGATAAATCTTTGTATTTGCCTCGATTCCAGATACCGCAAACGCCAACAAGAAAGAGAAAGAAGTCAGAAATCTTCTAATCGTCCTTTTCGTCTGGTTCCTCGCCTCTCTAACCCTGTAACTCCCACTTCTCCACCTTCCGACCAGGCTGAATCAATGGAAATAGCCACCATTAGATTAACCGAAACTGAACGTCTGAGGAGACGCTCTCTTGGACTGTGTTTGTACTGTGGCCTTAAAGGACATTTATTAAAGGATTGTCCTACCAGACTGCTAAAAGACAGGGCTTAACTTCTGTCCAGGGAGCTGAGTTAAGCCAAATAGGATTTCATTCCCTCAATAATAAACTTTTTGTTCCGGTTTCTCTTCAAATTGGAGGAGACAAGATTCATACTCAAGCCCTTATTGACTCGGGTGCTGGAGGAGTCTTCATCAATTCCACATTTGTAACTACTCACTCTATTCCCTTAAGTAGAAAGGAGTATTCTATTCCTGTCTCTACTGTTTGTGGAGACCCTTTGGGTTCTGGACTTATCCAGTTTGCTACTAGACCCATTCTCTTTTCTGTAGGAATTCTTCATTTGGAGACAATATGTTTTGACGTTATCTCGACTCCTCAATTTCCCATAATTTTGGGTCTTCCCTGACTCCAGTTACATAACCCTGTCTTCTCTTGGACTCAAGGCGAACTCACTTCCTGGGGATCTGCATGTCAAAATAGTTGTCTTCAAATACCCACTAAAGTGCCTCTCACTATTGCTCTCACTACTGACACTTCTGGGTCGTTACCCGCACCTTATCAAGATTTTGTTGTTGTTCTTTATATATTCCTTATTTTGCATTTTTTCTTTTTAGATGAATTCCTTGCTATTTCTCTCATCTAGGGCCTGATGATAAAAGATTATCATGCTTAGAGAGAAATTATAGTTCATTCGTCACAGTGGCTGAATGCACTGAATCAACCTAAAAGTTCCAGAGAGATGCCTCCCAAAACAAGATTCTAGAAAGGCAAACTTTGTTATACTTCTATAAAGGGTGTTTTCTGAAGTTTTGTATGTGAAGCATAATTTATATAACACTTCATGGCAGTTTTGTTACACTTATGCTTTGTATTTTAGATTGCTTTACACTTGGTCCTTTCAGAATTATTACATTTAAGATTTGCACTTAATCGTTTATATTTTAATGCATTTAGATATAGAAGCAATTTTACAATTTCTAATTATGTTTTGAATGTTTGTGTTACTTTGACAAATTAGGATCATACTTCATATATTTCTGCGTATTGTAAAATAAAACTGACAGCTTCAGAAAGTGTGTGTGTGTGGGGGGGAGGGGGGCAAGGGAGTTTCCTGAGCTGAATAGGGGAGCTTTCTCACAATTCTAATGAAATGCTGTAAGCATTTTACACAAGCTGGTCTCGCCGTATTATCTTGACAGCTAAATGAAGGTAAAAAGTTGCTGTCATGTATCTGATTAGCTCATTGCCGTGTTGCCGCGGCTCACAGATCTCCTCTGTCTCACGTCACGCTGCCTAGCAACGTGACGCGGTATCTGACACGCCTCCTGATGTCAGAGTCTCCCTGCCTTCAAATCTCGGCGGGAGATCTTACTCGGGTCCCGTTTGTCTCTCTCTTCATGCCGGACCGGACCTGAGTGAGTAATATGCAGAAGTATCTTCCTTCCCTGCCAGACTTTCTTTGCCTGAATACCTCCCTGTTTGTTTGCTAACCTGATAAAGGAATACCTCTCTGTTTGTTTGCTAACCTGCTTAAAGGGACATTTGCTTTATCCAAACCTGCTAAAAGGAATTCCTTGTTTTTTTGCTAACCTGCTTTAAGGGTCATTTGCTTTATCACACCTGCTCAAAGGAAAACTTGACTTTGTTTGTTTATTAATCTTCTTAAAGGGACATTTGCTTTAATCAATCCTGAGTGGGTCACGTCCTGGATATTTCTCAGTTTGCTAGCGTGTGTTTTACTTTTCACGCTAGCAGTTGGGTTGAATCCTGGGCTGATCCTTTACGGCTGACATTACAAACGGGCCAAAATGGACCCCACTGAATTATCCATGGCCGTGACCCACCAGGGACAGTTATTGGGATCTCATGCTACCCACTTGCAATCCTTGGACGCAAAGTTGGATCAGATAACTACTTTACTTCAGAATATGGCTGCTCCTATACCTCCTAATCATATTCCTTTGGAGCCCTCTCCTCCTACGAGTGCTACCAATCAGTCACAAGGTCAACTCAGTCCGAGGATACCCCTTCTGGACAAATAGGATGGGAATCCTGAGGATTGTAGAGGTTTTCTGAATCAGTGTCGCCTTCATTTTCGGAATAGTCCTGTTCTCTTTGCAACCCCCTCTTCTAGAATCACTTTCCTTATATCCTTAATGAAAGGTAAAGCCTTAGCCTGGGTATCACCTTTGCTTGAAAAGAATGATCCAATACTCCAGGATGTGGATACATTCCTCTCTGTGTTTTCAAATGTCTTCGATAAACCGGGGAGGTCTGCTGCTGCTGAAGCTTCCCTCCTAGACTTACGACAAGGTGGTCAATCTGTATCTCAATATGCCATTGAATATCGCACCCTAGCTTCTGAGACTACTTGGAATCAGGGAGCTCTCAGAGTAGCTTTTCATAAAGGACTCTCTGAACGTCTCAAAGATGAGTTGGTCTATCGTGAACTTCCAGAATCTCTAGAAGCTCTGATAAATCTTTGTATTTGCCTCGATTCCAGATACCGCGAACGCCAACAAGAAAGAGAAAGAAGTCAGAAATCTTCTAATCGTCCTTTTCGTCTGGTTCCTCGCCTCTCTAACCCTGTAACTCCCGCTTCTCCACCTTCCGACCAGGCTGAATCTATGGAAATAGCCACCATTAGATTAACTGAAACTGAACGTCTGAGGAGACGCTCTCTTGGACTGTGTTTGTACTGTGGCCTTAAAGGACATTTATTAAAGGATTGTCCTACCAGACCGCTAAAAGACAGGGCTTAACTTCTGTCCAGGGAGCTGAGTTAAGCCAAATAGGATTTCATTCCCTCAATAAACTTTTTGTTCCGGTTTCTCTTCAAATTGGAGGAGACAAGATTCATACTCAAGCCCTTATTGACTCGGGTGCTGGAGGAGTCTTCATCAATTCCACATTTGTAACTACTCACTCTATTCCCTTAAGTAGAAAGGAGTATTCTATTCCTGTCTCTACTGTTAGTGGAGACCCTTTGGGTTCTGGACTTATCCAGTTTGCTACTAGACCCATTCTCTTTTCTGTAGGAATTCTTCATTTGGAGACAATATGTTTTGATGTTATCTTGACTCCTCAATTTCCCATAATTTTGGGTCTTCCCTGACTCCAGTTACATAACCCTGTCTTCTCTTGGACTCAAGGCGAACTCACTTCCTGGGGATCTGCATGTCAAAATAGTTGTCTTCAAATACCCACTAAAGTGCCTCTCACTATTGCTCTCACTACTGACACTTCTGGGTCGTTACCCGCACCTTATCAAGATTTTGTTGATGTTTTTTCCAAGAAAGAAGCAGAACGTCTTCCCCCTCACCGTCCTTTTGATTGTCCCATTGATCTACTTCCTGGGGCTACCTACCCTCGTGGCAAGACATATCCGCTCTCAAGGCCTGAGAATGTAGCCTTGGAGTAATATATCCAAGATAGTTTGGCTAGAGGTTTTAGTCGACCTTCCTCTTCTCCTCTAGGGGCAGGGTTCTTTTTTGTGGGGAAAAAAGGATGGAGGTCTGCGACCTTGTATTGATTACCGGGGTTTGAATCAAATCACAGTCAAGAATAGTTACCCCTTACCTCTTATTCCTGTACTGTTTACTTATCTTCAAGGAGCTACAATATTTACCAAACTGGATCTTCGTGGTGCTTATAACCTTATTCGCATGCGCAAGGGTGATGAATGGAAGACAGCCTTTAACACTCGATTTGGGCATTATGAATATCTGGTCATGCCCTTTGGGCTGTGTAATGCCCCTGCTGTTTTTCAACACTTCGTGAATGAGATCTTTCGGGATTTTTTTAACTCCATCGTCATTATTTACCTTGACGATATTCTAATTTTTTCCCACAATTATCAAGATCACGTACACCACATCAGGAAGGTTTTGCAACGGTTACGAGACAATCATCTATTCGCCAAATTGGAGAAATGTTCATTTCATCAAAAATCCATACCTTTCTTGGGTTATGTAATATCTGAATCTGGATTTGAAATGGATCCATCTAAACTTTCATCCATTTTGGACTGGCCTAGACCTGATTCTCTTAAGGCCCTACAACGGTTTCTTGGTTTCACCAATTATTACAGGAAATTTATCAAAGGATTTGCTACTATCACTACTCCCCTTACGTCACTCACTAGAAAGGGGCAAGATTGTAAAGAATGGTCCCCAGAGGCTATTAAGGCCTTTGAGTCCCTCAAAGAGGCCTTTTCGTCTGCACCCATACTCCGTCACCCAAATCCGGATTTTCAATTTATCCTAGAAGTGGATGCTTCTTCTGTTGCTGCTGGAGCTGTTCTTCCCAACGAATACCTGACACGGGAAAAATTCATCCTGTAGGTTTCTTTTCCAAGAAATTTACTTCTTCTGAATTAAACTATGATTTTGGCAATAAAGAGTTATTAGCCATCAAGATGGCTCTGGACGAATGGAGGCATTGGCTGAAGGGTACTACTTTTCCATTTTCCATACTCACGGATCATAAAAATCTCCTTTATCTCCAAACTGCCAAACAATTGAATTCCAGGCAGGCTCGTTGGTCTTTATTCTTCTCACGTTTTAATTACAATCTTTCCTATATACCTGGTTCTAAGAATAAAAAAAGTGGATGCCCTGTCCAGACAGTTTCAATCTACCTCTACTCGAGAATCTGGTACCATTCTTCAACCACAAGAAGTCATAGCTCAGTTATCAACCTCTTGTTTACAGGATATACAGTCTGCTCAAAAGGACTTTCCTTCATCCTTCAAACCTCCTGACGGTTTATTATTTGTTCCTTAATGTCTCCGTCCCAAGATCCTGCATTGGGCTCATGATAGTCCTCTTTCTGGACATCCTGGCATTAGTAACACGACTCGGAATCTCAAACAGTATGTCTGGTGGCCTACTCTCACTCAAGATGTTAAAGATTATGTTTCTGTTTGCACACAATGTGCTACCAATAAAACTCCTCATCAACTCCCTTCTGGTTTGCTTCAACCTTTACCCATTCCTCACCAGCCTTGGACCCATTTATCTATGGATTTTATTACAGACCTTCCTCTTTCAGCCGGAAACAACACTATTTTGGTGGTAGTCGACAGGTTTACGAAGTCTGCTCTTTTCATTCCTTTGCCTGGTCTTCCATCTGCCAAGAGACTTTCTGAACTTTTTCTTTTACATATCGTGAGATTACATGGGTTTCCTTTGGACATCGTCTCCGATAGAGGAGTACAATTTGTTTCTCGGTTCTGGAGATGGCTCTGCAAACATTTTGGTACTACAGTCTCTTTATCAACTTCACATCATCCACAGTCCAATGGCCAGACCGAGAGAGTAAACCAGTGTCTGGAGACTTACCTTAGACATTATGTGGACCATCATCATTCTAATTGGACTCGTTATCTTCCTTTGGCGGAGTTGGCTCATAATGCTCGTTACAATTCGTCTCTTCAGTCTTCTCCCTTTTATGCAGCTTACGGATTTCAACCCAGAACATTTCCTCTGCATACTTCCTCTTCTGAAAATCCTGCTTCTGATCAAACTGCTCGGAGATTAACTCGCCATTGGCGTAGGATACGTGTTCTTCTTTCCAAAGCCTCTAATCGATACAAGTTTTTTGCAGATCACTGACGGAAGAAGGCTCCTAATTTTCGTCCTGGAGACAAGGTTTGGATTTCTACACGTCATCTTCGTCTCAAATAACCTTCTAATAAATTGGGGCCATGATATGTGGGTCCTTTCCAAATATTGGGTCAGGTTTGTTCGACTGCTTACCGAGTTGCTCTTCCTAAAACCCTCAAAGCTCACCCTGTTTTTCATGTTTATCTTCTGAAACCTGTGGTATCTAATAAGTATTCTAAGTCTCTACCCAAGCCTCCTCCTCTGTTGATTCAGGGACAGCCTGAGTTTGAAGTAGAACGAATTTTGGATTCCAAATTTCGTGGCAAGAAGTTGTACTATCTCATCCATTGGAAGGGTTATCCTGTCACGGAACGGACTTGGGAACCAGCTCAACAAGTGCACGCCCCTGCTTTGATTAGGACCTTTCACAAAACTTATCCTGCTAGGCCTGGTCCTGTCCCCCGGAGGGGTCCTTGGGGGGGGTGCTGTCATGTATCTGATCCACTCATTGTCATGTCACCGCGGTTCACGGATCTCCTCTGTCTCATGTCACATTGCCTAGCAACGTGAAGCGGTATCTGACACACCTCCTGACGTCAGAGTCTCCCTGCCTTCAAATCTCGGCGGGAGATCTTACTCGGGGCCCGTTCGTCTCTCTCTTCATGCCGGACCGGACCTGAGTGAGTAATATGCAGAAGTATCTTCCTTCCCTGCCAGACTTTCTTTGCCTGAATACCTCCCTGTTTGTTTGCTAACCTGATAAAGGAATACCTCTCTGTTTGTTTGCTAACCTGCTTAAAGGGACATTTGCTTAATCCAAACCTGCTAAAGGAATACCTCTCAGTTTGTTTGCTAACCTGCTTAAAGGGACATTTGCTTTATCCAAACCTGCTAAAAGGAATACCTCTCTGTTTGTTTGCTAACCTGCTTAAAGGGACATTTGCTTTATCCAAACCTGCTAAAAGGAATACCTCTCTGTTTGTTTGCTAACCTGCTTAAAGTGACATTTGCTTTATCCAAAACTGCTAAAAGGAATACCTCTCTGTTTGTTTGCTAACCTGCTTAAAGGGACATTTGCTTTATCCAAATCTGCTAAAAGGAATACCTCTCTGTTTGTTTGCTAACCTGCTTAAAGGGACATTTGCTTTATCCAAACCTGCTAAAAGGAATACCTCTCTGTTTGCTTCCTAACCTTTTTAAAGGGACATTTGCTTTATCCAAACCTGCTAAAAGGATTTCCTTGTTTGTTTGCTAACCTGCTTTAAGGGTCATTTGCTTTATCACACCTGCTCAAAGGAAAACTTGACTTTGTTTGTTTGTTAATCTTCTTAAAGGGACATTTGCTTTAATCAATCCTGAGTGGGTCACGTCCTGGATATTTCTCAGTGTGCTAGCATGTGTTTTACTTTTCACGCTAGCAGTTGGGTTGAATCCTGGGCTGATCCTTTACGGCTGACAGTTGCTCAACATTTACATTACAATTTTTGATTGACAAAAAAGTAATATATACCAAAATAGAGGCACAAGCAAGATAAATTGTAGTGAAACCATTTTTAGTTTAATTTGCTTCAAACTGAGACTTTATATTAGTCCCAGGTGTTCTCCTGCTAACTCATCTCTCCCCTCTTAAGTTCTGTATCCCTGGGAATCTTTTTTTGGAAGGTATCTCTCATGTCTATTGGACTTCTAGATTGCGTCCTTTTTTAGAGTATACAGTGAGTAAAGCCTCTGTGAAGTCTGCTCTAAAATTTCTCTTCAAACTAGACAATATTTGATTATCGATTCTCTTGAACTTATTGAAGCTCTCTGGGAAACTGAAGCTGTCAGTTTTATATTAAACAGAACAAATACAAAATGTAATGTAATTTTTAAAATATACACATAAATATACAGTGTGATTATAATTTGTTAAAGTTACACAGAAACTGTCAAAGCATAATCCCCAATTTGTAAAACCACAGTCCTAAATACACTGATGTATTCAGAATCGATATGCATTAAAACACAAAATAGAAAGTGCAATATTTTAATGTAATAAAACAATCTGGAGTTAAAATGAATATAAAATACAAAGCACAAAGTGTAAATGCAGCATAACTCTCATGTCATGCAGTGCTATATTGCACTGGGTTTGTCTCTTCACATACAAAAATGCAGGGGACTCCCCTTAGAGAAGTATTGCGAAATCTGTCTTTTAAGAATCTTGTGAGGGACCTCATAGCGCTAGAGGATCACTTTATATCATCTCATCTGATTGAGTTATTTATATAATTAGACCCCTAGGGAAGTCAGGATGTCAAGGACTGCTATCAAAAAGACAAAAAATACAGGAATAAGTCACACATATCCATGACTAAACATGCTATACATTAAGATCTCACAATAAATATCTAAAAAAACTAAAAAAATTCAGAGCTAAATTACATGCAAAAAGGGTAAAAAAAATAATGAGTCTGTTGTTTTCCTACACATAACTAACTTTTTTAATATTAAAGGGACATGAAACCCACATTTCATCTTTCATGATTCAGATAGAGAACACAATTATACAAAACTTTCTAATTTATTTTTATTATCAAATTTTCAGCATTCTCATGTTTTCACATGTTCTTCTCTGTTGTTCACATGGCTAGAACACTACATGACAGGAAATAGTGCTGCCATCTAGTGCTCTTTCTAATGTATAACATTGGGGTAAAAAACAAGTGAGGGGAGCTGTGTGTATTTCAATACATAAATAATATGTGTTACCGTGACCTTTAAATGAGCTTCTCGTATTGGTTTAAAAATTCAATCATAATATATATTGCGCTGTGATAAGGTAAACAAATAGGTGAAAATTGGGTGAAAAAATAGTGAAAATATGACTACAAGAGGTTAAAAAACAAAATATTTAATTGTTGCCATACAAAACAATATTGGACTAGATAATATATTCTGATAGGATAATAAGTGGTAAAGAGCTCTATTACCTTGCGTATATTATATATTAAAATTCCTTAATCACAAGTTAAAATTGACAATAAATTCACAATAAATTCATGCTATAGTGTTCAAAGCATATGATAAAAACAGATTAAGTTAAAATAAGTAATGTAGGAGGTGGAAATAAATGTTCATCTGATGAATTGCAAGTATCTTTTGATGTGACTTTAAATGTGACTTTTAGTTGGAAATGAAATTACTCACAGTTTGCATGAAATAATTTTTCCAGGTGTCTGATTGGTTGAAACAGACAAGCCTTTATGTGAATAAAATAATTTTTCCGCTGTAGTTGAAACTTGTAGATAGAAATTGTAGATGAAGATAACAACTACTGGATGGTAAAGATGCTGAAACTGTTTACCTAAACTGGGTTTGCAGGAGTTTCAGTTGTTGATAAAACTTGGTTCTGTATATTTAAACTGTTATCTAAGACTTGGTTTGCAGGAGTTTCAGTTGTTGGTATGACTTAATTATAGAAACTGTTTACCTTGTATTTATTTGCTGGAGTTTCTATTTTTCTGGTTGCGTGAGGTGTTTGAATGCTTCTCTTTGTAGGTGTCTGTTTGTAGCTGAAACTATATACCCTCCCAGGGTTTGCTGGAGTTTCAGTGATTGATGGTTGATCTGTAGTGAAACTGTTTACCTAGGAAAGGTTTGCAGGAGTTTCAGACCACCTGTTGGTTATAAAAATCTTTTCTTAAGAGTTGCTGGAGCTGTATACCTTTTTCAAGGTTTGCTGGAGCTTCAGGTCTGGTGAGTGTCCACTTTAAGTCTTGTGGTGCTCGGTGTATAGCAATCACCGGTAACAGATTTTTTCGTGTTCAATCCTGGGTAGTCTCAGATGCAGACTTGAGTTGTTGGAGTGCACACTAGGGGCAAATCTACGCGTTTCGGCTTCAGCCTTTATCAAGATCTTGAAACTTAAAACGTGTGTGTGGTAGACCGAGCGCTAGTATTTTACAGCCTTATGCTCACTGGCAAAAGTCCCCTAGTGGACTTGGGATGTGATTACAATTGTGTGATATAGTGAGCGCTGGGAAGCTTAAAAGGACTGTGAGGTATGGATATGTTAAAAATGGAATGTATTTATTACAGTTAATATACAATGGAAATACAATATAATACATACAAATTAAAAAGCTTCTAAAATTCTTCCTAAAATCTCTATGGATCCATGAGATATAAGTCTTAAGGATATAGTGTTACCTATATCTGTGGTGTTGGAACAAATATTACGTTAGCTCCGACAACAGTCTAAGACCATAGCATTATGGTCTATAAAGTGCAGTTTAAGCACAGATATTTACAAACAGCAGATGTGATGTAAATGGCCAAAATTGGCGTAGTACAATGTCAATAATACAGATGTCAACAATACAGATGCAGTATAAAAGTATAAGTGATAGAAATACAATATAAATAAAAGTGTAGGAGAAATCCAATTGTGTAAAAATGGAAATAAAATTTGTTGAAAAAATGAAGAAATTTATGTCTCTCAAATAGTTTCTTAAAAAATGTCTCTTTGGAAAATCACAGTGTTCCAAAAAAAATATATATCAGAGTGTTCCACAAAAATTGCAAAAGTGTTCCACAAAAATTGTAAAAAATTAATCCACAAATAAATATCAAAGTGTTCAAAAAATATGGTGGGTAAGTGCGTTCAAAGAAATCCTAGATGATTAACTTCCAAAATAAACTCCAATAGCTGTGGTAGACGTGAAGGAGATTATAAGAATGCAGAATATAAAAAATATATAAAAAATGTAGAACATAAAAATGCAGAAGAAAAAAAAAAAAAGTACAATAATGTGGCGGGTAGGTCCAAAGTCCTCCTCCTAATCTGTGGGTGAAATAAAGTGCAATAGTGTAATAACGTCTAGATGTGGTATAATAAAATCAGAAATTTGCTCACCAGTATGTCGACGCGTTTCGGCCCTCCTAGGCCTTTCTCAAGACAACTTGTCTTGAGAAAGGCCTAGGAGGGCCGAAACGCGTCGACATACTGGTGAGCAAATTTCTGATTTTATTATACCACATCTAGACGTTATTACACTATTGCACTTTATTTCACCCACAGATTAGGAGGAGGACTGTGGACCTACCCGCCACATTATTGTACTTTTTTTTTTTTTTTTTCTTCTGCATTTTTATATTCTACATTTTTTATATATTTTTTATATTCTGCATTCTTATAATCTTCTTCACGTCTACCACAGCTATTGGAGTTTATTTTGGAAGTTAATCATCTAGGATTTCTTTGAATACACTTACCCACCATATTTTTTGAACACTTTGATATTTATTTGTGGATTCATTTTTTACAATTTTTGTGGAACACTTTTGCAATTTTTGTGGAACACTCTGATATATATTTTTTTTGGAACACTGTGATTTTCAAAGAGACATTTTTTAAGAAACTATTTGAGAGACATAAATTTCTTCATTTTTTCAACAAATTTTATTTCCATTTTTACACAATTGGATTTCTCCTACACTTTTATTTATATTGTATTTCTATCACTTATACTTTTATACTGCATCTGTATTGTTGACATCTGTATTATTGACATTGTACTACGCCAATTTTGGCCATTTACATCACATCTGCTGTTTGTAAATATCTGTGCTTAAACTGCACTTTATAGACCATAATACTATGGTCTTAGACTGTTGTCGGAGCTAACGTAATATTTGTTCCAACACCACAGATATAGGTAACACTATATCCTTAAGACTTATATCTCATGGATCCATAGAGATTTTAGGAAGAATTTTAGAAGCTTTTTAATTTGTATGTATTATATTGTATTTTCATTGTATATTAACTGTAATAAATACATTCCATTTTTAACATATCCATACCTCACAGTCCTTTTAAGCTTCCCAGCGCTCACTATATCACACAATTGTAATCAAGATCTTGAAACTCCTGCAAACCAAGTCTTAGATAACAGTTTAAATATACAGAACCAAGTTTTATCAACAACTGAAACTCCTGCAAACCCAGTTTAGGTAAACAGTTTCAGCATCTTTACCATCCAGTAGTTGTTATCTTCATCTACAATTTCTATCTACAAGTTTCAACTACAGCGGAAAAATTATTTTATTCACATAAAGGCTTGTCTGTTTCAACCAATCAGACACCTGAAAAAATTATTTCATGCAAACTGTGAGTAATTTCATTTCCAACTAAAAGTCACATCTAAAGTCACATCAAAAGATACTTGCAATTCATCAGATGAACATTTATTTCCACATCCTACGTTACATATAGAACCAAGTTTTATCAACAACTGAAACTCCTGCAAACCCAGTTTAGGTAAAAAGTTTCAGCATCTTTACCATCCAGTAGTTGTTATCTTCATCTACAATTTCGATCTACAAGTTTTAACTACAGCGAAAAATTATTTTATTCACATAAAGGCTTGTCTGTTTCAACCAATCAGACACCTGGAAAAATTATTTCAAGCAAACTGTGAGTAATTTCATTTTCAACTAAAAGTCACATTTAAAGTCACATCAAAAGATACTTGCAATTCATCAGATGAACATTTATTTCCACCTCCTACGTTAATTATTTTAACTTAATCTGTTTTTATCATATGCTTTGAACACTATAGCATGAATTTATTGTGAATTTATTGTCAATTTTAACTTGTGATTAAGGAATTTTAATATATAATATACGCAAGGTAATAGAGCTCTTTACCACTTATTATCCTATCAGAATATATTATCTAGTCCAATATTGTTTTGTATGGCAACAATTAAATATTTTGTTTTTTAACCTCTTGTAGTCATATTTTCACTATTTTTCACCCAATTTTCACCTATTTGTTTACCTTATCACAGCGCAATATATATTATGATTGAATTTTGAAACCAATACGAGAAGCTCATTTAAAGGTCACAGTAACACATATTATTTATGTATTGAAATACACACAGCTCCCCTCACTTGTTTTTTACCCCATCGATCCCTCACAGTTGTTTGAAGGAACAGCTGTTTATCAGGGTTGAGCTGTCTCAATCCAATAAGTGCACTCACTCTTAACTGTTTTTCACTAATGTATAACATTGTTGCAAAACTGCTGTTTATATGGTGCTGAAAACACGTGCACGCTCCTTAACTTACCTTTCTGCTTATCGACAAAGGGTAACAAGAACACAAAGAAATATTGATAATAGAAATACATTGGAAAGCTGTTTAAATTTGAATGTTCTAGCTGAATCATGAAGAAAGAAATTTGTTGGTGTTTATAGTTTCTTTTACTATGTGGACATGATAATGAGATGGCATCTGAATCCAATAAGAAAAGCACATTCCTCTAGTTCTCATTCAACTGTATGCTATTGAGGTTGTGGGGGGGGGGGTCTGCAATAGGACTTGTGAAACTGGTCATCTCAAATCTTACCCATAATTTTTGAAGCCCATATATCTCTCTATATTTGGGAGAACTCTTACATAAGCCAGAACTCATACTCAACATTTTATAATGTAATTGGAGACACACAAGAGTGATGCACCTACTAAATATATATTATTTCAATTGTTTATTTATAAGTGCTCTATTGATCAGAACAATGAAAGAAGCGGCATATAACAATTAACAACAAATGTTTTTCAAAATTAGGGCGCATGCACAAAGTGGGAGAAATGGAAACTAGAGTAATATTTACATATTCTCTTGATAGAAAAAGAGGGATTAACTTGATCATGTTGTTTGTATTTCACAGAGTTGAATTCAGACCAAGTTTAGTAGAGGCTTTTTTTGGGAAATGAAAATAATAGAAATTCTGTGTGATTAACATGATCTTTTCTCAGTGTGTGGGGGAAGATCAAGTTATGTTACAGTTAAAAATATACAGCAGTGAAGTGAACATAAGTTAAATGAACATAAAACACCAATTTTTTGTTTAAGTATTGAGACGCAGTCTACAATTTTGAACTAAAAGTTTCCCATTTTACTTTTATCAAATTTGCTTTGTTCTCATGGTATCCTTTGTTAAATAACATACTTAGGTGGCATATACATGTCTGGAGCACTGTATAGCAGCAAATACTGTTTCCATCTGTACAACACAACACAATACTGCACCTTCATACTATTCCCCAGTCACAGATTCCACTTTACAAAATTTGAAAATAATAACAAAACATACCAAACTTTTTTACCCTTCCATTCCCAGATGATGCCAATCAAACTTATACTTCCAACCGACACATATAGTTCAATCGACACATGGGCAAACAACATACAGTATATAGTGGCAGACCTAATAACCAATTACAAAATCTTGACATACTCCCAACTACAAGACAAAATAACTCCATTAAAATGACACTGGTATTTATACCTTCAATTCTCCACTTTTCTATGTAAATACCTTAAGGGAACCCAATCTCAGCCTAAAACAATACTGGAAAGCATATACTGCTCAATCACTAGACCGAAAAAATCTTTAACTAAATTATACCTAGCTATACAGAAAATTACTAACAATGATAAAAACTTGGTTATGGGAAAAGGATCTAGAGGTTAACTTGGAGAAACAGACCTGGGATAGGATACTTAGCTCCACTAGTAAGGGTCTCCTAATTGCAGATCTACGAGAAAACTCTATCAAAATGGCCTTTTGATGGTATCTAACACCGGTGAAAACATCACGTATGTCCCAAACGAACACTAGACTCTGCTACAGAGGCAATGCTGAAGTAGGCACTTACAGGCATATGTGGTGGGAATGTACTGGGGTCAGGGATATATGGCAAATATGTGTTATTATTAATATGGCAAATATAGTTTATTATTTAAGCTTGGTTGCAGTGAAACAGGAGGTTAACTAAAAGCTGTCTTTAGCAGAGGAAGCAAACTAACAAATGTATTATTCTGCAACTTCTACATTTTAAAAATGGAATCTGCAGTCAATGGGTAGTTGATGAATGGCAGAGTTTTAATGGTCCAGGGTAGAGTTGGACTTTCTTCAAAAGAAGTGTGGACATAAATAGGAGGGGCAATGGGATGAAGCTATGTTTTGTGAAAACCAGTGAGTGCTGACATATATTACTGGGAAATAAAAAATAATTCACCCTATATACCCTGCAAAGTGTTAGATATAATTAATTGTGTTAATAATTATCTAGTGTAATATTGCTGTGCTCTAATATCAGCACTCATCTACAGGTTTATCGAAATGTTGACAAGTACTGTAATATATAGCACATACAGAAGATTCACATGCTTTGCTTAATCCCTTTTTCTTTTATATAGTGGTGAGAGTCCACGAGCCTTAACATGAGAAATTGAATTCCCCGCCATTAGGAGGATGCAAAGAACCCCAAACAAGAGCTTTTAAACCCTCCCACCTCCATGTCTAGCCCAGTCTTGTTCTTTGCCTCCCAGGAAGAAGGTGAGGATTTGAGATGCTCTAGATTCTATTTTGAAAAGGAGTGCTCATACCTATGTGAGACCCATTACCCCTCTTCGTCAGAGAACCTTGGATACAGGTGTACAGGAGTGCTGGGTAGTGACGCAGTATTTGCCTATGAGAATTCATTTACAAGCCTTCCAAAGGTGTCACTGGGACCTATCTCTAACCTCCCCCTGCTGGGTCATCTTTATACTCCTCTTCAGAATCCTCTGCTGTTACTTTCACAGCACTGGATAGGCTCTCTACTGTGGAGTGAATGCCATTCAGGTAAGTGTTTGCGCTCATATAGCCCACAGGCTATTTTTAGATAAACTTCTGTATAGCATAACTGGGGGACACATTTATATTACACACACAGCAACTGTTATATAGACAGGGGGTACATAGTCTTTCAGTAAGTGCACAGCAAAGGGTTAAAACAGTTTTATGCAATTGTTGACATTATACAAGAGGCAAATGGGGATATCTGTACAATTTTTATTTCATAGAATAGGGAAATTTTGCTACTCCAATAATTTTTATTGCTGCTTTCCTGTTTATATTTTATTGAGCCCCGGTTCAACTTTATTGTCGTTGTGTATCTTTAGATTTCCATGATCTTTGCTTTAGCACCAGTGATTTTGTTTGTCACTGTTGATAGAAGCGCGCTACTGAGCGGGACAGGAGAGCAGTGTCAGTGCAACAGTTAATTTGTTTCTTGCATCTGATTTCATGCTCTTTTCTGCTACAGCAGACATCACTGAAAGCTTTACACACAAATTCAATTGGCACGGCATAGATATGGCTGGGGGAGGGGGGGTCAGTACCACCCCATAGCCTTTTAGTAGTGAAAAGCACAATGTTCAGGAAAAGCAGGCTCACCGTTAGTATATACAGTGTATGTCGGTATTTTCATGTTAACTACATGTTTAAATTTGTATTATTATTGGTGTTGATTGTCAATGTACATATATCTTACAGCTTACAAGAGATTGAGCTTTATTCTTGAAACTATACAATGTACCACCAAATAGGTATAATATTTTTTATTGATTTAAGTCATTTGTCTTGCTGAGTGACAGTTAACAATTATTACTGTACTACAGTATTTTATTACTGTGTTTTCTTCTGTAAATATTTCCAGCAGTTGTTATGGCTATTTTTTGGGCATTTTAAAGCGAGGCCTCTGTGTAAAACATTTTGCAAAACTGCAACTTGGGTCCTCATTTCATACTTTCTTAAAATGTCATCTTTTTCATGTTTTTGACTTCTCGGTGGTGGGTGTTAGCAGGAAATTCCCTCAGACATCAGTGTCTGGTAAATAGGAACTGCCACTTTGTTTTTTGTCCCACCCATTTTTCTTGTGGACTCCACAGCTTAGGTATTGGATCCCACATGCTAAGGCTTGTGGACTCTCACCACTATATGCAAGAAAACACAATGTATGCTTAACTGATAAATTTCTTTCTTTCATGGTGGTGAGAGTCCATGAGACCCTTCCTGTTTCAAAGGCAGTATTTATTTGCATCTCTTCTTACTCTGCTTTGCCTTCCTTACCTTTCTGTTCACCTTTTACTCTGCTTGGGTATATGGTAAACTAAGCTCTTGTTTCTTTGGGGTTCTTTGCCTCTTCCTTCTTTTTAAAAAAATCTTTTTATTAAACATTTGTGGCACATAAAACAACAAAAAATACATCCATATTGTATGTATTTATAATACACAAGCCAGAAGGATACTCATCTTGTTCCTATTCCTATACAGATATATAAATCATCCTATCTTCATTACTTAATTATACACTGACTTCTTTGGTTCAAACATACAATATACCACAATATTATACAATAATATAAGAATATAATAATATGGAATGGTATAATAGTGTGTCTACAATTGGACAAACTGGAACAAAGATGCAGTATTCTACTCTTTTTCTTCGGTCCACAACATGTGTTTTCTGATATATAAATAAAAAAAAATAAAAAAAAAAATAAAAAAAAAATAATTAAATAATAATTTTATATATATAATAATTTTATATATATAAATAAATATAATACCCTGCCCATTTCTATCTATGCTTGTACAAAACTCTATACTTCCACAATTATGTGTCCTCATTACTAATGTAACCTGCTTTATAAAAAGGTTTAATTATTTCCTCTTTAAAGTCAACTGTCTGGACCTTGATAATCTTCCTCCATTTTGTATAAAAAACTTTGAACTGATTCTCATTATCAGGTTCTATATTCAATTGTTCTTGTATCAGTTGAGCAATAACCTTCTGTCTAAATTCTGCTATACTGGGGTATTTTTGTGCCTTCCAATGTTGTAGTATTAAATTTCGGCTATTTGTATTACTGTCGTTATCAGAAGGTATTCTTCTTTTTTAAATTGCATTGGAAGCACACAAAAAAATATAGAGGTAGGAGTAAGCGTAAAAGTCTGAGTTAAAAATCTATTAAGCCAATTAGCCACCTTTTTCCAGTACTGTAGAATCCTAGGGCAATACCAAAAACAGTGTATAAAATCTGCCTATGGGGCATTACAATGGAAACAGTCTCCTTTATAGTTTTTATCCCATTTAGCCAGTAATTTAGGATTGATGTATAAATCATTTATAATGTAGCTGTGCGTTTCCTTCCATAACGTATTACTATATCCAGCTATCTCTATGCTCTGTTTAATATCTATCTCTAAGATTTCTGGGGGGAAAAATTGCCATTTATTTTTCAAACTTCCTATATGTGCCTTAACTAAATTTTTCATAATCATCTTATACCATGTTGCAATTGAAAAATGACCTGCCCCAAAGATTAGGATACCTACTCCAATTATCCCTAATTCCCAGTTACTATCTTGATCATACGTTAAATGGTTATAAAACTGTCTTGCCTGGAGAAAGCCATAGAAATGTCTCGGTAGACCAAATTCTTCTTGAATTTGTGTAAATGATTTTATCATTCTAGTCCCCTTATCTAACAATTGTACTATATATTCAAGGCCTGCTCTTCTCCAGACATGGAATATACCATAGTTCAGACCGGGACCAAAATCTGTATGTCCTAAAAACGTGAAGTATTTAGAGATCCTATAGTTGATATTGAGGGCAGTACAAATTTTTTGCCATGCAATTACTATATTACTTATCTTAAAATTTTAAATTTTCAGGTAGCTTAGTAATTGGAATATGCAATATGACTTTTAATGAAAAGGGTTTTATTAAAGGGATAGTCTAGGCCAAAATAAACTTTCATGATTCAGATAGAGCATGTAATTTTAAACAATTTTCCAATTTACTTTTATCACCAATTTTCTCTTGGTATTCTTAGTTGAAAGCTTAACCTAGGAGGTTCATATGCTAATTTCTTAGACCTTGAAGCCCACCTCTTTCAGATTGCATTTTAACAGTTTTTCCCCACTAGAGGGTGTTAGTTCACATATTTCATATAGATAACACTGTGCTCGTGCACGAGAAGTTATCTGGGAGCAGGCACTGATTGGCTAGACTGCAAGTCTGTCAAAAGAACTGAAAAAAGGGGCAGTTTGCAGAGGCTTAGATACAAGATAATCCCAGATGTTAAAAGTATATTATTATAACTGTGTTATGCAAAACTGGGAAATGGGTAATAAAGGGATTATCTATCTTTTAAAACAATAAAAAATCTGGTGTAGACTGTCCCTTTAAGCTCTCTTCTATCTCTAGCAAAGAAAACGGACTCATTCCTGTGATCCAGTCAACTGCTAGTTTTACCATAGTAACCTGGATATATAGTTTAATATTGGGAAGTCCAAATCCCCCAAATTCTTTATCCATATACAGACGTTTTTTAGCTAATCTCACCCTTCTCTTCCCCCATAAAAAGGAATTACATTCTTGTTCATATTTCTTCAAGTCAATATTTTTAACAAAAATAGTTAAATTTTGTAATAAATATAACAAATGGGGAATAAAAAAAGTTATCAGAATTGTAATTTTGGCTGATAGTGAGATAGGTAATGGTCTCCATCTGTCTAGCAGACTTTTACTTTCTGGAAAAATTTAGTAAAATTCAAATTATACCATAATCCTGGATTATTAATTAATTGTAAACCCAAATATTTAATTTGCTCTACCTCGTGGAAAGGATGGTTGATAGCCTGCCCAGAAGGGCATCTAATCCATAATATTTCTGATTTTACCTGATTGACTTTATAGCCCAAAAACAAGCTAAATTCGTCAGTTAATTCTAATAACACCGGGATATTTTGTGCCCTGCTAGACAAAAAGAGTATTAAGTAATCTGCATAAAGAGATAATGTTATTTTACCGTCTCCAACCCTTACCCCCGGTAAAACTTGTCTAAGTCTCATAGCAAATGGTTCTATTGACAGGTTAAATAACAGAGGTGACAAAGGGCACCCCTGTCTTGTCCCCTTGGTTAACCTTATTTCTGGAGACAGTTGACCATTTATTAAAAGGCAGGAATATGGTGTGTTATAAATCAATTTCACAAAATTAAAAAAATTCCCTGATAGCCCAAACTGGATTAATGTAGTGAAGAGGTGGTCCCAAATGATTACATTGAACACTTTTTCTGCGTCTAGTGTTACCAAGGCTATATCACTATGACTGTATTTACCTTTTAAGTTATTTTCATTCCAGTAATGATTTAAAGTCAGTAGAACTTTTCTTATATTTTTTGAGGAGTTTCTCCCTGGCATAAATCCTGATTGATCCCTATGGATCAAGTTATTAATATATTTTTTTAATCTATTTGCAACTATTGCTGTAAGTAACTTGTAATCATTATTCAATAATGATATTGGTCTGTGTGCATTTGGGTTTTCCGGGTCTTTATCTTTCTTATATATTAAGATAACAGTAGAGGCAAAAAAACAAGTTAGACTCTGCATGATTCTTCGTATAATATTGATTAAATAGGTCACTTAAGGTACAAGGTAATTCATTTTTAAGTATTCTATAAAATTCGACCGGAATTTGATCTGGGCCTGGAGATTTATTCAATTTGGCCCTACCTATCATATTAAGAATTTCTCTTCTGTTATTGGCAAATTTAACTCTATTAGTTCCTCCGAATCCATTTTTGGGAGGGAGACTTTTTCCCAAAACTGTTCCTTTACCTTGTTATCACAAGCTCCTGCAGTGTATATTTCCTTGTAATATTCATACATTTTCTGTCTTATTTCCCTAGCGGTAGTATACCTTGTATCTTCTATTGAAATAGATGTTAAATATTTTTTCTCAGCCTTCCTACCCTTGATGATTTTAGACAGTACTTTGGCTGACCTCCCATGGTAACTTGCAAAGAAAGCATTAATTTTTTTATCCTGTTTAGCCATTTTTATTTTTAAAAAATCATCTCTTTCTGTTTTAGCCTTTAGGTAATCAGCCTACCTAATTTCATTAGGCATATTAATGTAAGGTTTGTATTTGTTTTTTAATTGGTTTGCCAGCTGTACATCTTTTGCTGTCATTTTTTTCTTCCACTTAACCACATAGGCTTTTATTTCTCCCCTGAGGACCGCTTTAGCGGCCTCCCAGAATATTTTGATCTTATGGTAGTAATTTTTATTTTCTTGATAATATAATTTCCATTTTTGTATTAGAAACCTATTAAAGTCAATATCCTGTAATAAATATTTAGTAAAAGTTGTTAACACCACTCTTCCGCCGTCTAATACCATCTAACTCTAGTCCCACTATTGCATGGTCCGAAATTACTATGTCCTGGATCATAGGGTTTAGATCAAGTGAAAACATTAATTCATTTATTAGGAAGAGATCTATTCAGGACATCGCTTTATGTGTAAAAATAAGAAGAGAGCGCGCACAAGAGACTCAAGTGTAGTTTTTATTGAAAGACTTTGCACACAAAATGAGTTGCACTTACTAGAAGTAAAATTTAAAACGGCATTCAGAGTTCAACTCCCTTTCCTCCGCTTGAAAAGCCGCTCCACACTGCTGCCTAGAAAGTCAGTGTCTCCCGATGTTGTTTACAAAACCGGCGTCTGCACCAGGGCTTTCCAGATTCCCTTGTTGACTGCCCATCTGTTAGTAGGAAGGAGCGGTTCAAGTTGAAGTTGGAGCGTCGGACCTGTCAGCCGGTACCTGACGCGTTTCCCCCAGTCAGCGGCTGGGCTTTTTCAAAGGTAAAGAGTAGGTATAATTTTCCTTGCCGCCCTCTGCATTTAAAGGGCAAATAACCAATCGTATTAGTGGGTGTGTTTGCATGGCCAATCAAACGGCTCCAGAGTTTCCTATGCATTCTTAGGGACCGGTGGCCAATCCTGTGGCAGGGGAGTGAAATTTTAAACCAATGGCCACCGTCCGTTAGTGCAAACAGTGTTATTAATGTCTTTACTTAACATCAAATAGTATAATATAGACCAACATATTAAAAAGGGGATACATTTCTGCTACATACATTTAACTGTAAAAACAAACATATTATTGCAACCAAAAACATTGATCATTGCTATATTCTCATTAGGCACCATATTATATCCCTTATTAACTCTTTGGGCACCACAATTCTTTTAACAAAAAACTTTGGTCAAGTTGTTGCTATATTTCCATTAGCAACCATATTATTGTTAATTCTTTAAGTGCTAGAATTCTTTTACAGATTAAGGGTAACCAATTATGTTATAGCTATGACATATCGCCTATTGGCTCTCTGGGCACAGATACTTCTTTTAGAGAATAAAGGTGACTAATCTTTTTTCTGATACCTGAAATTACCATATATATTGACATATAGGTGTAGTGTAGTTGATATTTGCTGCTTGCATTATTTTAATTTTAGACCTGTCTGTCTTTTATATATATATATATATATATATATATATATATATATATATATATATATATATACATATATATGCCCATACTATCTTGGATTATATCCCTTATTACATATATATACTCTCTCTTGGATTATATCCCTTATTCTATATATGCTATGTCTATCTAGTATGTATTGTGTTTTAAATGGATACAATGAGTATTTAAATTAACTTGATTTTATGAAGTCATAAAATTGATTATAAATTTAATTATAAATTCGATGCTGGTATTAAAATTATACTAAACTAATTCTAATGGAAATTTAAACAGTTTTTATATTGAGAAGTGTTCGAATTTATACAAAATTTACTCTATATTACAAACATTTTATTACTATATTATTAAAAAGTTAATTAATTGCAACATTAAAAAGTTAAAAAATATTTCAATTTGGTATGTAATCTAGAATAAAAATAAAAATAAAAAATAATAAATAAAAAATTAAAATAAAAATAAAATTTCTCCAAGTTAATGATTATATAAAAGCCGCTACATCTATGTCTATATTTAGGCCATGCGGTTGTAATGTTTTTAATTTATAAATCCATCTCGTTTCCAACTTTCTCAATTCTAGAAGGCGATTGGGTTTGGTTGTAGGAACTCTATCTATAACTTGTACCTTAAGGGAACTGGGATTATGTCTATGGCATTCCAAAAAATGTTTTGGAACACTATGGTTTGTCATCTTTTTTTCAATGTTATGGAAAGGGGATATGACGGAAATAGACAATTTTATGAAACATATTAACAATAATAATTTTAATCTAACTTTTACCAATTGCTACTCAAAAGATAAAATAGAATTTTTAGATTTGGTACTTTTTAAAGCACCAAAAACTACCGTAAAAATACTGATCGAAATAGCTATATCCAAGCCAAAAGTGCACACAGAAAATCATGGTTAGATAACGTCCCATATAGTCAATTTTCACAGATTAAAAGAAATTGCACATATGAAATTGACTTTGAAATTGAAGCAAAGATATGTTCATTTACGCGTCGTCTTATTTGGCGTTTCGTGCGGCCTACATAAAGTAGGCCACACCCGCATTGTAATAAATAGACCACATATATTGATTCACAGTTACTTCTAAATGGAATATTGAAAGTTTCGGTTACTGAACTATTAGAAAATGTAGAGGCTTTATTCACATGTTTACACATATTGCATCGGGATTTTCCGCATTTCATAGTTCCTTTCCACTCACTTAAACATGTAGTTCCAATTTTTTCAGTCCCTATTCCACTAGCTTTATTTTTTATAATTGGTTTTATTTTACTTGGGGCAAGCATATTCTTAAGGCTTTTGCCCTTCCTATAGTTAATGGTGGTTTTGTCCCCTAATGATGGCCCTAAGACAGGATCTAATTGAAGTAGCGGCCAGTGCTTTTTGATTATTCTTTCTAAACTTTTTGAACCTTCATTAAATAAGTCTTGGTGGATCCAGTTTGAGTGGTCCTGTAAGCTTGTCATGTATACGGGACCCTATAGCATTTGATTTTACTGTTTTATCTTGACTAATTATATTTCGCTCTTTTGCAATGGCCTTATCTTTTGCAGCCTGTATCAGTTTTTTATCATAACCCTTTTCTAGAAATTTTTCTTCTAAAATCTTTGCTTCAATTTCAAAGTCAATTTCATATGTGCAATTTCTTTTAATTGACTATATGGGACGTTATCTAACCATGATTTTCTGTGTGCACTTTTGGCTTGGATATAGCTATTTCGATCAGTATTTTTACGGTAGTTTTTGGTGCTTTAAAAAGTACCAAATCTAAAAATTCTATTTTATCTTTTGAGTAGCAATTGGTAAAAGTTAGATTAAAATTATTATTGTTAATATGTTTCATAAAATTGTCTATTTCCGTCATATACCCTTTCCATAGGATAATGACGTCATCTATATATCTACCATATGATACTATATTCTTTGAAAATGGGTTGTTATGCCAAATATATTCATTTTCAAACGCATTCATGTAAAGATTTGCATAGGATGGGGCAAATGTTGTCCCCATCGCTGTACCTTGGGTCTGCAAATAATATTTGTCCTCAAACATAAAATAATTGTGCTGCAGAATAAAAATGTATGCTGTCGATTAAAAATACTATATGTTTCATTGGGATTGACCATTTTAAAAGTTCCTCTTTTACCTTATTTGTACCATTAATGTGGGGTACACAGGTATACAGGTATATAAAGAGGCCACATCGCAGGTTAGCCAATACATATCTTCTTCCCAAAGTTTGCCCTCAAATCTTTTAATCACCTCTGTTGTATCTTTGAGGTATGCTTTCATACTCTTCACTATAGGTTAGAGGTAAAAATCAACATATTTAGATAGATTGTCGCCAATTGATCCAATCACTATTGGCCTACCCGGTGGATTTTTACTATCCTTATGGATTTTTGGAAGATGATAAATTATTCTAATGTTTGGCTGGGTGGTAAATATAAATTTAAACTTGTTTTCATTAATAATACCCTCTCTTTTTTGGATTACAATACCCCCGCCCTTATCGGCGGGGCGTATTATTATGTCATTGTTATTCATACGTTTTTAAAGGGATTTCCTTTCCATAATGGTCAAATTATCATTATATTTATTTAAAAATTGATTAGTATTTTCCTTTTTAAATAAGATAAGGCCATTGCAAAAGAGTGAAATATAATTAGTCAAGATAAAACAGTAAAATCAAATGCGATAGGGTGCCGTATACATGACAAGCTTACAGGACCACTCAAACCGGATCCACCAAGACTTATAACAACTTTTAATGAAGGTTCAAAAAGTTTAGAAAGAATAATCAAAAAGCACTGGCCGCTACTTCAATTAGATCCTGTCTTAGGGCCATCATTAGGGGACAAACCCACCATTAACTATAGGAAGGGCAAAAGCCTTAAGAATATGCTTGCCCCAAGTAAAATAAAACCAATTATAAAAAATAAAGCTAGTGGAATAGGGACTGAAAAAATTGGAACTACATGGTTAAGTGAGTGGAAAGGAACTATGAAATGCGGAAAATCCCGATGCAATATGTGTAAACATGTGAATAGAGCCCCTACATTTTCTAATAGTTCAGTAACCGAAACTTTCAATATTCCATTTAGAAGTAACTGTGAATCAATATATGTGGTCTATTTATTACAATGCGGGTGTGGCCTACTTTATGTAGGCCGCACGAAACGCCAAATAAGACGACGCGTAAATGCACATATTTATAACATTGAAAAAAAGATGACAAACCATAGTGTTCCAAAACATTTTTTGGAATGCCATAGACATAATCCCAGTTCCCTTAAGGTACAAGTTATAGATAGAGTTCCTACAACCAAACCCAATTGCCTTCTAGAATTGAGAAAGTTGGAAACGAGATGGATTTATAAATTAAAAACATTACAACCGCATGGCCTAAATATAGACATAGATGTAGCGGCTTTTATATAATCATTAACTTGGAGTAATTTTATTTTTATTTTCATTTTTTTTTTTTTTTTTTTTTTTATTCTAGATTACATATCAAATTGAAATATTTTTTAACTTTTTAATGTTGCAATTAATTAACTTTTTAATAATATAGTAATAAAATGTTTGTAATATAGAGTAAATTTTGTATAAATTCGAACACTTCTCAATATAAAAACTGTTTAAATTTCCATTAGAATTAGTTTAGTATAATTTTAATACCAGCATCGAATTTATAATTAAATTTATAATCAATTTTATGACTTCATAAAATCAAGTTAATTTAAATACTCATTGTATTTATTTAAAACACAATACATACTGGATAGACATAGCACATATAGAATAAGGGATATAATCCAAGAGAGAGTATATATATATATGTAATAAGGGATATAATCCAAGATAGTATGGGCATATATATGTATATATATATATATATATATATATATATATATATATATACACTGCTCAAAAAAATAAAGGGAACACTAAAATAACACATCCTAGATCTGAATGAATAAAATATTCTAATTAAATACTTTGTTCTTTACATAGTTGAATGTGCTGACAACAAAATCACACAAAAATTAAAAAATGGAAATCAAAATTTTCAACCCATGGAGGTCTGGATTTGGAGTCACACTCAAAATTAAAGTGGAAAAACACACTACAGGCAGATCCAACTTTGATGTAATGTCCTTAAAACAAGTCAAAATGAGGCTCAGTAGTGTGTGTGGCCTCCACGTGCCTGTATGACCTCCCTACAACGCCTGTGCATGCTCCTGATGAGGTGGCGGATGGTCTCCTGAGGGATCTCCTCCCAGACCTGGACTAAAGCATCCACCAACTCCTGGACAGTCTGTGGTGCAAAGTGAAGTTGGTGGATGGAGCGAGACATGATGTCCCAGATGTGCTCAATTGGATTCAGGTCTGGGGAACGGGAAGGCCAGTCCATAGCATCAATGCCTTCATCTTGCAGGAACTGCTGACACACTCCAGCCACATGAGGTCTAGCATTGTCTTGCATTAGGAGGAACACAGGGCCAACCGCACCAGCATATGGTCTCACAAGGGGTCTGAGGATCTCATCTTGATACCTAATGGCAGTCAGGCTACCTCTGGCGAGCACATGGAGGGCTGTTCGGCCCCTCAAAGAAATGCCACCCCACACCATTACTGACCCACTGCCAAACTGGCCATGCTGGAGGATGTTGCAGGCAGCAGAACGTTCTCCACGGCGTCTCCAGACTGTCACGTCTGTCAAATGTGCTCAGTGTGCCCCTGCTTTCATCTGTGAAGAGCACAGGGCGCCAGTGGCGAATTTGCCAATCTTGGTGTTCTCTGGCAATTGTCAAACGTCCTGCACGGTGTTGGACTGTAAGCACAACCCCCACCTGTTGACGTTGGGTCCTCATACCACCCTCATGGAGTCTGTTTCTGACCGTTTGAGCAGACACATGCGCATTTGTGGCCTGCTGGAGGTCATTTTGCAGGGCTCTGGCAGTGCTCCTCCTGTTCCTCCTACAAAGGCGGAGGTAGCGGTCCTACTGCTGGGTTGTTGCCCTCCTACGGCCTCCTCCACGTCTCCTGATGTACTGGCCTGTCTCCTGGTAGCGCCTCCATGCTCTGGACACTACGCTGACAGACACAGCAATCCTTCTTGCCACAGCTCACACTGATGTGCCATCCTGGATGAGCTGCACTACCTGAGCCACTTGTGTGGGTTGTAGACTCCGTCTCATGCTACCACTAGAGTGCATGCACCACCAGCATTCAAAAGTGACCATAACATCAGC
Organism: Bombina bombina; assembly: GCF_027579735.1. Lineage (NCBI taxonomy): Eukaryota > Metazoa > Chordata > Amphibia > Anura > Bombinatoridae > Bombina > Bombina bombina. Next base: position 723,362,527 of record NC_069501.1, on the reverse strand, counting down.
CAGAAAGCATAGGAACTGAGAAGTGGTCTGTGGTCACCACCTGCAGAACCACTCCTTTATTGGGGGTGTCTTGCTAATTGCCTATAATTTCCACCTGTTGTCTATCCCATTTGCACAACAGCATGTGAAATTGATTGTCACTCAGTGTTGCTTCCTAAGTGGACAGTTTGATTTCACAGAAGTGTGATTGACTTGGAGATACATTGTGTTGTTTAAGTGTTCCCTTTATTTTTTTGAGCAGTGTATATATATATATATATATATATATATATATATAAAAAGATAGACAGGTCTAAAATTAAAATAATGCAAGCAGCAAATATCAACTACACTAGACCTATATGTCAATATATATGGTAATTTCAGGTATCAGAAAAAAGATTTGTCACCTTTATTCTCTAAAAGAAGTATCTGTGCCCAGAGAGCCAATAGGCGATATGACATAGCTATAACATAATTGGTTACCCTGTAAAAGAATTCTAGCACTTAAAGAATTAACAATAATATGGTTGCTAATGGAAATATAGCAACAACTTGACCAAAGTTTTTTGTTAAAAGAATTGTGGTGCCCAAAGAGTTAATAAGGGATATAATATGGTGCCTAATGAGAATATAGCAATGATCGATGTTTTTTTTTGCAATAATATGTTTGTTTGTTTTTACAGTTAAATGTATGTAGCAGAAATGTATCCCCTTTTTAATATGTTGGTCTATATTATACTATGTGATGTTAAGTAAAGACATTAATAACGCTGTTGGCACTAACGGACGGTGGCCATTGGTTTAAAATTTCACTCCCCTGCCACAGGATTGGCCACCGGTCCCTAAGAATGCATAGGACACTCTGGAGCCGTTTGATTGGCCATGCAAACACACCCACTAATACGATTGGTTATTTGCCCTTTAAATGCAGAGGGCGGCAAGGAAAATTATACCTACTCTTTACCTTTGAAAAAGCCCAGCCGCTGACTGGTGGAAACGCGTCAGGTACCGGCTGACAGGTCCGACGCTCCAACTTCAACTTGAACCGCTCCTTCCTACTAACAGACGGGCAGTCAACAAGGGCATCCGGAAAGCCCTGGTGCAGACGCCGGTTTTGTAAACAACATCGGGAGACACTGACTTTCTAGGCAGCAGTGTGGAGCGGCTTTTCAAGCGGAGGAAAGGGAGTTGAACTCTGAATGCCGTTTTAATTGCAACTCATTTTGTGTGCAAAGTCTTTCAATAAAAACTACACTTGAGTCTCTTGTGCTCTCTCTCTTCTTATTTTTACATGTTTTATCATTCCCACGACTGAGGTTTGGATCTACCTGGTTTGATTGGAGCTGCATAGGAGAAAACTTGTGTTTGGATATCAAATCAGTATTCATTTAAAGGGACATACTACCCTGTTTTCTGATGATCCTATATATGTGACAACATATAAGAACATACAAGAGGTACTGTTGGATTGAAAATACAAACAGCGTGAAATATTTTGTTTTCCTATTTTTGATGGCAAACAAAACAGTGTGTAAAACCTTGTAATATTTTGTGTCACTTTATAACCTGTTGCGGTTTAGTTTTTATTGGTATTTATACAATTGATGTTTTAGTTGTGGCCATATTTTCTGTTACCACCTTCAAATTAAGGTGCTGCTAACTGAAGTTGCTAATTTAAGGGGTGTTAGTACAAACGTATCATGCTGTAATGATATATGGACTTTAGAATTTTAGGAATTTTCAACATTATTTTATAATATTTTTTTCAACCTGTGCACATATTTATATTTTTATATATATATTTTTACCAAATTTTAATCTGTATATTTTTTATATATACATATATCATCATATTATATTCACATATCAAGTACTGTATCAGTACATATAGCGCAATTTACTTTTTTCTTCGTACATCGCTTTATGTGTCTTAGACTCACAGGTGAAAGTTCTTAAAGGGACAGTCTAGGCCAAAATAAACTTTCATGATTCAGATAGAGCATGTAATTTTAAACAATTTTCCAATTTACTTTTATCTCCAATTTTGCTTTGTTCTCTTGGTATTCTTAGTTGAAAGCTTAACCTAGGAGGTTCATATGCTAATTTCTTAGACCTTGAAGCCCACCTCTTTCAGATTGCATTTTAACAGTTTTTCACCACTAGAGGGTGTTAGTTCACATATTTCATATAGATAACACTGTGCTCGTGCACGTGAAGTAATCTGGGAGCAGGCACTGATTGGCTAGACTGCAAGTCTGTCAAAAGAACTGAAAAAAGGGGCAGTTTGCAGAGGCTTAGATACAAGATAATCACAGAGGTTAAAAGTATATTATTATAACTGTGTTGGTTATGCAAAACTAGGAAATGGGTAATAAAGGGATTATTTATCTTTTAAAACAATAAAAATTCTGGTGTAGACTGTCCCTTTAAATCTGGATTCTTAATTCGCCAAATACTATAAAAAGAAGCAAATAATTTTTCTTCAGTTTTTCTACCAACAGTTCTGGCCAGTTCTGATTCTATCTAGCACTGGGACAGTCGTCATATTAAAATCCCTGTCAATAATCAAATTTTTGTTAATGTATGGGAATAATTTAATATAGATTTTATCCCAAAACTCAGGGTCTAATTCATTTGGGCCATATATGTTGCATATTACTAAATGTGTATCACCATGTTCTATTTCAGCTATAATATACCTACCCTCTGGGTCCTACACTTGTGTAACAATTTTATAGCTAAAATTTTTTGCAAATAATATTGCAACCCCTCTCTTGCGTCTCGGGCCAGGAGCTGATAGGAGCTGATAGTATCTCACCTACCCAGCTACGGTTAAGTTTAGCCATTTCAACATCTTGTAGATGTGTCTCCTGCGGGAGAGCAATGTCTGGCTTATTTTTTTTTTAATAGTTTCAAAATTATACTCCTCTTTGCTGGGGATGTTATTCCCCCAACATTCAATGATACAATATTAACCATCTCTTCTTCTAGGGCAGGGTACTAAAAACAAAATAAAACACACGAAGAGAGGAAAAAAAACAAAAAAAAAACCTACATAACAATAAAAACACAATTCTCTGAAAGCCATCATTCTGTATGATCATACGCCACACCATCATATTTTATTCCATTTATAATCTTGGAAAAATAAAACACTTCTGTTAATCTCCTATTGGCATACATTACATCAAAAAGAAAAAAAAAAAGATAGAAAAAAAAAGACAGGTTTTTCTGTCTAATTTGTCTCATAATTAAAACCTTATCTTGGAAATTTAAATATTTTACCATAATAGGTCTAGGCTTATACGTACCTTCAGTGTCAGTTTTAAGCGGCCCTAGTCTATGTGCCCTTTCTACCTTAAACAATGAGTCTGAGGTTTGAAGGCCTAATAGAGTTGGCAGTTCTTGGGCCGTAAATTTAATTAAATCCTAAGGCATTATAGATTCTGAAAGGCCCACTATTTTTACTTTGTTCCTACGTGAACGATCTTCTAGTTCCTCCACCTTAGTTTGTAATTTTATTATAATATCCTCTTGGGTTTTAAACATCTTATCTGGTATTTCTACCTCATCCTCCAAGCCTGAAATTCGTGATTCTGCCTCTGCTAGCCGTTTGGAAAATTGTCTAACTTCCTCCGTAAGGCTGGTTATGTCATTTTTAGTTGAGCTGAATTGTGGCATTATTAAATCAGTAATTTGTTGTATAAGTGTCTGTGGGTCATGATTACCTGACTGGACCAGTTGAAACTCAATACTCTGTTCTAACTCCATATTTTTTGTTGTTTTTCTTTCTCTTTGTTTAGGTGGCATTGCTGGCGATTTTCTAGATTGTGTGATATATCTATCCATATATTAGTGAAAAGTGTGAGTGATCTTATGTCCTTCTCTTGAACCTTTGAATCTTGTTCTTATGTGTGGACTCTACGTATGAGAGTGAAAAAAATATATATATATATGTGTGTGTGTGTGTGTGTAGTTGGAAATTGATTGTGCAAACCAAAAGGAAAAAAAGAAAAGTGTGGTTATATATAAAAAAAAATCTAAACAAAAACAACAAAGCATGGTGTAGCTTCCCTTCCATTGACTATAGTGTGGTAGTTTTTTTTTATTTTTTAATAAGTGAAAATTGAAGCTTCAGTGCGCGTGCTATAGCGCCAGACAAAATTAATTCATATTTCCCCAAAGCAACTTTGTGAAAAATATATCAAATCAGGCCAACAAAATAGAGCGCAAGTTGCTGTCTTGCAAGAGAAAAACTAGCTTACATGTAACACCTATTTAACAACATTACAGTGAGTCATAAAATGGTTTGTAGCACAATATATCATATACAGAACAAGATAACACCAATTATACTACTGGTTTGCCACTATTTTTCCCCTTGACCTTTCTAGGAGTTGAGCCCTTTTTAGTAATTCAGGATTACCATCAGATGTTATAATACAACCAGGATCAACACTCTATTGGTTTACTGTGTATTATATTACGCTGAAAAAACCCTCCTTCTTATGTTCATGTTTAACACATGTTCTCTTGTTGCTTGATACTTATACAATAACAGCCAATGTTCATGCAACGACAATCTGTTGGCACTTTAGGAAAAATTATTCCAGCTTAAACGGCTTTGAAGCACAAAAGTTATTCACCAACTGATTGCCCCAGGACAATATTTAGTTCCGCTGTATTCAGCTCTATTCTAAGGTTTACAGCCTGTTTGTAAATAGGGTTGTTTTTGTATTTAGGCAAAAACAGGCTTGAGTCCCCTAAGAGCAATCACTGATTCCTGTTAAGAAATTGTAAAGTTCCAAGTGTATGGGACAAAATAAAAAGTACCTTTAAACTTATACCGTCCGAGTCCCTTCTTTCCCTGGGAGCCGCGGGGTTTGCCCATCTCCCAGCATGAAGCTGTGTGATCCTCTCCTATTTGATCCAGGAATGGTCACCACTACTGCTCTTTTGAGTGTTTAGCAATCCAGGTATGTATGCTCACCACGCTTGGGCCGTTTCCGTCTCATCTATTCCACGTCAGTCCAACTAAGACCACTGTAGGTAGTGCCAAAAAAGCCTGGAGCCTACAGTAGCGGTCCGCTTCCACAGCGTATCCACCGGTGCTCTGCGCGCAGTCACCAGCTTGACTGCCTCATCGGAGATCCACCTGCCGCTCCCAGTCGTTAGCCACACACAGGGTAATGCTCGGAGGCTATGGGATTTACCCGTCCTCCGACTATCAGGTCGATGTAGTGTGGTCTAGCGTCCTCAAGCTGTTCTCAGGAGCCGTAGTCAGCTGGTAACTTTATGTTTTAAGTACCTGCAGGGACACCCGGCTTGACTTGACCAGTGCCTGTACTTAAGGATCTACTTAGGCCAATAGGCAATAGAGTTGCTTCTGCCACAAAGCTTTATTTGGCAAAATATGACTTCCACATCGGGGACCCGTGGTTCCGTTGTCCAGGCCGGTCTTAACCGGCAAAGGCGTCCAATGATGTGGGGGGATGGTAGTTAGCTCGATAAGTCGAGACAGAGAGCTTCAGCAACTTACTCGCTCTCCTTCCCCCAACTGGAAGTCCATGTTTTCGCCTCTTTGCCTTTTCCTAGTGGTGGCCTCTCACCACCATGAAAGAAAGGAAATCATCAGGTAAGTGAAGTCATAAAAGAAAGGACTTTATCAGTTAAGTGAATTCTCACATCTGCTCTGATATATATATATATATATATATATATATATATAATCAATGTAAATATTTGCATAGGAAATTAGCACATCTAGGCACATATTTACATTGATTTAATTTTGAGACATGGAGGATTTTAATTTCAGTTTTTTATCTCCCCCCATAATTTTAATGAATTATATGTATGTGTATATATATATATATATATATATATATATATATATATATATATATATATGTGTGTGTGTGTGTAGCTCAGGCTCTGGATCAGGCTCAGAAGGAGAGGCTACCACAAGTACCAGTGGATAGCCAGAGCAATCCAGTGGTGTAATCACACGATCAAAAAACTTGGCAGGAAGAGAACAAAAACCTGGAGAGGTGGATACAAGGAGAAAACCTCCACCGATGCCAACAAGATAGTAAAGGAAAACATTGTGTTCAATTTGAGTGATCACATTTTGACTACTCTGGAGTCTCAGGTTCTGAACAAAGGTCTTACTTTTATTCCTACTACAGGACAGACCAATTTGATCTTTATATTGACTCTAAGAAATTCCAGAGACAATTACTTCTAAAAGATAAATTCTCTACCAACCAGGTTGACCGTAAACTCTTTAGGAGTAAATCAAAATATACCCCACAGTCTACAAATTCAAGCATCAACACTTATATGAGGTTGAGTATGAAGGAAATGGAACAATCTGTCAATGATCATCAAAAAGACACCTTTAATAATTTCTCTAGGCTGGAATGGGCTGCTTTAAGGTCTCTTACTGAAGATAAAGGCCTAATTATCCACAAAGCTGATAAGGGTGGAGCAATTGTGCTACAAAATTATGGAGATTACAGAGCAGAGGTTCTCTCACAATTGGAGGATGAAAAGACCTATAAAAATCTGACAGGTGATCCTACATTGATTTTTAAAAAACAGATTGATGAATATCTACAGATGTCTTATGAACAGAATTTACTGGATAAAACAACCTTGGCATACCTTACAGTTGAACATCCAAGGATCCCTGTGCTCTATACCCTTCCAAAAATTAATAAACGGTTACAAAAACCACCTGGGAGACCTATTGTCTCCGCAATAGGCTCACTCCTACAACCCATTGGCACTTTTGTGGATCATTTTTTACAGCCTATGGTTACCAACATGCCATCATATTTAAAGGATTCAGCTTCTTTACTATCATTACTAAACACTATGGAGGATGTCCTACCAACGGACTTACTTGTTACTTTGGATGAAACATCGCTATATACTGTTATTCCACACCAGCAGGGGATTCAGGCCATATCAACACAATTGGCCAGACATCCGTATGTGGGACCACCAGCCGAATTTCTATTATATCTGTTAGACCTCTGTTTAAGTAAAAATTACTTCAGGTTCGAAAGTAAGTTCTACCTCCAATTGATGGGAACGCCGATGGGGTCCAATGTGGCCCCATCTTACGCAAACCTCTATATGGCTATCTTTGAAGAATTTGAGACTGATCTGTTCAGAAATTAACATATTAAGGTCTTTAGATGTTACATAGATGACCTCTTCTTGATTTGGAGTGGGGCTGCTGATGACCTAGGGCAATGGTTTAACCAGCTGAACTCCTCTAATGAGGCCTTACAATTCAAGATGCAATATGACGAGAATCAAATCGACTTCTTGGATGTGCGCTTATATAAGGGAGATAACAAGCTACAATCAACTTTATTTCGTAAGGAGACAGACCGTAATGCCCTATTGCATTTCACAAGTTGTCACCCGCCTGCTTTAAAAAAGGCTTTACCAAAGTCGCAGCTACAGAGAGTGACTAGGAATAACTCTGAAGAGGATAAAAAGTTGGCCCAACTTTCAGAGATGCAAACCAGATTTGAAGCCCGTCAATATCCTGTAAAATTACTTTGTGAACAGTGCCAAAGGGTATTGAATGATACTTCAGCGACATCAAGAGTAAAAGAAAACAGAATGACTTTTGTCACGACGTACACGGGTGACAAAAATGGAATGGCTTCAGCAATCAGAAAGCATTGGGACATTATTAATAGTGACAACACGCTGCCCATCCTCAATTCACCTCCACCAAGAATAGGTTACAGGAGGGCCAGATCCCTCAGGGACTACCTAGTCATGACTGATCCGCCAAAATCATACAAGAAGACTACATGGCTTGACACTAATAAAACCTGGTGTTTATCGTTGCCTGGGTTGCACAACCTGTGGAGGGCTGATTACTGGTTCCTCATTTACGCATCCCCACCAGAGGAAGACTTACAAACATAGATATAGGCCAACGTGCACGACTACACATATAGTCTATCTACTCCATTGCACTTGTGGCCTATACTATGTTGGAAAGACTGTTGATGACTTACGTACCCGGATGGCAAACCATCGGTCGGCCATTAGGTTGGCATTAAAGCAAGGAGGTTAAGAACAACCTGTCGCCAGACATTTCCAACATTTGCAGCACAAAGTGTCGGACTTAAAGTATACAATAATCGATCATGTGCCCCCTCTCTCTAGGGGGGGAGATTGAGATACGTTATTGCTACAGAAGGAGGCTAGATGGACATACCAATTACAGACATTAGTCCCTAAGAGACTGAACACCCACATGGACTGGCAGGCTTTCCTGTAAATGGATGTTTTACAAACTCACCCCTGGATTAATTTCTTTTGGCTTATTTTGGGTAGAATACCCTCTGATTGATGGGAGTCTACTGATCCAGATACTATGAGAGTTTTGATCCATTGGCTTATATTTAGCTTATGACTTATTATGTCTACAATGCTCACCATGAATCTGTTCTGTACTTTATTTGTTTTCACTTAGAACATTTATTATAATATTCTCTGCACAGGTCCTACTGACTGTTGATGTATGTGTTACCTTACACAGTCGATACTCTTTGGTATTTTCTTGTACATTTTTTGTCAGTTCTGACTGACAGTCTTTCCTTTTGACTTGTGATATACCAACCGGCTTACAAGTTTATCCCTTTTACGGATATTGTTCTAAGTGTATATGGCTGTGTCTTTTTATATATAATATTGTATCCATTTTCCACATTTATATATTTTATTCCTACCAGCTTTTCAGTTTAGGCTTATTGATGTTGCTATAGCAACAGTTCTAAATATGCATTACCTTGCTCTCTTTTGATTGGTTGTTTTGGTACCACATGACACGCACGCTTTTGTTGTTGGTGTTTGTTGCTATGGCAACCCGGTGCTGCGCATGAGATATACTTAAACAACAATCCATATAAATGTATAAATGTATAATGGAATTTGGGGTATGTATTGACAGACTACTACGGCCTCATAGGATTGGCTGCTTTTGGTACCACATGATACGCACGCTTTATTGTTTAGATTGTTGCTATGGCAACCTGGTGCGGGGCATGTGATACATTAAAATAACAATCGATGTTGCTGTTTTTTTGTTTTTCTTGTAACTGTACAACAGATCGCTATTTTGGGTACGCATTGATAGATTACTCAGGCCTCATAGGATTGGCTGCTTTGGATACCACATGACACGCACGCTTCAATGCTTTGTGTTTGTTGCTATGGCAACGCAGTGCGGTACACGCAATATTGCAAACCAGTAATCCTCGAGTTCTGTTCAACTATACTGTTTGTTTATTTCCTAAATTATTGGGCCATGTTTGATTTAATGTTTATGTTTTTTTAATGTGCACATATTTTGTTATAGCTGACCGGACTCAAGTTGCCCGGGATGATGAGGTCACCTGTTTGGGGGCGGAGCTACCAGGAGAGCGTGGATGCCCGGACAGTTCACTGTGGTGGTTTGCTGTACTTAAGGGGTGTTTGGTAAGTAATGTGTAATACTTTTTTGGTCTGAGGACGGACTATATTATGTCCGAAAACGTTCACTGAATAAAAGTGCCTGTTTAAGGATTCCTAGTAGTGCGCTTCCTTCTATATGTTTGTTTGCTTGTTTGGCTGCACCCAGGACATTGGATTATGTGGGTTGCTTGGAGTGCAATCTTCCAGAAATTTGTGTATATATATATATATATATATATATATATATATAAAAACAACTTTCTTGTTGGTACAGCAAAAACTTGAAACTAAGAGTCTTGGGTGATAATAAAAACCGTGTTATCATTAGGATACTCTGCTGATTGAAAACCCCAAGTGAGAATATCTGGAGCCGAATGGGACGTCCGCAGTTGTGGAAGACGAGATAGCAGGCTGAAACCCCAGAGCAGCAGGATGTAAGGTTGTACTATGAGATCATTTGCTATACTTTAAGAGGGATGCTAGCAAAAGAATGGGGGCAAGGGGCTGGAGCTGACCGATAAATGAGACACTTGGTGAGGCTGATAAATATCTGATTGTGCACTTTTTACAAAACAACTTATAAACGGCACATTTAAGGCATGACATCAAGGCTTTGACATGTAACACACTCCATTTAAGTTGCAACAGCTGTATAAATTATATTAAAGATATAAGGAAATAAGTATTTGAGACATTTAAATAAACTGGCCAGTATTAATATGTGCAAGTCTCTTCTAAGAGGATTTTTATAGGAAATGTCACTGTTTTAGACCATTTTATTATGGTGTTGGTAACTGGTTGTATTTATGCACAATAACACTGGTATTTAGCAAATTAAGGTGGTTCATTAGAACATCTTTGATTCACATATGCATCAACATATATATCTATCTATCTATCTATCTATCTATCTATCTATCGATCAATGTTAAATCCCTTTATTACCCATTCCCCAGTTGTTCATTAACAACACATATTAATATACTATATATCTATCTATCTATCTATCTATCTATCTATTAATCTATATATATCTTAAAACTTAAAGGGACATGAAACTCAAATTTTTTTTTCATGATTCAGATAGAGAATACAATTTTAAACAACTTTCTAATTTACTTCTATTATCTAATTTGTTTCCTACTCTTGGTATTATTTGTTGATGAAGCAGCAATGCACTACTGGTTTCTAACAGAACACATGGGTGAGCCAATGATAATTAGTATATATATGCAGCTGCCAGTCAGCAGCTAGAACCTAGGTTCTTTGCTGCTCCTGAGCTTTCCTAGATAAACCTTTCAGCAAAGGATAACAAGAGAATGAAGCAAATTAAATAATAAATGTAGATTGGAAAGATGTTTCAAATTGTATTCTCTGAATCTGAATCATGAAATAATTTTTTTGGGGTTTCATGTCCCTTTAAGACCATAGTAACCATTTGAATGTTTTGCCGTTTAGAAAGTAAGGGCAGTGGGAGATGCCAGCTGGTTTAGGTGGGTGTGATGTTACTGTGCATATGCTACCAAGCTAAATAATATCAGCTTGTACTTATCAACATTTTATACAGTATCAAACGCAGGGCCAGCAGTCAATGTGAATGTCAAAATTTAAATACATTTTACAATAAAAATCTCCTAATTTCGTAGTGTATGTTTTACACTCTAAGAACCTTGAGTCAAAACAAAGAAGTTAAATTTTACAAGGCTTGCTATAAAATTAAATCTGTCTTTTAGGATTCTCATGTTTTCTTTATGTTTGAGATATTTCTCCATATCTTCTCCATATCTTCAGTTTATTCAAAAGGCTGGGGCTATTTATGCTGTAAGTCTCTTCTAATTTTTTTTTTCTTGCCAGAAGTCATTTGTTATATTATATTTCAACAAAATAAACAATAGCTGTCATTGCTTGTCAAGGTCAAATTATAGTTTAAAAATATTATTGGACATTTTCAAAGATAACTATAACAACAAATGGTTATTTTACAATTAGATCGATCACAGGATGCTTTCAACTATAATGTCTCTTAAAAACTTATATTTGTTAAAAACAATAATCTGCATCTCTAAAACGATAATAATTGATTGCATCACCTAAAATAAGTAATATACATATAAATGTAACATACAAAAACATGTACACATGTTGTAAATCAATCCAATAATTTTCTTGCAAAGGAAAATGTTCATTGACAAGCATAGGGGAATCCTGAATATGGAAATAAAGGACTTTAACCTTTATATAACAATGCCTGTTTATCTAGATGTACTGTTATGGTTAAACCTTCTATTCTGACAGTCATCTGAGACCATGTGCATATGTTAGGTTTTATTGGCTTCTACCATCTGGAGCTTGAAACACAATAGAGATTCTATACATATGTTAATTATGCCTTCCTTGCAAGCAGCTATATTTATTATCATACGGAGTAAATTAATTAGCATATGAACAAAGCACGCTTTATATAATGTAGCACTATTGTCATATTTTACACAGTTCACAAGTTATTTTTTTTTTTTTTTTTACTGCTGCCAGTCACAAATTTGCTTCATTCTGTTATGTAACTTCTAAACTAATTACTAAGCTGGAAATAATTAATAATGAAAAACATATTTCTTGATGCCTCTATCTAATTATAATGCTATAACTTGCATATAAAAACGCTAAAATGACAGTCAACTGCAGCATTTCATTCCAATATATTTATTTGTTATAAATTTAACCATGACTTAAAATATATTTACAAAGACGTTAATTTGATGTTATATATATATATATATATATATATATATATATATATATATATATCATTTAGGGCTAGATTACAAGTGGAGCTGTATTTAACACTCCTGCTCAAGCATTAATTCCGCTAGAAGTAAGCTTTAGCGCGTCGGGTAGCGCTCATATTACAAGTTGAAAATAAGACGTTTTCACTTGCGCTAACCCGGCGCACTTAACACTAACTTAGAATATCACAACCATGATAACATATTCCCCCATAGAAGTCAATAGAGCAAAAAAAGTGGAAAAATCCCTAACAACCTTCTCGTGCACAAACCCGATTGCATATTCTCAAGTGCGCTAACACGACATGAATAAATGAATATTTCTCATTCAAAACGTTCTACACAAAGGATTATGTTCTATTTAATACATAAATACATATTTATATATATATATATATATATATATATATATATAAAATGTTTTTTGCACAAATATATATATATATATATATATATATATGTGTGTGTGTCTGTGAAATGGGTAGGGTGTTTTGGCTTGTGCTGAGTGTTATGCAAATAGTTATTTTGCCCTTTGAAAAGATTCTCCTGATATATTTCAAAGGCAGCTTAGTCTGGAGATTCCACTATCATCAATGGAATAAATAGTAATGGGTAGGAGTCGAGGGTTCCAAACTGTAGCGCTCATAGAATGGAGAAAACATAAACAGAAAACAATTTATGGTGCAGTATGAATATACTAGTTAACAGTATAGTGGGAAAAAGTAAAAATGTTGCTCACCTTTTTAGACTTCAAACACGTGAGGCATGTGAGGAGCGTTGGAGGGAGTTAATCCCTATTAGTGATGTCGCGAACATAAAATTGTCCGTTTGCGAACGACGAAAGCAAACTTCCGCAAATGTTTGCGAACGGGCGAACCGCCATAGACTTCAATAGGCAGGCGAATTTTAAAACTCACAGGGACTCTTTCTGGCCACAATAGTGATGGAAAAGTTATTTCAAGGGGACTAACACCTGGACTGTGGCATGCCGGAGGGGGATCCATGGCAAAACTCCCATGGAAAATTACATAGTTGATGCAGAGTCTGGTTTTAATCCATAAAGGGCATAAATCACCTAACATTCCTAAATTGTTTGGAATAACGTGCTTTAAAACATCAGGTATGATGTTGTATCGATCAGGTAGTGTAAGGGTTACGCCCGCTTCACAGTGACAGACCAAACTCCCCGTTTAACACCGCACTGCATTATTCTAGGGCCAAAGGGAATCACAGCACCACGACCACAACGACTCCTGTGGGGTGGCCTGCCTCTGCCTGTCATTTTTTTTTTCGATTAGTGGTACTATGCGTGAAAGCTACTGTGACAACAGATATGAGTGGCACTGTGCACTGGCAGAAGTTGGAAGAGTAGACGCTGTAGGCCTGACACACACGCTTTCAGACAACTAACTGCTATTCAATCTATTACAGTCAAAAAATTTTTTTTTTTTAAATGTACACTACTGTTACACCAGATATGAGTTGCACTGGTGTGACACTGTGCCCTGGCAGGCCCTGAAATGCACACGCGTGAAGGAAACTGACTGCTATTATTTACAGTCAAATTTCTAGTTTTTTTTTAATGTACACTACTGTTACACCAGATATGAGTTGCACTGGTGTGACACTGTGCCCTGGCAGGCCCTGAAACGCACACGTGTGAAGGAAACTGACTGCTATTATTTCACAGTCAAATTTCTAGTTTTTTTTTTAATGTACACTACTGTTACACCAGATATGAGTTGTACTGGTGTGACACTGTGCCCTCGCAGGCCCTGAAACGCACACGTGTGAAGGAAACTGACTGCTATTAATTCACAGTCAAATTTCTAGTTTTTTTTTTAATGTACACTACTGTTACACCAGATATGAGTTGTACTGGTGTGACACTGTGCCCTCGCAGGCCCTGAAACGCACACGTGTGAAGGAAACTGACTGCTATTAATTCACAGTCAAATTTCTAGTTTTTTTTTTTAACCCCTTAATGACCGAGGACGTACGCCATACGTCCTCAGAAAAAATACAGTTAACGCCTGAGGACGTATGGCGTACGTCCTCGGTTGGAAAGCAGCTTGAAGCGATCCTTGATATCGAGGCATCCTGCAATAACAAATTTTACCCCTCCGGTGCAGAGAGAGCCACTCTGTGGCCCTCTCTGCACCGGGCATCGATGGCCGCATTTGTTGGTGGGTGGGAGCTGAAGTGGGAGGCGAGTGGGCGGCCATCGATGCGGTCCTTGTCAGAGAGGGGGGCGGGATCGCCGGGGGCGCGCGCGGGTGCACGGGGAGGGAGCGGGTGGGAACCGCTACACTACAGAAAAAAATGTTTTTATAAGCGGGAGAAAGGGGTGCAAAATATTTAGTACTTGGAAATCTAAGTGATCTGGGAGCGGGTGGGGGATTGGTCTTGGGGGGTGGAAGCTACACTACAGAAAAATGAAATAAAAATAAAAAAATGCATTTTATTTGCAAACTGGGAACTGGCAGACAGCTGCCAGTACCCAATATGGCCCCCAATAAGGCAGAGGGGGAGGGTTAGGAAGCTGTTTTGGGGGGGATCAGGGAGCTTTGGGGCTAAGGGGGGATCCTACACAACAGCATATGTAAATATGCTAATTTATTTATATATATATATATATATATATATATATATATATAAAAAGATACCTTTTATTTTAGTACTGGCAGACTTTCTGCCAGTACTTAAGATGGCGGGGACAATTGTGGGGTGGGGGAGGGAAGAGAGCTCTTTGGGAGGGATCAGGGGGTCTGATGTGTCAGGTGGGAAGATGATCTCTACACTAAAGCTAAAATTAACCCTGCAAGCTCCCTACAAGCTCACTAATTAACCCCTTCACTTCTGGGCATAATTCATGTGTTGTGCGCAGTTGCATTTAGTGGCCTTCTAACTACCAAAAAGCAACGTCAAAGCCATATATGTCTGCTATTTCTGAACAAAGGGGATCCCAGAGAAGCATTTACAACCATTTATGCCATAATTGCACAAGCTGTTTGTAAATAATTTCAGTGAGAAACCTAAAGTTTGTGAAAAAGTTGACTATTTTTTTTAATTTGACCGCATTTGGCGGTGAAATGGTGGAATGAAATATACCAAAATGGGCCTAAAACAATACTTGGGGTTGTCTACTACACTACACTAAAGCTAAAATTAACCCTACACGCTCCCTACAAGCTCTAATTACCAAAAAGCAATGCCAAAGCCATATATGTCTGCTATTTCTGAAAAAAGGGGATCCCAGAGAAGCATTTACAACCATTTGTGCCATAATTGCAAAAAATGTTTGTAAATTATTTCAGTGAGAAACCTAAAATTTGGAAAAATGTAAAAAATTTTTTTTATTTGATCGCATTTGGCGGTGAAATGGTGGCATGAAATATGCCAAGATTGGCCTAGATCAATACTTTCGGATGTCTACTACACTACACTAAAGCTAAAATTACCCCAAAAAGCTCCCTACATGCTCCCTAATTAACCCCTTCACTGCTGGACATAATACACGTGTGGGGCGCAGTGGCATTTAGCGGCCTTCTAATTATCAAAAAGCAATGTCAAAGCCATATATGTCTGCTATTTCTAAACAAAGCGGATCCCAGAGAAAAAATGTACAACCATTTATGCCATAATTGCACAAGCTATTTGTAAATAATTTCAGTGAGAAACCTAAAGTTTGTGAAAAAACTTGTGAAAAAGTGAACAATTTTTTTTATTTG
Source organism: Bombina bombina (assembly GCF_027579735.1). Lineage (NCBI taxonomy): Eukaryota > Metazoa > Chordata > Amphibia > Anura > Bombinatoridae > Bombina > Bombina bombina. Next base: position 723,346,542 of record NC_069501.1, on the reverse strand, counting down.
ATCACATTTGGTGGTGAAATGGTGGCATGAAATATACCAAAATGGGCCTAGATCAATACTTTGGGATGTCTTCTAAAAAAAATATATACATGTCAATGGCTATTCAGGGATTCCTGACGGATATCAGTGTTCCAATGTAACTAGCGCTAATTTTGAAAAAAAATGGTTTGGAAATAGCAAAGTGCTACTTGTATTTATGGCCCTATAACTTGCAAAAAAAGCAAAGAACATGTAAACATTGGGTATTTCTAAACTCAGGACAAAATTTAGAAACTATTTAGCTTGGGTGTTTTTTGGTGGTTGTAGATGAGTAACAGATTTTGGGGGTCAAAGTTAGAAAAAGTGTGTTTTATTCCATTCTTTCCTCCTATTTTATAATTTTTTTATAGTAAATTATAGGATATGATGAAAATAATGGTATCTTTAGAAAGTCCATTTAATGGTGAGAAAAACGGTATATAATATGTGTGGGTACAGTAAACGAGTAAGAGGAAAATTACAGCTAAACACAAACACAGCAGAAATGTAAAAATAGCCCTGGTCCCAAACGGACAGAAAATGGAGAAGTGCTGTGGTCATTAAGGGGTTAATGAACACTACTGTTACACCAGATATGAGTTGCACTGGTCTGACACTGTGCCCTGGCAGGCCCTGAAAAGCACACGTGTGAAGGAAACTGACTGCTATTATTTCACAGTCAAAAAAGTGTTTTTTTTTTTTAAATGTACACTACTGTTACACCAGATATGAGTTGCACTGTGTGACACTGTGCCCTGGCAGGCCCTGAAATGCACACGTGTGATGGAAACTGACTGCTATTATTTCACAGTCAAAAAAGTGTTTTTTTTTTTCAAATGTACACTACTGTTACACCAGATATGAGTGGTGGCACTGGGCAAGTGGGCACAGTATACACTGTGAGCCTGACACACGCTGGCAGGAAGGCAACTGCTATTAGATTACACAGAAAAAAAAAAAAGCAGACTGATGTTCTAGCCCTAAAAAGGGCTTTTTGGGGTGCTGTCCTTACAGCAGAGATCAGATGAGTCCTTCAGGACTGTAGTGGACACTGAATACACTAGCCTAGCTATCGATTTCCCTATTAAATCAGCAGCAGCTACACTGTCCCTCCTCTCACTAAGAATGCAGCTTCCGAATGAATCTAAAATGGATGCTGTCCAGGAGGTGGGAGGGTCTGGGAGGGAGGGTCTGCTGCATATTGGCTGGAATGTGTCTGCTGACTGTGAGGTACAGGGTCAAAGTTTTACTCAATGATGATGAATAGGGGGCGGACCGAATATCGCATATGTTCGCCCGCCGCGGCGAACGCGAACAAGCTATGTTTGCCAGGAACTATTCGCCGGCGAACTATTCGCGACATCACTAATCCCTATCTGTGTTAAAGATATCTGTCTCTTGGTGACCAGTTGGAGTATGGTACTTTTGGGTTTCAAAACTTCTTTTTTTTCCCTCTGGTGCCTTTGGGGTATTCTTCTCCTCTGTGGAGTATGGTATGTTTTAGTTTCTAGTGATGAATTTCATCTGTATGGTGTGAGTCGAATCCTTTCTTTTTCAGGAGTATACTGTGGTCTTTTGTATTTTTTTTTGGGAAACAGTAATATGCTTTCACTCTCTGGAGTATGGTAGATTCCTTTAGAAAAGACTCTGATACGAGTATGTGATAAAAACAGATATCCACCCTGCCATTTTCAGAATCCACCTGGATGCAGCGTAGCCTTAAAAAACAAACAAAAAAAAACACACGTAACCACCCGCACTAAATAACAAAAAACAAGCAACCGCCGCAAAAAAGAAATAAAAAACCACGTAACCGCCTTCACAAAGTATAACAATAAAACCTAATCTCCAGCACAAAGTATTATAACGCCTAAACTGCAAACCCCCACATTGCAAAATAATAAAGTAATTAACCACTAATCCGCAAATAACATAATTAAAATATTAACCCCTAAACCACCAACCCCCACATCTCAATAAACCTAATTAACCTATTAATCCCTGAACCGCCAACCCCCCATACCGCAATAAACCTAATTAACCTATTAACCCTTAACCGACAAACCCCCATATCGCAATAAACCTAATTAACCTATTAACCCCTAAGCCACCAACCCCCCACAATGCAAATAACTAATATAATTACTAAGCCCCCTAACCTAACACCCCCTAAATTAACCCCAATACTAAGTTACACTTAAATAAAACCTAACATTTAATTACAAAAAAAATCTAAAATTATAAAAAATAAAAAACTCTAAAATTACAGAAAAAATTAAACAAAATTATCAAAATTAAAAAAATTAAACCTAATCCCTATGCAAATAAAAAAGCCCCCCCAAATAAAATCACCCCCTAATCTAAACTACCAATAGCCCTTAAAATGGCCTTTTGTAGGGCATTGCCATAAGTTAAACAGATCTTTTGCTTTTAAAAAATACAAAATCCCCCCTAATAGTAAAAACCCCCCACCCACCATACCCCCCCAAAATAAAAAAAACCTAACACTAATAAAACCTAAACTACCCATTGCCCCTAAAGGGGCATTTGTATGGGCATTCAGCTCTTTTACTGCCCTTAAAAGGGCAATCGGCTCTTTTACTGTCCATTAAATCCATAATCTTTAAAAAATAAATAAAACTAAGCCCCAAATAGGTACTCGCTGATCCTCAGCGGCGGTCCTTGTCGGCGTAGAGGCTCCACTTTATGTGATTGTCCGTCGCACACTGAAGATTGAATGCAAGGTACCCCATATTTATTGGGGTACCTTGCATTCCTATTGGCTGAAATTTTTAAATCAGCCAATAGGATGAGAGCTACTGAAATCTTATTGGCTGATTTGAACAGCCAATAGGAAATCAGTAGCTCTAATCCTATTGGCTGATTTAAAAATTTCAGCTGATAGGAATGCAACAGCTTGAATGGGGTACCTTGCATTCAATCTTCAGTGTATGACAGACATCGGATGGAGTGGAACCTCCATGCCTCCGTTGAGGAACGCCGCTGAGGATCCACGCATCGGGGAAGACAGTTCCGCACCTCCACTCCGATGCGTGTCTTCCCCAATGCGTGGATCCTCAGCGGCGTTCCTCAATATATATATATGTGTGTGTGTATGTATGTCTATATATCTCTATGTTAAAGCCCTTTGTCTGCCTTTTTTTTCTCTCTAACATCTGAGACCTCATATCTTTGAGCCATTGTAACTTTTTTATGCAATATTGTTTTTAAATTCTTTTTATTAGATGGTGTTGTTATGAGTGTAACTGTACTTTGTAATGTAATTTTTTATTTATTTTGAAACAATTTTTTGTTTGGTGAAACAGTTAACCAGAGCTCTGATGCTGCGCTATCCCAACGAGGGTTAACTTTGTTTGCATTCCAGCGTTAACATTTACTTTCAACTTTTAATACAAGCAAAAAACACGATGAGCGCAAACACCTGTGATAAACCCCTTTTCGCTTGCGCATGACTGTTAGCGCTCCACTAGTAATCTAGTCCTTAAAGGGACATGCCACCCACATTTTTTCTTTTATGATTTAGAAAGAGAATGCATTTTTAAACATCTTTCTAATTTACTTATATTATCTAATTTGTTTTATTCTCTTGATATTCTTTGATGAAAAGCATATCTAGATATGCTCACTAGCTGCTGATTGGTTGCTGCACATAGAAACATTGTGTGATTGGCTCATCATGTGCATTGCTTTTTCTTCAAATAAGGATATTTAAAAAATGAAGCAAAATAAATAATGGAAGTAAATTGTAATGTTGTTTAAATTTCTATTCTCTATCTGAATCATGAAAGAAAGATTTTGGGTTTAGTGGCCCTTTAATTTATTAAAATTTCTTTCTAATGCACGATAGATATAGAGGAAGGATTTTTAACTCAAATATTTAATGCACAATTCAAGAATTAATTAATGTTAGTTTTATTAGTATTTGTACATCTAATTCCAACAAAAAAATAAATGAAACAACATGGGTGAAATACATTTCCAAATGGGTTTTTTTCAGGTTACTTTTTAAATTATCAAAAATGTGACATTCTGCAAGATATTTCAAATTAACCTTATTAAAAATATTTATCATATAGACAATATAACGGATCACAGAACCAACGCATTTAGGCATGACACACAGGTTTTATGAAATTATCCAATTATTAATGCATGATGAATTAGATTTTTATTCTAACTAAAAAATGTCGGTAGAAAATTAGCAAAATAAATTAAAATGGTTGTGTGATATTGAGACGGTTACCAATATGAGGATAATGAAAAATAATGGATCATTGTGGAATATATTAAATGCAGTGGCATTTTACATATTATATTCTCCCTTTATACGTTCCAAAATAATACTTACCTACTTAAAAACCCATACATTAGATGGTAAGAAACAGTATTGGGACAATAAATATGACATGATACACCTGTTATTTGGAGTGCCAAGAAAGTTCAAAGGTACCTATTTAAAACACATTTTATATTAAAAAGTAACTTAAAGGGACAGTCTGTATTGTTTAAAAAGATAGATAATCCCTTAATTACCCCTTCCCCAGATTTGTACAACCAACAGTTATATAAAACATAATTTATGTAAGAACTTACCTGATAAATTCTTTTCTTTTCATATTGGCAAGAGTCCATGAGCTAGTGACGTATGGGATATACAATCCTACCAGGAGGGGCAAAGTTTCCCAAACCTCAAAATGCCTATAAATACACCCCTCACCACACCCACAATTCAGTTTAACAAATAACCAAGTAGTGGGGTGATATAGAAAGGAGTAAAAAGCATCAACAAAGGAATTTGGAAATAATTGTGCTTTATACAAAAAATAACCACCATAAAAAGGGTGGATCTCCTGGACTCTTGCCAATATGAAAGAAATGAATTTATCAGGTAAGTTCTTACATAAATTATGTTTTCTTTCATGTAATTGGCAAGAGTCCATGAGCTAGTGACGTATGGGATAGTAATACCCAAAATGTGCAACTCCACAGAAGAGTCACTAGAGAGGGAGGGATAAAATAATAACAGCCATTTTCTGCTGAAAAAAATAAACCCAACCCAACCCAAAATTATAAGTTTATTCTCATAATGAAAAGAAGAAACTCAAACATAAGCAGAGGAATCGAACTGAAACAGCTGCCTGAAAAACTGTAGTACCAAAACTGCTTCCGAAGAAGCAAATACATCAAAATGGTAGAATTTAGTAAATGTATGCAAAGAAGACCAAGTTGCTGCTTTGCAAATCTGATCAACTGAGGCATTATTCTTAAAAGCCCACGAAGTGGAGACTGATCTAGTAGAATGAACTATAATTCTCTAAGGCGGGGCCTGACCCGACTCCAAATAAGCCTGACGAATCAAAAGCTTTAACCAAGATGCCAAGGAAATGGCAGAAGCCTTCTGACCTTTCCTAGAACCAGAAAAGATAACAAATAGACTAGAAGTCTTCCTGAAATCTTTAGTAGCTTCAATATAATATTTCAAAGCTCTTACCACATCCAAAGAATGTAAGGATCTCTCCAAATAATTCTTAGGATTAGGACACAAGGAAGGGACAACAATTTCCCTATTAATGTTGTTAGAATTCACAACCTTAGGTAGAAATTTAAATGAAGTCTGCAAAACTGCCTTATCCTGGTGGAAAATCAGAAAAGGAGATTCACAAGAGAGAGAGCAGATAATTCAGAAACTCTTCTAGCAGAAGAGATGGCCAAAAGGAACAACACTTTCCAAGAAAGTAGTTTAATGTCCAAAGAATGCATAGGCTCAAACGGAGGAGTCTGTAAAGCCTTCAAAACCAAATTAAGACTCCAAGGAAGAGAGATTGATTTAATGACAGGCTTGATACGGACCAAAGCCTGTACAAAACAGTGAATATCAGGAAGCTTAGCAATCTTTCTGTGAAATAAAATAGAAAGAGCAGAGATGTGTCCCTTCAAGGAACTTGCAGACAAACTCTTATCCAAACCATCCTGAAGAAACTGTAAAAATCTAGGAATTCTAAAAGAATGCCAGGAGAATTTATGAGAAGAACACCATGAAATATAAGTCTTCCAAACTCGATAATAAATCTTCCTAGAAACAGATTTGCGAGCCTGTAACATAGTATTAATCACTGAGTCAGAGAAACCTCTATGACTAAGCACTAGGCGTTCAATTTCCATACCTTCAAATTTAATGATTTGAGATCCTGATGGAAAAACGAACCTTGAGACAGAAGGTCTGGCCTTGATGGAAGTGGCCAAGGTTGGCAACTGGACATCCAAACAAGACCCACATACCAAAACCAGTGAGTCCATGCTGGAGCTACCAGCAACACAAACGATTGTTCCATGATGATCTTGGAAATCACTCTTGGAAGAAGAACCAGAGGCAGGAAGATATAAGCAGGTTGGTAACACCAAGGAACTGCTAACGCATCCACTGCTTCTGCCTGAGGATCCCTGGACCTGGACAGGTACCTGGGTAGTTTCTTCTTTAGATGGAAAGCCATCAGATCTATTTCTGGAAGACCCCACATCTGAACAATTTGAGAAAACACATCCTCATGGAGCGACCATTCCCCGGATGTAAAGTCTGACGGCTGAGATAATCCGCTTCCCAATTGTCTACACCTGGGATATGAACCGCAGAAATTAGACAGGAGCTGGATTCCGCCCAAGCAAGTATAAGAGATATTCTTTCATAGCTTGCGGACTGTCCCAATATAGGAAAAGGAAAATGAATTGTGCTAGAACTTCTGACTCTAAATAAGCATATAATATCTAATATCAACATATAATATCTTATTGTTTTTTTGCAACCACACATAGAAAATGAATTTTAAATATTAAACACGTAACTTCCTGAAGAAAGTTAAACTATTTGATACAGTTCCTGATGATTTATAGTTAACTGTATTTGACGATGTTTATATCAGTACCTTTATGTAGTTACCCATTTTGAAGGGGTCAATATATGAAGACTATACAGGCTGTCCACTTTGTAGTTTCCAATTGATACTGTAGTCCAGCAATGTAAGGGATGATGGTATATATGAGTGAGTCTTCTGATGTTTTTTTTATATAGGAATTCCTTAGATGACAGATGCAGCTGAGTTGCCGTGTCTGCTCCATCTTTGACCAGCCAGGTGTTCTAGGACCTTAGCTCAGATGCGATAACATGAAAGAAAAAGAAGAAAAAGGCGCACAGGGCCAAACTCAAGTGAAGGATTTTTATTACAAATTGCTACACGCAAACAAATTGCACTTAAAAGATTTGCAAGTAATACAAGCATTCAAGTGGAGTGCTGTGTTCCTACAGCTACTTTGTCTCACACAGCAGGCATAGTGGGTCCACCTTTACAGCTACAAACAACGTCAGGCACAGTATCCAGATCCTCTGCACAAACTCCGTGTAGCTGGTGAGGACAAAAACAGCTGGTAAGGCACTGGCTCCTCCAGGTGATCTGTAAAGCCTAACGCATTTCCCCCGATCTGCGGCTGGGCTTCTTCAAGAGGCAAATTAAAAGGACGGATATCCCCAATATTGCGCCTTTTAGATTTAAAGGTAAAGTGTCCAATCATAGTCAAGGGGTGTGTTCGATAACCAATCCTGATGGAAGGTGTGTCTGTTATTCCCCCATTGGTAGTATATCAAAAGTCTAACATTTCATATGCTATACAATTACAAAAGCCTATACTAAAACATTCCATATTTAATATACAACATTATAAAGTTGAAAGGTTAAAGGGATATTCCAGCCAAAATTGGAAACCACATGGGTGCATTTCGGTATTGAACAGAAGCGATTATGTAATATACATGTATTAGCAAAAATGCTTCTAATAAAAGCTATAGCTGTTTCAAAAGTGTATTAAAGTATGCACCGTGCACCAGCATTTTATGCACAACACTTTTTCAGAGACCCTACAGTGCTTGTACCATCTGATAATGACTCAATTTGTTAATTGGTGACATGATACAAGCCCCACTGATGATCTGAGCAGCTGCATTATTTAAAATGTGAGTGCAGTGAAAATATCCAGCTATGCTTCACATGCACGTGCAGAGAAAAATGTTAACACTAAAACAGTGATAACTCTTAATAGAAGCATTTTTGCCAATACATGTATACAGGGAGTGCAGAATTATTAGGCAAGTTGTATTTTTGAGGATTAATTTTATTATTGAACAACAACCATGTTCTCAATGAACCCAAAAAACTCATGAATATCAAAGCTGAATAGTTTTGGAAGTAGTTTTTAGTTTGTTTTTAGTTATAGCTATTTTAGGGGGATATCTGTGTGTGCAGGTGACTATTACTGTGCATAATTATTAGGCAACTTAACAAAAAACAAATATATACCCATTTCAATTATTTATTTTTACCAGTGAAACCAATATAACATCTCAACATTCACAAATATACATTTCTGACATTCAAAAACAAAACAAAAACAAATCAGTGACCAATATAGCCACCTTTCTTTGCAAGGACACTCAAAAGCCTGCCATCCATGGATTCTGTCAGTGTTTTGATCTGTTCACCATCAACATTGTGTGCAGCAGCAACCACAGCCTCCCAGACACTGTTCAGAGAGGTGTACTGTTTTCCCTCCTTGTAAATCTCACATTTGATGATGGACCACAGGTTCTCAATGGGGTTCAGATCAGGTGAACAAGGAGGCCATGTCATTAGATTTTCTTCTTTTATACCCTTTCTTGCCAGCCACGCTGTGGAGTACTTGGACGCGTGTGATGGAGCATTGTCCTGCATGAAAATCATGTTTTTCCTGAAAGATGCAGACTTCTTCCTGTACCACTGCTTGAAGAAGGTGTCTTCCAGAAACTGGCAGTAGGACTGGGAGTTGAGCTTGACTCCATCCTCAACCCGAAAAGGCCCCACAAGCTCATCTTTGATGATACCAGCCCAAACCAGTACTCCACCTCCACCTTGCTGGCGTCTGAGTCGGACTGGAGCTCTCTGCCCTTTACCAATCCAGCCACGGGCCCATCCATCTGGCCCATCAAGACTCACTCTCATTTCATCAGTCCATAAAACCTTAGAAAAATCAGTCTTGAGATATTTCTTGGCCCAGTCTTGACGTTTCAGCTTGTGTGTCTTGTTCAGTGGTGGTCATCTTTCAGCCTTTCTTAACTTGGCCATGTCTCTGAGTATTGCACACCTTGTGCTTTTGGGCACTCCAGTGATGTTGCAGCTATGAAATATGGCCAAACTGGTGGCAAGTGGCATCTTGGCAGCTGCACGCTTGACTTTTCTCAGTTCATGGGCAGTTATTTTGCGCCTTGGTTTTTCCACACGCTTCTTGCGACCCTGTTGACTATTTTGAATGAAACGCTTGATTGTTCGATGATCACGCTTCAGAATCTTTGCAATTTTAAGAGTGCTGCATCCCTCTGCAAGATATCTCACTATTTTTGACTTTTCTGAGCCTGTCAAGTCCTTCTTTTGACCCATTTTGCCAAAGGAAAGGAAGTTGCCTAATAATTATGCACACCTGATATAGGGTGTTGATGTCATTAGACCACACCCCTTCTCATTACAGAGATGCACATCACCTAATATGCTTAATTGGTAGTAGGCTTTCAAGCCTATACAGCTTGGAGTAAGACAACATGCATAAAGAGGATGATGTGGTCAAAATACTCATTTGCCTAATAATTCTGCACTCCCTGTATTGCAAATATGTTTCTATTCAAAGATGCAATAAATCTATGTGCATTCATATTTTGACTGGAATGTCCCTTTAACTGTTAAAAGGTTTGACATATAAGAGAGTAAAAATCATAATACGCAAAATTCATTTTGTGTCCTAAAACTGCATTTGCATGCAATATAAAGACCAAATATATAATAAATAAAAGGAATGTTCAATGCATTTTTAAAATTAATTCAACTACAGACCTAAATACTATTAAAATTATGAACTAAAAACCTCTGTATATAATATGTAAAAAATGCTACAACTAAAATTGACACATCAGGAAGAGAATCTACATGGGGCTTTTTCACATTAGTAAAAACATAATAATAATAATTGCAAAACAATTGCACTCTTTCAATGACAGCTCCACTATCTACTAAGCCTTAATGAATTCATTTAAAGGACTAACCTAGAGTTGCATTTGTCTCTACTGTGTATTACAACTAATTTCGTTGGAATCCATTACATATAAAAACATATAATTTAGCTATCATTGTACAGTAGAATTCATAGACTAATTTGGAAATTGTACATATAAAACCAAAACAATATAGCTATTTACATGTCAGATATTTTTAGCTACATAAATTAATATACCCTAATAATTATGGTAAACCTTGTTACCAGCATAAAATAATTACCTTAAGGGATATAAATATATTGAATTTGAGAAGTAGACTACATAAGAGCTGCTACGTCTATGTCTATGTTGAGACCCAAAGGTTGTAATGTTTTTAACCTATAGATCCATTTGGTCTCTAGTTTTCTAAGTGCAAGTAACCTATTGGGTTTTGATTGAGAACTAGGATTGCTACCATGACAATCAAGAAAGTGCTTAGGGACACTATGTTTGACTAGTTTTTCTTTAATGTTATAAACGTGTTCATTGAATCTGCATCTAGCCTTCCTTTTTGTGCGGCCAACATATAAGAGGCCACACCCACATTCTAATAAAAATACTATATATGTGGAATCACAGTTACTCCTAAATGTAATATTAAATGTCTCTGTTAGTTCGCTATTGTGGAAAGTTGGAGTTTTATTAATATGTTTGCACATATTGCACCTTGTTTTGCCACATTTCATTGTGCCTTTCCATTCTTTGAGCCAATTACTGCTCCCTTTAACCTTATCCACCTTGTTAGGTGGTTTAATTTTACTTGGAGCAAGTAGATTTCTAAGGCTTTTACCTTTTTATAAGTGATAATGGGTTTGGAGTCTAGGTCTTAATAGAGGTCAATGTTTTTTAAGAATGCTTTCTAACGTCTTTGAGCCTTCATTAAAAGTAGTAATGAATCTTATGGGGTTACTCTTAGCAGATTTCAATTTTATAAGTTCCTCATGTATATGAGTCCCTAAAGCTTTTTGATGTTTATTTTCTTTACTAAGAACATACTTCCTATCTCTTAATGCTGCTTTAGATCTGGCTTGTTGAATAATCTCTTGACTGTATCCCTTATCTACAAATTTTCTTTCCAGAATATTGGCTTCTAGCTCATAATCTGCTACATGTGTGCAGTTTCTCTTAATTCGTAAAAATTGTCTATATGGAACATTATTTAACCAACTTCTTTTATGTGCACTCTTGGCTTGTAATAAAGCTATTCCGATCAGTATTTTTTCTGAAGTTCTTAACCATTACTTTACCCTGATTGTCTTTAATGAGAATTAAATCTGAGAATTCAATCTGTTCTTTAGAGCATGATTTAGTGAATAGCAAATTAAAATTATTATTATTAATATGATACATAAACCTATTTATTTCTTCAAATCCTCCCTTCCACAAGATGATTATATCATAAATATATCTAGTATACACTAAGATCTTGCTCATGAAAGGATTATTATTCCAGATATATTCGTTCTCAAATGCATTAACATAAATATTTGCATACGATGAGGCAAAGGTAGTCCCCCTTGTCTGCACATAAAATTTATTTTGAAACAAAAAATAATTATGATATAAAATAAACCCTATACTGTCAATTAAAAATTGTATTTGATTAATGGGAATAGATCAATTAGACAGTCCTACTTTAGTTTTTTGCATACCGTTATCGTGGGGGATACAGGTATAAAGTGTTGCAACATCGCACGTGAGCCAGAACATATCTTCCTCCCAGGTGATTCCTTCAAACTTGGCTATAACTTCACTTGTATCTTTAAGATATGCTTTTGTGGATTTGACTATAGGTTGGAGATAAAAGTCTACGTATTTTGATAAGCTATCCGTAATAGACCCAATACTAGATATTATTGGCCTACCCCAGTGCTTTCCAAACTGTGTGTCGGGACACACTAGTGTGTCGGCAGCAGTGTGTAGGTGTGTCCCTGCTTCAGCACAAATTTTTTTTTAATTTTTTTTTTTTTGGTTTCTGACTTTCCGCCTGCCTGCTACGCATATCATGTGGTTGACGTGATTGATACCTAGGGGGTCACAGATCATCTTAACCTATTGGCGCAGCTCAGTGGGATCTGAAACTATTCCCATTGGCACACTGGCTCCTGACTGCACGTGTGTCTCCTTAATTGGCTCGTGACTGCATGTGTAGTCAGTGAGTGGGACAGCAGTGTGTTTTCAGGGTGGGCAGTAGTCAGTCGGACTCACCGAGCTCTGAGGGCGGCAGCTTAAACGCTGAGCTGAAGTCTTTTTTGCAACTAGCTCCCAGTAGTGCATTACTGCTCCTGCTCTTGATATATGTATAGGAAGGGGAAGCCTAAAAATGCTTTATGATAAAATGCGAGTGTCTTTATCCAATATTCCACCAAATATTCAGAAACTGTGCTCATCCCATCAACCTCATACATCTCATTAAAATAGTAAGTAGCTATTGGTGTTATTAAACGTTTTTTTAATTCTTGCACATACATACTGTTACTTGTAAATATATTTCGTTATTAGATAATTTATGTATGTGTCCGTATCTCTTAAAACAAGTTAGTTTAACCTCCTGTTTGCCAGTACAACTGAATTACTGTGTCACAAAATGATGTAGGTCTAAAAAGTGTGTCGCCAACATGAAAAGTTTGGAAAGCTCTGGCCTACCCAGAGGGTTTAAGAGGTCCTTATGTACCTTGGGTATGTGGCATATGTATGGAATATTTGGTTGTGAAGTATAGGTGTATTTATATTCATCTTCATTAAGGATTCCTTAATTTTTTGCTTTATTTAATATTTTGTTTAATTCTTTATTATATGTTTCTGTTGGATCTTTCTGAAGGATTTTATATGTTGTAGTGTCATTTAGTAAATTGAATGCTTCTTTGAGGTAATCCTGTCTTTTTTGGATCACAATACCCCCACCTTTATCTGCGGGGTGTATGATGATTTTATCATTATTGACCAATATCTTGAGGGACTTTCTTTCTAATGATTACTTATCATTGTATTTAGTTATAAAGTCATTCTCTTTTGCAAATTGTTCCTCTATATCTTTGAGGACTAGTTTATTAAACATAGATAACTGCTCACCCTGAAAACCTACAGGGTTAAATGTAGATTTTGCTTTAAATTTAGAGTGTTGAGAGAGATTTAATGTATCTATATATTCATTTAAATTATCCTCTGTTCGACTATTTATGCTTAATTGATCTCTTTGGTCATTATTTTCAAGATCCTTTAATATATCCAGTATACCTAAGTCTGTTGACTCTAAATGTTGTTGATTATAGTTACCTCTATTCACTGGGTTTTTGAGGAAATATCTTTTTAATGTTGGTTTTCTAACATATTTGTGTATGTCTACAAACATTTAGAATTTGTTGGGTTTAGATTTTGGCACAAAATTAAGGCCTTTCTGGAGAACCCACTATCACTTATAAAAAAAGTAAAAGCCTTAGAAATCAACTTGCTCCAAATAAAATTAAACCACCTAACGAAGTGGATAAGGTTAAAGGGGGCAGTAATTGGCTCAAAGAATGGAAAGGCACAATGAAATGTGGCAAAACAAGGTGCAATATGTGCAAACATATTAATAAAACACCAACTTTCCACAATAGCGAACTAACAGAGATATTTAATATTACATTTAGGAGTAACTGTGAATCCACATATATAGTATATTTATTAGAATGTGGGTGTGGCCTCTTAGATGTTGGCCGCACAAAAAGGAAGGCTAGACGCAGATTCAATGAACACGTTTATAACATCAAAGAAAAACTAGTCAAACATAGTGTCCCTAAGCACTTTCTTGATTGTCATGGTAGCAATCCTAGTTCCCTGATAATAGGTTACTTGCACTTAGAAAACTAGAGACCAAATGGATCTATAGGTTAAAAACATTACAACCTTTGGGTTTCAACATAGACGTAGCAGCTTTTATGTAGTCTACTTCTCAAATTCAATATATTTATATCCAATAAGGTAATAATTTTATGCTGGTAACAAGGTTTACCATAATTATTAGGGTATATTAATTTATGTAGCTAAACATTTCTGACACGTAAATAGCTATATTGTTTTGGTTTTATATGTACAATTTCCAAATTAGTCTACGAATTCTACTGTACAATGATAGCTAAATCATATGTTTTTTTATGTATTGGATTCCAATGAAATTAGCTGTAATACACGGTAGAGACAAATGCAACTCTAGGTTAGTCCTTTAAATTAATTCATTAAGGCTTAGTAGATAGTGGAGCTGTCATTGAAAGAGTGCAGTTGTTTTGCAATTATTATTATGTTTTTACTAATGTGAAAAAGCCCCATGTAGATTCTCTTCTTGTTGTGTCAATTTTAGTTGTAGCATCTTTTACATATTATATACAGAGGTTTTTAGTTCATAATTTTAATAGTATTTAGGTCTGTAGTTGAATTAATTTTAAAAATGCATTGAACATTCCTTTTATCGTTTGAACATTTGTTTTTACCTTTAAAATTCATTATATATTTGGTCTTTATATTGCATGCAAATGCAGTTTTAAGACACACAAAATGAATTTAGCGTATTATCATTTTTACTCTCTTATATGTGAAACCTTTTAACAGTTAACCTTTTAACTTTATAATGTTGTATATTAAATATGGAATGTTTTAGTATAGGCTTTTGTAATTGTATAGCATATGAAATGTTAGACTTTTGATATACTACCAATGGGGGAATAACAGACACACCTTCCATCAGGATTGGTTTCGAACACACCCCTTGACTATGATTGGACACTTTGGCCTAGATTTGGAGTTTGGCGGTAGATGGGCTGTTAACGCTCCGCTGGCTTTTTTCTGGCCGCACCATAAAAATAACTCTGGTATCGAGAGTTCAAAAAAATGCTGCGTTAGGCTCCAAAAAAGGAGCGTAGAGCATTTTTACCGCAAATGCAACTCTCGATACCAGAGTTGCTTACGGACGCGGCCAGCCTCAAAAACGTGCTCGTGCACGATTCTCCCATAGGAAACAATGGGGCTGTTTGAGCTGAAAAAAAAGTGTTAGGGTTAGACTTAGCTTTAGGGGTTAATCCATTTATTATAGTAGCGATGAGCTCCGGTCGTCAGATTAGGGGTTAATAATTGAAGGTAAATGTCGGCGATGTTAGGGAGGGCAGATTAGGGGTTAATACTATTTATGATAGGGTTAGTGAGGCGGGTTAGGGGTTAATACATTTATTATAGTAGCGCTCAGGTCCGGTCGGCAGATTAGGGGTTAATAAGTGTAGGCAGGTGTCGGCGACGTTGAGGGGGGCAGATTAGGGGTTAATAAATATAATATAGGGGTCGGCGGTGTTAGGGGCAGCAGATTAGGGGTACATAAGGATAACGTAGGTGGCGGCGCTTTGCGGTCGGCAGATTAGGGGTTAATTATTGTAAGTAGCTGGCGGCGACGTTGTGGGGGGCAGGTTAGGGGTTAATAAATATAATACAGGGGTCGGCGGGGTTAGGGGCAGCAGATTAGGGGTACATAAGTATAACGTAGTTGGCGGTCGGCAGATTAGGGGTTAAAAATTTTTAATCGAGTGGCGGCGATGTGGGGGGACCTCGGTTTAGGGGTACATAGGTAGTTTATGGGTGTTAGTGTACTTTAGGGTACAGTAGTTAAGAGCTTTATGAACCGGCGTTAGCCCAGAAAGCTCTTAACTCCTGCTATTTTCCTGCGGCTGGAGTTTTGTCGTTAGAGCTCTAACGCTCACTTCAGAAACGACTCTAAATACCAGCGTTAGAAAGATCCCATTGAAAAGATAGGATACGCAATTGACGTAAGGGGATCTGCGGTATGGAAAAGTCGCGGCTGAAAAGTGAGCGTTAGACCCTTTAATCACTGACTCCAAATACCGGCGGTAGCCTAAAACCAGCGTTAGGAGCCTCTAACGCTGGTTTTCACGGCTACCGCCGAACTCTAAATCTAGGCCTTTACCTTTAAATCTAAAAGGTGCAATATTGTGGATATCCGTCCTTTTAATTTGCCTCTTGAAGAAGCCCGGCCGCAAATCGGGGGAAACGCCTTAGGCTTTACCAGCTACACAGAGTTTGGACTGTGAATCCCACCCTGATGATTGACATATGCCACAGTTGTGATATTCTCTATCTGAAAACAAATGAACCGTTCTCTCTTCAACAGAGGCCAAACCTGAAGAGCCCTGAAAATAGCATGGAGTTCTAAAATATTGATTGGTAACCTCGCCTCTTGAGATTTCCAAACCCCTTGTGCTGTCAGAGATCCACAGACAGCTCCCCAACCTGAAAGACTTGCATCTGTTGTGATCACAGTCCAGGTTGAAAGAACAAAAGAGGCCCCTTGAACTATATAATGGTGATCTAACCACCAAGTCAGAGAGAGTCGAACATTGGGATTTAATTGTGATATTTTTGTATAATCCCTGCACCACTGGATCAGCATACAAAGCTGGAGAGGTCTCATATAAAAATGATCAAAGGGGACTGCGTACGATGCTGCAGTCATGAGACCTAAAACTTCCATGCACATAGCTACTGAAGGGAATCATTGAGACTGAAGGTTCCGACAAGCTGAAACCAGTTTTAATCATCTCTTGTCTTTTAGATTCAGTATCCATGACTCTGTCTCTATCTGGAAACCTAAAAAGGTGACCCTTGTCTGAGGAATCAAATAACTTTTTGGTAAATTGATCCTCCAAACATGTCTTTGAAGAAACAACACTAGTTAATATATGTGAGATTCTGCAGAATGTAAAGACTGAGCTAGTACCAAGATATTATCCAAAATGGAAGAACAACAAATTGGTAATGCTTTTCTAGAAAAGAGAATCTCAGAAACTGATAGTGGTCTTGATGAATCGGAATATGAAGATATGCATCCTGTAAGTCTATTGTGGATATATAATGCCCTTGCTGAACAAAAGGCAGAATAGTCCTTATAGTCACCATTTTGAAAGTTGGCACTCTTAAATAAAGATTCAAAATTTTCAGATCCACAACTGGCCTGAATTAATTTTCTTTCTTTGGGACAATGAATAGATTTGAATAAAACCCCAGACCCTGTTCCTGAAACGGAACTGGTATGATTGCCCCTGAAAGCTCCAGGTCTGAAACACACTTCAGAAAATCCTGAGCCTTTACTGGATTTTCTGGGATGTGTGAGAGAAAAAAATCTTCTCACAGGAGGTCTTACTCCGAATCCTATTCGGTAACCTTGAGAGACAATACTCTGAATCCATTGATTTTGGACAGAATCTGCCCAAATGTTTTAGAAGAATTTTAATCTGCCCCTACCAGCTGAGCTGGAATGAGGGCCGCACCTTCATGCAGACTTGGAGGCTGGCTTTGGTTTCTTAAACGGCTTGGCCCTTGTATCATTGCAATGTTTTTTGGAACCAGGACATACTTGAAAACGAGAGAAATCTCAATGTATCCTTCCTGGTAAAATATTTTATAAATAAATAAATAAAATAAAATTTCAACTATCACTGGGGGAAGGGAGTTTTTTTGCCTCAGGATAAAAGACCTAAGGGTATATCTAAAGCTTCTAACCGTTCAGCGGTCAGCGTGCAATTGGATTTTGTTTTGATGCGTATATGGGAATTTTGTAATTTGTGTAATTTAGGCCCAGTTCCAAAGATCATTGTGACAGTTTTGTCAGTGTTTAGGAAAAGTTTGTTTTTTGAGATCCACTTTTCTACCTCTGTGAACTGGCCTTGGAGCACTGCTTCAAGCTGCGGCAGATCAGATTTGTTTGCATACATGTGTACAGTTGAGGATTTGCAGACATAAGGCAAATCATTTATAAATAATGTGAATAGTAGAGGGCCGAGAATGGAACCTTGTGGAACACCGCACGTGACTGGGAGAGGGAGGGAGTTATTGTTAGAAACAGAGACATATTGTGATCGATCCGATACATATGATCTAAACCAGGTTAACAGACGATCAGCAATACCAGAGTTTTTTAGTTTGAGCAGTAGTATGTCGTGGTCCACTGTGTCAAAAGCCTTAGCAAAATCAAGGAAAATAGCTCCAGTTAGGTCTCATTGTTCCATGCCAGTTTGGATGTTGTTGTAAACTTTTAGGAGGGCAGTTGTAGTGAAGTGATTAGGTCGAAAACCTGATTGATCAGGGGTCAGATAGTTAGAAAGTTGGTAATACTCGCATAATTGCGTATAAGCTAATCCAACTGAGAACCAAATAACTTATTACCTTGTTAAGAAAGAGATAGTAATCTAGATTTAGATACCATGTCAGCATTCCAATATTTGAGTCACAAAGCTCTTCTAGCTAAATTAGCCAAAGACATAGATTTAACATCAATTTTTATAATATCAAAAATAGAATCACAGATAAAATGATTAGCATGTTGAAACAAGCAAACAATGCCAGACGAATCAGGATCCATTTCCTGTTGCGCTAAACTTTGCAACCAAAAAGTTGATGCTGCTGCAACATCAGCCATAGAAATGGCAGGCCTGAGAAGATGACCAGAATATGAATAAGCTTTCCTTAGATAGTATTCAAGTTTCCTATCTAAAGGATCTTTAAAGAAGTACTATCTTCCATAGGAATAGTAGTACGTTTAGCAAGAGTAGAAATAGCCCCATCAACTTTGGGGATCTTTTCCCAAAACTCCAATCTAACTGCTGGCAAAGGATACGATTTTTTAAACCTTGAAGAAGGAATAAAAGAAGTACTAGGCCTATTCCATTCTTTAGAAATCATATCAGAAATAGCATCAGGAACTGGAAAAACCTCTGGAGTAACCACAGGAGGTTTATAAACAGAATTTAAACGTTTACTAGTTTTAATATCAAGAGGACTAGTTTCCTCAATATCCAATGTAATCAACACCTCTTTTAACAAGGAACAAATATACTCCATTTTAAATAAATTATAGATTTGTCAGTGTCAATATCTGAGGAAGGATCTTCTGAATCAGATAGATCCTCATTAGAGGAGGATAATTCAGTATGTTGTCGGTCATTTGAAATTTCATCAACTTTATTTTTTTAAGTTTTAAAATACCTTTTGCGTTTATTAGAAGACGGGATGGCAGACAAAGCCTTCTGAATAGCATCAGCAATAAAATCTTTTATATTCACAGGTATATAATGTACATTAGATGTTGAAGGAACAACAGGTATTGTACTATTACTGATGGACACATTCTCTGCATGTAAAAGCTTATCATGGCAACTATTACATACCACAGCTGGAGATATAATCTCCACAAATTTACAACAAATGCACTTAGCTTTGGTAGAACTGTTATCAGGCAGCAGGGTTCCAACACCCCTTTGAGGAAGCGTATAAGTGAAACGCCACAGCGTCATGGGCTTTGTGTTTATTTTAACTGCACTCTGTTAATGTCAGACTATCTACTAATTGATAATTTTATTTGTTGTTGTAACATTTGTGGCATATTGTGGGAAGGATAGGGAAGGGATATATAGCATATTTAGTGTAAAAAAGTGGCTTATCAACCCTAATATAGGGCAATACAGGACACAGTTCCTAAATAGAGGCTCTTACATTTACCTAATATCGTTGATTTCTTTCATGTAATTAGCAAGAGTCCATGAGCTAGTGACGTATGGGATATACATTCCTACCAGGAGGGGCAAAGTTTCCCAAACCTCAAAATGCCTATAAATACACCCCTCACCACACCCACATATCAGTTTTACAAACTTTGCCTCCCATGGAGGTGGTGAAGTAAGTTTGTGCTAGATTCTTCGTTGATATGTGCTTCGCAGCAGGCTGGAGCCCGGTTTTCCTCTCAGTGTGCAGTGAATGTAAGAGGGATGTGAAGAGAGTATTGCCTATTTGATTTCAATGATCTCCTTCTACGGGGTCTATTTCATAGGTTCTCTGTTATCGGTCGTAAAGATTCATCTCTTACCTCCCTTTTTAGATCGACGATATACTCTTATATATACCATTACCTCTACTGATTCTCATTTCAGTACTGGTTTGGCTTTCTACTACATGTAGATGAGTGTCCTGGGTAAGTAAGTCTTATTTTTGTGACACTCTAAGCTATGGTTGGGCACTTTTATATAAAGTTCTAAATATATGTGTTTAAACATTTATTTGCCTTGATTCAGGATGTTCAACATTCCTTATTTCAGACAGTCAGTTTCATTATTTGGGATAATGCATTTGAATAATAATTTTTTCTTACCTTAAAATTTGACTTTTTTTCCTGTGGGCTGTTAGGCTCGTGGGGGCTGAAAATGCTTAATTTTATTGCGTCATTCTTGGCGCAGACTTTTTTGGCGCAAAAACATTTTTCTTTGTCATTTCCGGCGTCATACCTGTTGCCGGAAGTTGCGTCACTTTTTTTGACGTTTTTGCGCCAAAAATGTCGGCATCACCGGATGTGGCGTCATTTTTGGCGCTTAAAGCATTTAGGCGCCAAATAATGTGGGCGTCTTTTTTTGGCGCTAAAAAATCTGGGCGTCATTATTGTCGGCACATTATTTAAGTCTCATTGTTTTTTTGCTTCTGCTTGCTAGAAGCTTGTTCATTGGCATTTTTTCCCATTCCTGAAACTGTCATTTAAGGAATTTGATCAATTTTGCTTTATATGTTGTTTTTTTCTATTACATATTGCAAGATGTCTCAGATTGACCCTGAATCAGAAGATACTTCTGGAAAATTGCTGCCTGATGCTGGATCTACCAAAGATAAGTGTATCTGTTGTAAACTTATGGTAACTGTTCCTCCGGCTGTTGTTTGTAATGAATGTCATGACAAACTTGTTAATGCAGATAAGATTTCCTTTAGTAATGTTCCATTACCTGTTGCTGTTCCATTACCTGTTGCTGTTCCATCAACATCTAATATCTAAGATTCTGTTTCAGAGGTTGATACTGATAAATCTTCATATTTATTTAAAATCAAATTTATTCGTTCTTTACTTAAATAAGTCTTAATTGCATTAGAAATAGAGGAATCTGGTCCTCTTGATACTAAATCTAAACGTTTGAATACAGTTTTTAAACCTCCTGTAGTTATTCCAGAGGGTTTTCCCGTCCCTGATGCTATTTCTGAAGTAATTTCTAGGGAATGGAATAATTTGGGTAATTCATTTACTCCTTCTAAACGGTTTAAGCAATTATATCCTGTGCCATCTGACAGATTAGAGTTTTGGGACAAAATCCCTAAGGTTGATGGGGCTATCTCCACTCTTGCTAAACGTACTACTATTCCTACGGCAGATAGTACTTCCTTTAAGGATCCTTTAGATAGGAAAATTGAATCCTTTCTAAGAAAAGCTTACTTATGTTCAGGTAATCTTCTTAGACCTGCTATATCTTTGGCGGATGTTGCTGCAGCTTCAACTTTCTGGTTGGAAGCTTTAGCACAACAAGTAACAGATCATAATACTCATAGCATTGTTAATCTTCTTCAACATGCTAATAACTTTATTTGCGATGCCATCTTTGATATCATTAGGGTTGATGTCAGGTATATGTCTTTAGCTATTTTAGCTAGAAGAGCTTTATGGCTTAAAACTTGGAATGCTGATATGTCTTCTAAGTCAACTTTGCTTTCCCTTTCTTTCCAAGGTAATAAATTGTTTGGTTCACAGTTGGATTCTATTATTTCAACTGTTACTGGGGGGAAAGGAACTTTTTTACCACAGGATAAAAAATCTAAAGGTAAATTTAGGTCTGCTAATCGTTTTCGTTCCTTTCGTTACAATAAGGAACAAAAACCTGATCCTTCCCCTACAGGAGCAGTATCAGTTTGGAAACCATCTCCAGTCTGGAATAAATCCAAGCCTTTTAGGAAGCCAAAGCCAGCTCCCAAGTCCACATGAAGGTACGGCCCTCATTCCAGCCCAGCTGGTAGGGGGCAGATTACATTTTTTCAAAGAAATTTGGATCAATTCGATTCACAATCTTTGGATTCAGAATATTGTTTCACAAGGGTACAGAATAGGCTTCAAGATAAGGCCTCCTGCAAGATTTTTTCTTTCCCGTGTCCCAATAAATCCAGTGAAGGCTCAAGCATTTCTGAAATGTGTTTCAGATCTAGAGTTGGCTGGAGTAATTGTGCCAGTTCCAGTTTTGGAACAGGGGCTGGGGTTTTACTCAAATCTCTTCATTGTACCAAAGAAGGAGAATTCCTTCAGACCAGTTCTGGATTTAAAAATATTGAATCGTTATGCAAGGATACCAGCATTCAAAATGGTAACTATAAGGACTATTTTGCCTTTTGTTCAGCAAGGGCATTATATGTCCACAATAGATTTACAAGATGCATATCTGCATATTCCGATTCATCCAGATCACTATCAGTTTCTGAGATTCTCTTTTCTAGACAAGCATTACCAGTTTGTGGCTCTGCCGTTTGGCCTAGCAACAGCTCCAAGGATTTTTACAAAGGTTCTTGGTGCCCTTCTATCTGTAATCAGAGAACAGGGTATTGTGGTATTTCCTTATTTGGACGATATCTTGGTACTTGCTCAGTCTTCACATTTAGCAGAATCTCATACGAATCGAATTGTATCGTTTCTTCGAGAACATGGTTGGAGGATCAATTTACCAAAGAGTTCGTTGATTCCTCAGACAAGGGTAACCTTTTTAGGTTTCCAGATAGATTCAGTATCCATGACTCTGTCACTAACGGACAAGAGACGTCTAAAATTGGTTTCAGCTTGTCGAAACCTTCAGTCTCAATCATTCCCTTCGGTAGCCTTATGCATGGAAATTCTAGGTCTTATGACTGCTGCATCGGACGCGATCCCCTTTGCTCGTTTTCACATGCGACCTCTTCAGCTCTGTATGCTGAACCAGTGGTGCAAGGATTATACAAAGATATCACAATTAATATCTTTAAAACCGATTGAACGACACTCTCTAACGTGGTGGACCGACCATCATCGTTTAGTTCAGGGGGCTTCTTTTGTTCTTCCGACCTGGACTGTGATCTCAACAGATGCAAGTCTGACAGGTTGGGGAGCCGTTTGGGGGTCTCTGACAGCACAAGGGGTTTGGGAATCTCAGGAGGCGAGATTACCAATCAACATTTTGGAACTCCGCGCGATTTTCAGAGCTCTTCAGTCGTGACCTCTTCTAAAGAGAGAGTCGTTCATTTGTTTTCAGACAGACAATGTCACAACCGTAGCATATGTCAATCATCAAGGAGGGACTCACAGTACTCTGGCTATGAAAGAAGTATCTCGAATACTTGTATGGGCGGAATCCAGCTCCTGTCTAATTTCTGTGGTTCACATCCCAGGTATAGACAATTGGGAAGCGGATTATCTCAGTCGCCAAACATTACATCCGGGCGAATGGTCTCTTCACCCAGAGGTATTTCTTCAGATTGTTCAAATGTGGGGACTTCCAGAAATAGATCTGATGGCTTTTCATCTAAACAAGAAGCTTCCCAGGTATCTGTCCAGATCCAGGGATCCTCAGGCGGAAGCAGTGGATGCATTGTCACTTCCTTGGAAGTATCATCCTGCCTATATCTTTCCGCCTCTAGTTCTTCTTCCAAGAGTGATTTCCAAGATTCGAAAAGAGCATTCATTTGTTCTGCTGGTGGCTCCAGCATGGCCTCACAGGTTTTGGTATGCGGATCTTGTTCAGATGGCTACTTGCCAACCTTGGACTCTTCCGTTAAGACCAGACCTTCTATCGCAAGGTCCTTTTTTCCATCAGGATCTCAAATCCTTAAATTTGAAGGTATGGAGATTGAACGCTTGATTCTCAGTCATAGAGGTTTCTCTGACTCCGTCATTAATACTATGTTACAGGCTCGTAAATCTGTGTCTAGGAATATATATTATCGAGTCTGGAAGACTTACATTTCTTGGTGTTCTTCTCATCATTGTTCTTGGCATTCTTTTAGAATTCCTAGAATTTTACAGTTTCTTCAGGATGGTTTGGATAAAGGTTTGTCTGCAAGTTCCTTGAAAGGACAAATCTCTGCTCTTTCTGTTCTTTTTCACAGAAAGATTGCTAATCTTCCTGATATTCATTGTTTTGTACAGGCTTTGGTTCGTATAAAACCTGTCATTAAGTCAATTTCTCCTCCTTGGAGTTTGAATTTGGTTCTGGGGGCTCTTCAAGCTCCTCCGTTTGAACCTATGCATTCGCTGGATATTAAATTACTTTCTTGGAAAGTTTTGTTTCTTTTGGCCATCTCTTCTGCTAGAAGAGTTTCTGAATTATCTGCTCTTTCTTGTGGGTCTCCTTTTCTGATTTTTCATCAGGATAAGGCGGTTTTGTGAACTTCATTTAATTTTTACCTAAGGTTGTGAATTCTAACAACATTAGTAGAGAAATTGTGGTTCCTTCGTTGTGTCCTAATCCTAAGAACTCTAAGGAAAGATCGTTGCATTCTTTGGATGTAGTTAGAGCTTTGAGATATTATGTTGAAGCTACTAAAGATTTCCGAAAGACTTCTAGTCTATTTGTTATCTTTTCTGGTTCTAGGAAAGGTCAAAAGGCTTCTGCCATTTCTTTGGCATCTTGGTTAAAATCCTTGATTCATCATGCTTATGTCGAGTCGGGTAGAACTCCGCCTCAAAGGATTACAGCTCATTCGACTAGGTCAGTCTCTACTTCCTGGGCATTTAGGAATGAAGCTTCAATTGATCAGATTTTCAAAGCAGCAACTTGGTCTTCTTTGCATACTTTTACTAAATTCTACCATTTTGATGTGTTTTCTTCTTCTGAAGCAGTTTTTGGTAGAAAAGTACTTCAGGCAGGTGTTTCAGTTTGATTCTTCTGCTTATAATTTCAGTTTTTTTCATTATAAGATTTAAACTTTATTTTGGGGTGTGGATTATTTTTCAGCGGAATTGGCTGTCTTTATTTTATCCCTCCCTCTCTAGTGACTCTTGCGTGGAAGATCCACATCTTGGGTATTCATTATCCCATACGTCACTAGCTCATGGACTCTTGCTAATTACATGAAAGAAAACATAATTTATGTAAGAACTTACCTGATAAATTCATTTCTTTCATATTAGCAAGAGTCCATGAGGCCCACCCTTTTTTGAGGTGGTTATGATTTTTTTGTATAAAGCACAATTATTCCAATTCCTTATTTTATATGCTTTCGCACTTTTTTCTTATCACCCCACTTCTTGGCTATTTGTTAAACTGATTTGTGGGTCTGGTGAGGGGTGTATTTATAGGCATTTTGAGGTTTGGGAAACTTTGCCCCTCCTGGTAGGAATGTATATCCCATACGTCACTAGCTCATGGACTCTTGCTAATATGAAAGAAATGAATTTATCAGGTAAGTTCTTACATAAATTATGTTTTTTCCTCTCCTCCACATATGTGATAGACAACCTTAAATCAGCAACATTGATGTACTTAATACAAGTCACAGTTACAGAGTTGTGTTTTTAACTATTTTTCTGGCATGCTAGATGCAACTTCAATTTCTGCTGCCTTTTTAACTACAACTAGTAAAAGTTACATTTTAAGTGCAAACATATATACTTTTCCCTATTCTCTTAATAGGGCTTTTTCCTTGATTCCAACAGTGGTTTCTGAGACAGGATCAGATTGAGACATCTTGCAAATGTAAGAGAAAAAACAACATATAAAGCAAAATTATACAATTTTCTTATATGGCAGTTTCAGGAATGGGAAAAAATGCAAACAGCATAGCCCTCTGATATAGAAAAAGGAAAAAGGCATCTAGGAATGGGGTTTAAAATAAGGAAATTATTTGGCGGCAAGTATGACGCATGCACAATACAAACTGAAATTTTTTTTGCGCTAACAACATCCGGAAATTACACATTGAAGACGCAACCTTGTGCACGGAACTCGGCATCAACTAAGATGCCTGAAATGTTGAATTTGCGTCATTGGACGTACCTTTGCACCAAAAAAATTCTCGCACCAAGAATGACGCCATAAACTTTGGCATTTTGCGCCTTTGCGCCAAATTTAATGAGAAAGCAGTTAATTGAAAAAAGACTATACCCCAGGTAAGAAAAATATTTCCTAAATATGTTTTTCTCCCAAATATGAAACTGATAGTCTGCAAAAGGAAATATACATAAACCTGACTCATGGCAAATATGAGTACAATACATATATTTAGAACTTTATTAATGCATAAAGTGCCAAACCATAGCTGAGAGTGTCTTAAGTAATGAAAACATACTTACCGAAAGACACCCATCCACATATAGCAGATAGCCAAACCAGTAAGGAAACAGTTATCAGTAGAGGTAATAGAATATGAGAGTATATCGTCCATCTGAAAAGGGAGGTAGGAGATGAATCTCTATGACCGATAACAGAGAACCTATGAAATAGATCCCCGTGAGGAAAACCATTGCATTCAATAAGTGATACTCCCTTCATAACCCTCTGACATTCACTGTACTCTGAGAGGAATCGGGCTTCAAAATGCTGAGAAGCGCATATCATTGTAGAAATCTTAGCACAAACTTACTTCCCCACCTCCATAGGAGGCAAAGTTTGTAAAACTGAATTGTGGGTGTGGTGAGGGGTGTATTTATAGACATTTTGAGCTTTGGGAAACTTTGCCCCTCCTGGTAGGATTGTATATCCCATACGTCACTAGCTCATGGACTCATGCCAGTTACATGAAAGAAATATACTTTTTGCCTCTGTGATTACCTTGTATCTAAGCCTTTGCAGACTGCCCCACTTATTTCAGATAATTTGACAGATTTGCATTTTAGCCAATCAGTGCCGACCCATAGGTAACTCCACGGGGAGTGAGCACAATATTATCTATATGGCACACATGACCTAGCACTGTCTAGCTGTAAAAACTGTCAAAATTCACTCAGATATAAGACAGCCTTCAACAGTTTAGAAATCAGTTTGAGCCTACCTAGGTTTAGCTTCAACAAAGAATACTAAAAAGAACAAAGCAAACTTGATGATAACAGTAAATTGGAATGTTGTTTAAAATTGCATGCCCTATATAGAATTTCCCTTTAAAAATAATTTTACTTCTGTATATGAATGTGGAAACCCCAGCAAAAACTCTCTTGACAAGCGTGGTTCATATAGTTTTTGACTTTTTGCCTGTTTACCAAATCCAAGTGTAAGAAAAACAGATTGCCCTGTTATATTTTATTGTATTCTTAAAGGGACATGAAACCCCCAAAAAATTCTGTCATGACTTAGAAGTAAATTAGAAAGAGCATGCCATTTTTTAAACAACTTTCTATTACCTAATTTTCTTTATTCTCTTGATATTCTTTATTGAAAAGCTTATCTAGATAGGCTCAGTAGCTGCTGATTGGTGACTGCATATAGATACCTCATGCGATTGGCTCATCCATGTCCATTGCTATTTCTTCAACAAAGGATATCTAAAGAATGAAGCAAATTAGATAATAGAAGTAAATTGTAATGTTGTTTAAAATTGTATCCTCTATCTGAATCATGAAAAAAATGTTTGGGTTTCATTTCCCTTTAATTCCAGTTCCTTAACTTATATAATATGAGTTAAATAGTATCACATGGCAAACTTGTAATGTAATGGAATCACTTCATGAGCATCTTGGAATTTGTCAGCTACAAAGAAAGCATCAACATCTGTGCCGTAGTCAGAGTTAGATTTTACAAACATATAAATGCAATCTTTGGAAATTCTGGGGGAGCTTCTAAGTGGGCTACAAATCCAAGACCCAAATGTGAGCCCAGAGAATAATTCCTCTGAGCCCTGAACTGCAAATAGCTACTGGAACTATGGTGAAAGAAGTGTCACCTTTTGTAGCTACAACCATCTTGGAAAGGCTGTCACCACCTTGGTGAAGGGAAGAGCTTAGGCTATACTTGCACAAAGAATAAATACAAAGAAAAACAGATAAGTACCACCACTACTTACAAAACAATGTAGCCCATTTTAGTGGCACAATCATCACATGTTGCTGCATTCAAAAAATGGGTAAAAACATTGGGTTATAAGATTTAGATCAGAAGTGACGGAGGAGGTAACCTAGAGTTAGAGGGAGGTGAGAATTAGAGGAAAGGATCCAATAAATCTACCTACTTTTACCTTATTACAATTTTGGATGACAGTTTTTGATTTAAATTTAATAATTCTTTAAACAGTTTGGTGTATAGTATGACGGGGCTTTAAAACCTCAGCATTGTAGTGCATCTGCCTGTTTGTTGGCATAGCAGTCGATCAGTGGGTATAGCAGTTGATTACTTGGCATAGCAGTCGATCAGTTGGTGGACAGCCATTCAGTTGGTGGATCATCTGTGTATTGTGTGTAACCCCTTTTTATGGAGAAATTGACAATGTAAATGTTAAGACCACATTTGAAATGTGTATGCCTGTGATTGGCAACTTGCAATATGCATATTTATAATAATAAACAAAAGGTGATATATTTACTTTTCTAACCAAGAAATAGCCTTTAACCCAAGGTGTCACTATCCTGCCATAATATATACCAACAATAAGATACATTTATTATTGTATAATTGGATGTCCTTGTTTAGTAATAGTTTGGTCACTCCCGTTATTCTCCCAGAGGAAAACGTGGTGCGCTAATTGATAGTGCGGTAGCATTAACCAGCCACTTGTAATGGCTGACTGTTTCTTGTGTGCCCATAAACGGGCAAATTTGCCAGTTTATGGGCACCTGATAAATTAGCGCTCCACTTGTAATCTAGCCCTTAATATTTTATAATGTGTTTAACTGCGTTTTTACTGTAAATATTTTACATTCTAATGTTCTTCACTGTTTAAATATTTGTTATATATCTATATGAATATATATAAACTCATTTTGTTCCCTAAACTTTTTTACTTCTTTGCTCAATTTTTTTTATAATCACTGGATTGTAATTGATAAATAAAGGGTCTTTCAACAGCACATTCCATTGAAGTCTATGAAGATAAGATGCAGTTGCAATATCCAAAGTCCTGAAGTTAGTGCGCATCAGGTTTCGCTTGCGCGCAAACAAAACATCTGTTCTATACTTTAATATCCTCCTCCGCCTACCCCCACCTGCTGCTTCAACTTCTCTCTCAGCTCAAGTTTTTGCCAACCACTACACCAACAAAATTGACTCTATCAGAAATTAAATCATCTCTCAACTATCATTCTCCAACCCCCTCAACCATTGACTGATATCCAAAACCCACACAGATTTAGCTATTTTGCCCCTGCTACTGAGGATAAAGTTTCTGTCCTTATATCCTCCTTTCACCTCACTACCTGCCCACTTGATCCAATCCCCTCACAACTACTGCCCTCCCTTACTCCTTCTCAGTGACGTGCAGTGAGCTCTGAGGCTAGTGAGGCAGTGGCTATGATAGGCCTGAGAAGCACATATATGAACCTAATACAGGTAACTTAAATTTACGATTAAATTAGCCGGTTACACAATGACGATTAGAATAGTATCTAATATCTTGTATTTAAGCTTCTGCAGACAGTCCCCTTATCTCAGGGCTATTTATTTATTATCTATTGACTTGCATTTTAGCCAGTTAGTGCTGTGTCCTGCACAACTCCACGGGAGAGAGCACAATGCTATCTATATGACACACATAAATTAGCAGTCTCTTGTGAAAAAGCTAATAAAAAAGCATGTGATAAGAAGCAATCTGTAGTGGCTTAAGCAGTCAGAAATTTAGAGATTAAACGGTTATAAAGTATATTAATATAACAATGTTAATTGTGCAAATCTGGGGAATGGGTAAAAAATATATATATATATTTTTTATGGTTTATTTTTATTTTTATTTTTTACCCACTTTGCTGTACATACTCTATGCTTTAGTGGATATATAGGCGCTGTTATAACCCTTGTACCCACATATATATATATATATATATATATATATATAATGTCACCTCAAACTCCAGCGCCCCATTCCCCCTCCCCCCCCGCAGTTGTTTTCTTGGGTGTTAGGTATTTTTGTGGCGGACACCTGGCAACCCTACACACACATAAACAGAAATATACACTCAGATATACAAGAAGACTCACACACACACAGACACGCACAGACAGACATGCACAGCATGCAAGCACCATCAGATACCATATACACATAGGAACCAACATACACAAAACCAGGCACTACATGCACACAGTCAGTCACCCAAAAAAGCACAGACAAGAAGCCACATACATCCTCACTCACACATACACAAGCACCCACAGGAATACACACTAAGAGGCTGGCTAATCCACAAATATATACAGACAAGCACACACACACTCAGATACACACACATACACACTTCCACGTGACTTTTACATGAGTTAAATATATAATAGTTGAATAAAATGTTTTATTAATATTATATACCAGTTGTACTTGATAAGATAGAGTGGCCCCCCTGCTCCTACTAACTGTGTGCCAGTGATAAACTACATTTGATTAAATTAAGGGCCTTTTACAACCACTTATTACAGTTTTCTGCCACATGAGTCCCTTCCCTCATTTATGCCACTCATTATATACCATATTAAACTGTCCAATCAGTTCCCCTACTCACATGAATGCCAGATAAATGCCACAATATACCAGGCAAGATGCAAGACTCCCTGCCCCCATACATTTCCTGAGAGATATCACAGCTCACTTGTGGATTTAATATGAAAACCACTAATAATAATATATAAAATATTTTTTTAATACTAAAAATATAAAAACTATGGCCTAGATTTGGAGTTTTGTCGGTAACGACCCGCGTAGCTAACGCCGGCTTTTTTCTGGCCGCACCATAAAAATAACTCTGGTATTGAGAGTCCACAAAAAGGCTGCGTTAGGCTCCAAAAAAGGAGCGTAGAGCATTTTTAACGCAGCTTCAACTCTCGATACCAGAGTTGCTTACGGACGCGGCCAGCCTCAAAAACGTGCTCGTGCACGATTCCCCCATAGGAAACAATGGGGCTGTTTGAGCTGAAAAAAAACCTAACACCTGCAAAAAAGCAGCGTTCAGCTCCTAACGCAGCCCCATTGTTTGCTATGGGGAAACACTTCCTACGTCTGCACCTAACACTCTAACATGTACCCCGAGTCTAAACATCCCTAACCTTACACTTATTAACCCCTAATCTGCCACCCCCGCTATCGCTGACCCCTGCATATTATTTTTAACCCCTAATCTGCCGCTCCGTAAACCGCCGCTACTTACATTATCCTTATGTACCCCTAATCTGCTGCCCCTAACACCGCCGACCCCTATATTATATTTATTAACCCCTAATCTGACCCCCACAACATCTCCTCCACCTAACTACACTTATTAACCCCTAATCCGCCTCACTAACTCTATAATAAATAGTATTAACCCCTAATCTGCCCTCCCTAACATCACCAACACCTAACTTCAAACATTAACCCCTAATCTGCCGACCGGAGCTCACCGCTACTATAATAAATGTATTAACTCCTAAAGCTAAGTCTAACCCTAACACTAACACCCCCCTAAGTTAAATATAATTTTTATCTAACGAAATTAACTCTTATTAAATAAATTATTCCTATTTAAAGCTAAATACTTACCTGTAAAATAAACCCTAATATAGCTACAATATAAATTAGAATTACATTGTAGCTATTTTAGGATTAATATTTATTTTACAGGCAACTTTGTAATTATTTTAACCAGGTACAATAGCTATTAAATAGTTAAGAACTATTTAATAGTTACCTAGTTAAAATAATTACAAAATTACCTGTCAAATAAATCCTAACCTAAGTTACAATTAAACCTAACACTATACTATCATTAAATTAATTAAATAAAATACCTACAATTACCTACAATTAAACCTAACACTACACTATCAATAAATAAATTAAATACAATTCCTACAAATAACTACAATGAAATAAACTAACTAAAGTACAAAAAATAAAAAAGAACTAAGTTACAAAAAATAATAAAATATTTACAAACATAAGAAAAATATTACAACAATTTTAAACTAATTACACCTACTCTAAGCCCCCTAATAAAATAACAAAGACCCCCAAAATAACAAAAAGCCCTACCCTATTCTAAATTACTACATTTCAAAGCTCTTTTACCTTACCAGCCCTGAACAGGGCCCTTTGCGGGCATGCCCCAAGAAATTCAGCTCTTTTGCCTGTAAAAAAAAACCATACAATACCCCCCCCAAACATTACAACCCACCACCCACATACCCCTAATCTAACCCAAACCCCCTTAAATAAACCTAACACTAAGCCCCTAAAGATCTTCCTACCTTGTCTTCACCCTAGCAGGTTCACCGATCCGTCCTGAAGAGCTCCTCCGATGTCCTGATCCAAGCCCAAGCGGGGGGCTGAAGAGGTCCATGATCCGGCTGAAGTCTTCATCCAAGCGGGAGCTGAAGAGGTCCATGATCCGGATGAAGTCTTCATCCAAGCGGGAGCTGAAGAGGTCCATGATCCGGATAAAGTCTTCTATCAACGGCATCTTCAATCTTCTTTCTTCCGGATCCATCTTGCAGACCTCCGACGCGGAACAACCTCTTCTCCCGACGCCTACTAGCCGAATGACGGTTCCTTTAAGGGACGTCATCCAAGATGGCATCCCTCGAATTCCGATTGGCTGATAGGATTCTATCAGCCAATCGGAATTAAGGTAGGAATATTCTGATTGGCTGATGGAATCAGCCAATCAGAATCAAGTTCAATCCGATTGGCTGATTCGATCGGCCAATCAGATTGAGCTTGCATTCTATTGGCTGTTCCGATCAGCCAATAGAATGCGAGCTCAATCTGATTGGCTGATTGGATCAGCCAATCGGATTGATCTTGATTCTGATTGGCTGATTCCATCAGCCAATCAGAATATTCCTACCTTAATTCCGATTGGCTGATAGAATCCTATCAGCCAATCAGAATTCGAGGGACGCCATCTTGGATGACGTCCCTTAAAGGAACCGTCATTCGGCTAGTAGGCGTCGGGAGAAGAGGATGTTCTGCGTCGGAGGTCTGCAAGATGGATCCGGAAGAAAGAAGATTGAAGATGCCGTTGATAGAAGACTTTATCCGGATCATGGACCTCTTCAGCTCCCGCTTGGATGAAGACTTCATCCGGATCATGGACCTCTTCAGCTCCCGCTTGGATGAAGACTTCAGCCGGATCATGGACCTCTTCAGCCCCCCGCTTGGGCTTGGATCAGGACATCGGAGGAGCTCTTCAGGATGGATCGGTGAACCTGGTAGGGTGAAGACAAGGTAGGAAGATCTTCAGGGGCTTAGTGTTAGGTTTATTTAAGGGGGGTTTGGGTTAGATTAGGGGTATGTGGGTGGTGGGTTGTAATGTTGGGGGGGGGTATTGTATGTTTTTTTTTACAGGCAAAAGAGCTGAATTTCTTGGGGCATGCCCCGCAAAGGGCCCTGCTCAGGGCTGGTAAGGTAAAAGAGCTTTGAAATGTAGTAATTTAGAATAGGGTAGGGCATTTTGTTATTTTGGGGGTCTTTGTTATTTTATTAGGGGGCTTAGAGTAGGTGTAATTAGTTTAAAATTGTTGTAATATTTTTCTTATGTTTGTAAATATTTTTTTAATTTTTGTAACTTAGTTCTTTTTTATTTTTTGTACTTTAGTTAGTTTATTTCATTGTAGTTATTTGTAGGAATTGTATTTAATTTATTTATTGATAGTGTAGTGTTAGGTTTAATTGTAGGTAATTGTAGGTATTTTATTTAATTAATTTAATGATAGTATAGTTTTAGGTTTAATTGTAATTTAGGTTAGGATTTATTTGACAGGTAATTTTGTAATTATTTTAACTAGGTAACTATTAAATAGTTCTTAACTATTTAATAGCTATTGTACCTGTTTAAAATAATTACAAAGTTGCCAGTAAAATAAATATTAATCCTAAAATAGCTACAATGTAATTATAATTTATATTGTAGCTATATTAGGGTTTATTTTACAGGTAAGTATTTAGCTTTAAATAGGAATAATTTATTTAATAAGAGTTAATTAATTTTGTTAGATAAAAATTATATTTAACTTAGGGGGGTGTTAGTGTTAGGGTTAGACTTAGCTTTAAGGATTAATACATTTATTATAGTAGCGGTGAGCTCCGGTCAGCAGATTAGGGGTTAATGTTTGAAGTTAGGTGTCGGCGATGTTAGGGAGGGCTGATTAGGGGTTAATGTTTGAAGTTAGGTGTCGGCGATGTTAGCGAGGGCAGATTAGGGGTTAATACTATTTATTATAGGGTT
The DNA here is from genome assembly GCF_027579735.1 of Bombina bombina. Taxonomy (NCBI): domain Eukaryota; kingdom Metazoa; phylum Chordata; class Amphibia; order Anura; family Bombinatoridae; genus Bombina; species Bombina bombina. The sequence goes on along the minus strand of NC_069501.1, from coordinate 723,312,208 downwards.
AGAGATGCGGATTAGGGGTTAATAACTTTATAATAGTAGCGGTGCAGTCCGCTCGGCAGATTAGGGGTTAATAAGTGTAGGCAGGTGGAGGCGACGTTGTGGGGGGCAGATTAGGGGTTAATAAATATAATACAGGGGTCGGCGGTGTTAGGGGCAGCAGATTAGGGGTACATAAGTATAACGTAGGTGGCGGTCGGCAGATTAGGGCTTAAAACAATTAAATTGAGTGGCGGCGATGTGGGGGGGCCTCAGTTTAGGGGTACATAGGTAGTTTATGGGTGTTAGTGTACTTTAGAGTACAGTAGTTAAGAGCTTTATGAACCGGCGTTAGCCCAGAAAGCTCTTAACTACTGACTTTTTTCCTGCGGCTGGAGTTTTGTCGTTAGATGTCTAACGCTCACTTCAGCCACGACTCTAAATACCGGAGTTAGAAAGATCCCATTGAAAAGATAGGATACGCAATTGACGTAAGGGGATCTGCGGTATGGAAAAGTCGCGGCTGAGAAGTGAGCGTTAGACCCTATTTTGAGTGACTCCAAATACCAGAGTTAGCCTAAAACCAGCGTTAGGAGCCTCTAACGCTGGTTTTCACGGCTAACGCCAAACTCCAAATCTAGGCCTATGATTTTTAATAAATGACAGACAGATCATCATATTACAGAATGACAATAAAAAGTGAGGTGTTATAAACGGGAAAACCCAAAAGCATGGGAAACTGCAGTAAAAAAAAAAAAGTGTATTTATTGAAGGAAAACAACTGTAGGATGACAGAGTGAAGTGCTGACCTTAAAGGGACACCCAATCACAATTAAACTTGTATTATTCAGATAGAGCATGCCATTTTAAACAACTTTCCAATTTACTTCCATTAACTAAATGTGCACAGTCTTTTTATATTTAAACTTTTTCAGTCACCAGCTGCTACTGAGCATGTGCAAGAATAAGTGTGTATGCATTTGTGAATGGCTGATGGCTGTCACATGGTACGTGTATGCATTTGTGATTGGCTGATGGCTGTCACAAGGTACAGGGGGAGTGGAAAAATACATAACTTAAAATTGTCAGAAAAAAAATCTACTACTCATTTGAAGTTCAGACTATACTATTACTATACTATTGCATTGTCATGTTATCTTGCATTTATTGATTATGCATATCTACTGTGTTGACTGGTCCTTTAAATCAGTCTATCTAATCCACATACATAGAAACAAAATCAGCACAGTTTTGTTCTCTTTAACTTCAGAGTAAATTAGTTATGTGCTCTGAAAATTAGTGTCTGGACCCAGTAGATCTCACCTTATATCTTGGGTGACAGGACATAGGAGTGTACTCAGCACTGACTGTTTTACAGGAGGGAAAGTACATTGTTTATTATACAGACCAGAAGAGGTTCCTGCATAAAAAAGGCACTAGCATTTCCTTTTTTGTGCAAGGGCACCAGCTAGTGACAACACAATACTTACTGAGAGCTGTAGTAATAAAGCATCATTTATTATACAGACCAGAAGAGGTTCCTGCATAAAAAAGGCACTAGCATTTCCTTTTTTGTACAAGGGCACCAGCTAGTGACACCACACTACTTACTGAGAGCTGTAGTAATAAAGCATTTATTATACAGACCAGAAGAGGTTCCTGCATAAAGAAGGCATTAGCATTTCCTTTTTGCACAAGGGCACCAGCTAGTGACAACACAATACTTACTGAGAGCTGTAGTAATAAAGCATTTATTATACAGACCAGAAGAGGTTCCTGCATAAAGAAGGCGCTAGCATTTCCTTTTTTGTACAAGGGCACCAGCTAGTGACAACACAATACTTACTGAGAGCTGAAGTAATAAAGCATTTATTATACAGGCCAGGAGAGGTTCATGCATAAAAAGGCTGTGATGATAGCAGGATGTGATGTCACTAGCTGGTGGGCGGGGCTTAGGTCCGGTGTCTGTGTCGCAGTTAGTTTAGTACAATCAACCTGTCTGGATGTGTATTGCTATGCTCTGTAATAAAATAGAGTTGTACCATCATTGCTGTGTCCTGCATATGTCCTGCATCTCATGACATGGTGTCAGAAGTTCTGGACTACGCTTCTGTTTCTGATGATGACGATGTCAAAGTTTACCCCACCTGAGCCTTTTGACTTTTCTCAGCCTGCAGCTTGGCCCACATGGCGTCAGCGGTTTCAGCGCTTCAGGATTGCATCCAAACTGAACAAGGAGAGTGGTGAAGTACAAGTTAATTCTCTTTTATACTCTATGGGGAAAGATGTAGAGCCAGTGTTCAATGCTTTTACTTTCCAAGAAGGGGAAGAAGTTAACTTTGATATAGTTATGGATAAACTCAGTGCCCACTTTGTGCCCAAAAGAAATGTGATTCATGAGAGAGCTTGTTTTCACAAACGTAATCAGCGTGTGGGAGAATCTGTGGAGTCATTTTTGCGCAGCCTGTATGAATTAGCTGAATTCTGTGAGTTTGGTGTTGCTAAAGAAGAGCAAATCAGAGACAGAATAGTTATTGGAATTGCAGATGCTGAAGTCTCCCTGAAGCTGCAGTTAGAGCCTGATTTAACATTAGACGGGGCTATTAGGATGGCCCGCCAGAGTGAACTGGTGAAACAGCAAAGTGCTGATCTGAGGTCTGAGAGTATTGTGGATGAAGTACAACAGTCTAGGAAAATTGCTAGTGAAAGGCACAGTGTGAGCGGTAGATCTAAAGTACTGGAAAGGCCTAGAAGTGGATGGGCGCAACATGGCCGATGCACACGGTGCTACCGGGCTCATGATCAGAGTGCTATATGCCCGGCCAGAGATAAAAGATGCAGAAAATGTAACAGAATAGGCCATTTTGAAGTGGTGTGTAAAACTGAATACATTAAGGAGATGCAGGTGGACAGTGACCAGGAGGGTCAGGAAGTGTCTTTTGTGGGGTCTGTTGTGGAACGGACAAGCTCAGAGGAAGATTGGAAAGTTACCTTTACTGTAATGGGAGCCAATGTTGATTTTAAGATTGACACAGGAGCAGATATCACTGTAATGTCTTTTGCTGAATTTATGAGACTGCCTCGACAGCCCCAGCTGGCGAAGGTTACTACAAATGTTCATAGTCCTGGTGGCCGCATTGATTGTGTGGGGAAATTTCTTGCCAGCTGTGAGTACAAACAAAGGAAGTTCACCATGTGGGTGCATGTGATCCGAGGTCAGTGTGTTAACAGTTTATTGAGCAGAAAAGCAGCCTGTGACTTGGGCCTCGTGGCCAGAGTGAATGAGATCTCTGAAGATATGTTTGGCGAGTTGGGCCTACTGAGCTGCAAACCTGTCCGTATAGCACTTAAAAGTGACGCAGTCCCGTACAGTATTTCTACTCCTCGTAGAATTCCGTTCCCGCTCATGCCTCAAGTGGAGAAAGAGCTCATGCGCATGAAGTCTATGGGGGTTATTGAAGAGGTTGTTGAGGCAACTGATTGGTGTGCCCCCATTGTTCCAGTTGCAAAGAAAAACGGAAAGGTGCGCATCTGTGTGGACCTGAAAAGGTTGAATGAGGCAGTGAAGAGGGAGAGATTTGTGCTGCCGACACTGGAAGATATAGCCCCGAAGTTGGCTGGGGCGAAGTTCTTTTCCACATTAGACGCTTCTAGCGGCTTTTGGCAGATCCCCCTGGATCCAAAGTGCCGCAAACTGACTACCTTTATCACTCCGGTAGGTCGGTTCTGTTTCTGCAGACTTCCCTTTGGGATATCCTCCGCTCCTGAGATCTTTCAGAGGGAAATGAGTTCTCTCCTGAGTGGCCACGTGGGCACAGCAGTCGTCATGGACGACATTCTAGTGTATGGGTCTACAGTGGAGGAGCATGATCAGCGTTTGAGTTGTGTGCTGCAGGCTATCAAAGAGTCTGGGCTGAAGCTGAATAAAGAAAAATGTCATTTTAGGAAAACTGAATTATGCTACTTTGGGCATATCATCAACGGGGATGGCATCAAGCCGGACCCCGAGAAAATTCGGGCTATCGAACAGATGAAAAGCCCTTCTGATGTACATGAGCTGAGACAGATATTGGGCCTAGTAAATTACGTGGGCAAGTTTCTTCCAGATTTATCTACAGTTTTGCACCCTATCACAGAGTTGCTTAAGAAAGATGTTGCCTGGGTCTGGGGACCCTCACAAGAAAAAGCGTTCCTGCATGCTAAGTCCCTGCTGGGGTCTGCCCCAGTGCTGGGGTTCTACGACCCTTCAAAAAAGACTGTGGTTAGTGCTGATGCAAGCAGTTATGGGTTGGGGGCTGCACTCCTGCAGCTGAATGACAACAAACTACAGCCCATCGCCTACTGTTCCCGCACACTGACGGCTGCGGAGTCAAAATACGCTCAAATTGAGAAAGAGTGCCTGGCTGCAGTTTGGGCCTGTGAGCGCTTTCAGCGTTATCTAGTGGGTTTGGAGAAATTTAGTCTGGAAACTGACCACAAACCGCTAGTCCCTCTTATCAATTCTTATGACATCGACAAAACACCCTTGAGATGCCAGAGACTTTTAATGAGACTGCTCAGGTTCAATGTTCAGGCAGTGCATGTGCCGGGGAAGCAGCTGGTTGTGGCAGATACACTGTCCAGGCTCCCGCTGGCTGCTGCTGAAGAATCCTCTACAGAATCGGATGTAAAAGTGTATGTTGATTAAGTTCTGGCCTCTAAGTCCATTTCTTCAAGGAAACTGGAAGAGATAAAGAAAGAGACATATTTGGACACAGATCTGCAAGAAGTTATAAGGTACATAAGAGATGGCTGGCCCGAGAGCCGGGCAGCCTGGATGTCTTTAAATGCTTACCAGCCAGAGAGGTCGCAGCTCACGGAGCTGGAGGGGTTGGTGCTGTTCCAAGACCGTATTGTAATTCCTGTCAGCATGAGGAAGGAGATGTTAAACAGGATTCATGATGGCCACTTAGGCATTACAAAGTGCAGAGAAAGAGCAGCTACAGCTGTGTGGTGGCCTGGGATCAGCTCCGACATTGCAAATCACGTGTCTAAATGTGCCTTTTGCCGGGAACGCCGGCCTACTCAGAGAAGGGAGCCCTTAATGTCTACTCCGCTGCCTGCGGGGCCGTGGCAGAAAATAGCTGCTGATTTGTGCGAACTGCACGGGAAAAAGTTTCTTGTTGTTATCGACTACTATTCCAGGTATTTGGAAATAGCACCCCTGAATGATATCACAAGTCAGGCCGTTATCATTCGCCTGAAGAGCTTGTTCGCCCGCTGGGGCATTCCAATGGAGCTGGTGAGTGATAATGGCATGCAGTTCGCTTCTACAGAGTTCAGTGCCTTCAGCAGGGAATATGATTTTGTACATTCCACGTCAAGTCCACATTATCCGCAGGCCAACGGAATGGCTGAAAGGGCAGTTCAAACAACAAAATTCATCCTAAAGCAATCTGAACCGTACCTAGCCCTCTTGTCATACAGGGCGACGCCCATTCAAGCCACCGGGTTTAGCCCGGCACAGCTGATGCTAGGACGCCAGATTCGCACCACTTTACCCTCAGTGGGTGTCTTCAAGCCGCCTGGCCCTGTTCCTCGGGACGAAGTCCTTAGGAGGGATGAAGAGGCCAAAAAGGGTTATCGTTTCTTCTACGACAGGAGACATTCTGTCAGGCCTTTACAGGAACTGAAAGCGGGCCAAAGTGTCAGAATTAAACTGGATGATGAGAAGAAATGGAAGACGCCTGCTACGGTAGTGGGCCGCTCTCCAGAACCAAGGTCTTACACAGTCCTTACAGAGGGAGGGACGGTTACACGCCGTAACCGAAGACATCTTCAGCCTGTACCTGAGAGTCTGGAACCGGATACCTCAGTACCACCGCCGGTGGGATCTCCTGTTCTAAGAGAGGTGCCTTCCCCTCAGCAAGATCATAGCGGGGATATATCTTTGCCTCCAGCAGACTCTTGTTCACCATCTTCTGTATCAGAGGACAATTCATGCAAAGTTACATCAAGCGGAAGAGTGGTGAGGCTTCCGGCCCGATACAGGGACTGACTTTAGCTAGAACAGTGACCGGAAGTATGGGCAGAATAATCCCATGGTCACTGTGGACTAGGGTAGTCTACCCCGATGTCCAAGTCAGGATGTAATTTGTTTGTTCATGTTTTCTAATCTATCTGTTTTTTTTATAATGTTCTAAAACAAAATGTTGTGTATACCCTGTTGGTGTACCTTGTTGTTTAATATATGTGAATGTATGCTTTGCCTTTGAAAAAGGGGAAGATGTGATGATAGCAGGATGTGATGTCACTAGCTGGTGGGCGGGGCTTAGGTCCGGTGTCTGTGTCGCAGTTAGTTTAGTACAATCAACCTGTCTGGATGTGTATTGCTATGCTCTGTAATAAAATAGAGTTGTACCATCATTGCTGTGTCCTGCATATGTCCTGCATCTCATGACAAAGGCACTAGCATTTCCTTTTTTGTACAAGGGCACCAGCTAGTGACAACACAATACTTACTGAGAGCTGAAGTAATAAAGCATTTAGTATACAGACCAGAAGAGGTTCCTGCATAAAAAGGCACTAGCATTTCCTTTTTTGCACAAGGGCACCAGCTAGTGACACACAATACTTACTGAGAACTGTAGTAATAAAGCATCATTTATTATACAGACCAGGAGAGGTTCATGCATAAAAAAGGCACTAGCATTTCCTTTTTTGCACAAGGGCACCAGCTAGTGACAACACAATACTTACTGAGAGCTGTAGTAATAAAGCATTTCTTATACAGACCAGGAGAGGTTCATGCATAAAAAAGGCACTAGCTTTTCCTTTTTTGCACAAGGGCACCAGCTAGTGACAACACAATACTTACTGAGAGCTGTAGTAATAAAGCATTTCTTATACAGACCAGGAGAGGTTCATGCATAAAAAAGGCACTAGCTTTTCCTTTTTTGCACAAGGGCACCAGCTAGTGACAACACAATACTTACTGAGAGCTGTAGTAATAAAGCATTTCTTATACAGACCAGGAGAGGTTCATGCATAAAATAGGCACTAGCTTTTCCTTTTTTGCTCAAGGGCACCAGCTAGTGACAACACAAAACAGTACTTACTGAGAGCTGTAGTTATAAAGCATGCTCTGCAGTCAATGTTGTTAACTGGTTAAAAAGCAGCAAATTACCAGATCACATTAAAAACAAAATATTCACACAAAAAAGTTAAAATAAACTGCCAGCAAAATGTGGGAAGCTATTATCATTACCAGCACTCCTCAGTCACAACAGTCAACATTGCTAATAAGTAGAAAGATTACAGTTCACATTAAAAGCATTAATATTAACACTATCATTTAACAGAATAAGGAAAGCTATAAACCCTAACAATACCCCATGGGGGCCTAGTTATCAAGCTGTCAACCTCAAATACGCTGGAATTCCGCAGCGTATTTGTGGCGAGGCTGATTCGCCTTAGTTATCAAAGGCTCGAGACCGGCAAAAGTAGAATTTTGTGACGTAAGCTTCGATCCGCCGGACTCAGTCCGACACAGATCGATTCTTACGTCACTCCAGATGTTCCGCACACAAGTGCGGCACAATCTGACTACTTTTGCTAGTTATCAAAAAACTAGCAGGTACGCTCGGCACTTTTACGGCCCAGCGTACCTGGTTTTCAAAGCGCCAGCCTGGAGGCGGCGGATCCCATAGGAATCAATGGGAGTCTGACCATAGCAAAAGTACAAGTTCGCTGCTGACAGACATCCCATTCATTCCTATGGGAGATGTCTGCACCTAACACCCTAACATGTACCCCAAGTCTAAACACCCCTAATCTGTCCCCCCTACACCGCTGCAAGTAAATAAAGTTATTACCCCCTAAACCGCCGCTCCCAGAGCCCACCGCCACCTACATTATACCTATTAACCCCTATCCTGCCCCCCTATACCGCCGCCCTCTATAATAACGTTATTAACCCCTAAACCTAAGTCTAACACTAACCCTAACGCCCCCCTAACTTAAATATTAATTAAATAAATCTAAATAATATTTATATTATTAACTAAATTAATCCTATTTAAAACTAAATGCTTACCTGTAAAATAAACCCTAATATAGCTACAATATAAATAATAATTATATTGTAGCTATCTTAGGATTTATTTTTATTTTACAGGCAACTTTCAATTTATTTTAACTAGGTACAATAGCTATTAAATAGTTATTAACTATTTAATAGCTTACCTAGCTAAAATAAAGAGAAATTTACCTGTAAAATAAATCCTAACCTAAGTTATAATTACACCTAACACTACACTATACTTTAATAAATTATTCCTATTTAAAACTAAATACTTACCTGTAAAATAAACCCTAATATAGCTACAATATAAATAATAATTATATTGTAGCTATCTTAGGATTTATATTTATTTTACAGGTAACTTTGTATTTATTTTAGCTAGTTAGAATAGTTATTAAATAGTTATTAACTATTTAATAACTACCTAGCTAAAAGAAATACAAAATTACCTGTAAAATAAATGCTAACCTAAGTTACAATTAAACCTAATACTACACTATCATTAAATTAATTAAATAAACTACCTACAAATAACTACAATTAAATACAATTACATAAACTAACTAAAGTACAAAAAATAAAAAAAGCTAAGTTACAGAAAATAAAAAAATAAGTTACAAACATTTTACAAATATTACAACAATTTTAAGCTACTTACACCTAATCTAAGCCCCCTAATAAAATAAACCCCCCAAAATAAAAAAATGCCCTACCCTATTCTAAATTAAATAAAGTTCAACGCTCTTTTACCTTACCAGCCCTTAAAAGGGCCATTTGTGGGGGCATGCCCCCAAAAGTTCAGCTCTTTTGCCTGTAAATGAAAAATACAAACCCCCCCCAACATTAAAACCCACCACCCACATACCCCTAATCTAACCCAAACCCCCCTTACAAAAACCTAACACTAATCCCCTGAAGATCATCCTACCTTGAGTCGTCTTCACTCAGCCGAGCAGCGATGGAACCCAAGTGGACATCCGGACCGGCAGAAGTGATCATCCAAGGGGCGCTGAAGAAATCTTCCATCCGATGAAGTCATCATCCAGGCGGCGCTGAAGAAGTCTTTCGATCCGGGCGATGTCATCTTCCAAGCCGGGTCTTGAATCTTCCTTCCGCCGCCGCGGAACATCCTTCTTCACCGACGGACTACGACGAATGAAGGCTCCTTTAAGGGACGTCATCCAAGATGGCGTCCCCTCAATTCCGATTGGCTGATAGGATTCTATCAGCCAATCGGAATTACGGTAGGAAAAATCTGATTGGCTGATAGAATCAGCCAATCAGATTCATGTTCAATCCGATTGGCTGATCCAATCAGCCAATCAGATTGAGCTCGCATTCTATTGGCTGCTCCGATCAGGTGAGGTGCGGGATCAGCAGGATAGGGGTTAATAATTTTATTATAGAGGGCGACGGTATAGGGGGGGCAGGATAGGGGTTACTAGGTGTAATGTAGGTGGCGGTGGGCTCCGGGAGCGGCTGTTTAGGGGTTAATACATTTATAAGAGTTGCGGCAGGGTCTAGGAGCGGCGGTTTAGGGGTTAGTAACTTTATTGAGTTGCGGGAGGCTCCGGGGGCTCCGGTATAGGGGGTAGAACAGTGCAGTTTAGTGTGGGTGCTTAGTGACAGGCTAGCAATAAAGCTGGGAAAAAGCCGAAGAGCAGCGAGATCAGATGAGTGATAACTGTAACAGTCCGCTGCTCATCGCCCCGCGGCTTTTTGACAGCTTTATTTGATAACTTAGGCGTATTTTTTCAGGTCCGCGGCGGCGAAGGTAGGCGAGCTTAGGCGGGCGTATTGGGCCGGCGAAGCCAGAAAAGTAGACGGCTTGATAACTACCCCCCTTACTGTGCACTTCTTCCTGCAGTCCTTATTCTCCCCTCGTTTCTAGTGAAGCCTGTGCTAGTGGGAGGGTCCCAGACTGGATCACAGTAACAGGAGGTCAGTGAACATCAGACAGGGCCAGCCCTGCATCCTGCATAACTAATAATGTCAAGAAGAGTTTAAAATGAGTTTTTACTTCTCTGATTGGCTCTCTCCCTAAGAGGCATCATGAGGAATGCCTCCTATTGGTCATTATTTTTGCTTCAGGTAGTTTTAAGTTACCACCAGTTGGTGGTGCTGCTGCTATTGAAGAAATGTAACCATGTTTTGCTATGGAGAGATGCAGTCCTGTATGATGCCTCTCCATAGCATTACATGGGTGGGAAAAAATGGTGATTTTTTTTACAATTTCTTTTTTAAAATTTTTTTTTAATTAAAATTAATTTAACTAAACTTTGGCCCCATATGGCAGGGGAAGCAGTGCCTCCCCTGCCTCCTATGACTGCACGTCCCTGCTCCTTCTCTTACTCCAATCCTCACATATATTTTTAATCTCTCCCTCAGATCTGGTATATTTTCCTCATCCCTTAAACATGCACTTTAATTATACGTATCTTCAAAAATATCTTCTCTCGATCCATCATCCTCATCCGCCCTATTTCCCTATTCTCCCTTGCCTCAAAACTCCTGGAAATACTTTTATATACACACTTATCACATTTACTCACATTAAACTCCCTCCTTAATCCCATTACAATCTGAATTACGCCCCCATCACTCCACAGAAATGGCAATCATTAAAGGGACACTGAACCCAAATGTTTCTTTTGTGATTCAGATAGAGCATGCAATTTTAAGCAGCTTTCTGATAAGTGCTGTAGGGCCAACTTGTCCCCCGCACCGAATCTTTTACTGACATACATCCCTCTTTTCACATCACCCCCAATAATGACACAACACTGGTGTAGTGGCAAATTTAACAAGGTCACTTTATTTCAATCAAAATCATAAGTAACGGCAATGAGTCCCCTAACTAAACCCCCCGTAATTGCGGCTGAACTTATCACGGAACCAACAATTGCAAACAAGGGGGTTAGGGAGCCCATGCTCCCCCAGCCAGCCTACCAGGTTCTTACTTACACCACACCAAACGCTGCATTACACATGTGGAAAACATTACTGGTCACCCGTCGGGGTCGTAGACCTATATTTCCACTTACGCCCTGCACGTTACTCGGTCAAACCGTTTTGCAGCCTTTTAGGGGGGACCTGCTTCCTGTTTCCATGTTCCATGGCCCTGCAGCTCAGCTCTGACGACAAGATGCTCCTGTGATCTGCAACGAAAGAAGACAAATCATGAACTGACCCTACTGCCCTGGTAAGTCCCTAATATCCCTGCCTTGTTTTCCTAGACCCTCCCTTATTCCTCTCCCTATCTCTCCCCTGTCCCTGCCTACTTCTATTGTTTACCTGCAGTTCCCCCACCCTTTCCCCACACTTATTCTGTGAGGGAGGAAAGGTAGGGGAACTGCCAGCCTCTTGTGCTCCTCCATTGTCCCACCCACTTATTGTGCTCCCTGCCAATCTGGGCATTCCACACTCATTTACTCCTATTATCAAATTTTCTTCATTCTCTTGGTATCTTAATTTTAAAAGCAAGAATGTAAGTTTAGATTCCGGCCCAATTTTGGTGAACAACCTGGGTTGTTCATGCTGATTGGTGGATACATTCACCCACCAATAAACAAGTGCTGTCCAGAGTTTTCAACCAAAATTTCCTGGCTCCTTAGCTTAGATGCCTTTTTTTCAAATAAAGATAGCAAGAGAAAGAAGTAAATTTTATAATATAGGAGTAAATTAGAAAGTTGCTTAAAATTGCATGCTCTGTCTGAATCACAAAATAAAAAAATTGGGTTCAGTGTCCCTTTAAGGTTACTAAAGACCAAATTACAGCAAAATCAAAAGGCCACTTTTCTCTGTTAATCCATCTCGATCAATCTGCAGCCTTTGACACTTATGACCACCCTCTTTTACTCCAAATCCTCCAATCCTTCAGCATCACAGCCCTCTTGTGGTCCTCTTCCTACCTGTCTAACCGGATCTTTAGTGTAGACTTCTCTGCTGCATCTTCTAACCCTTTACAACTTTATGTTGGGGTACCACAAGCCTCTGTCCATTGTCCCCTATGAGTTTAAATATAATTTATATGCTGATAATACCCAAAGCTACCTTTCTGCACAAGACCAATCCCCTTCCTTACTATCTTGTGTCACTAACCGTCCTTCTAATATTCCGTACTGGATGTCCTCTTACTACCTTAAGCTAAATCTCTCCAAAACATATTCACCCCCCTCTCCCAAATTCACTACACCTCACAAAGTTCTGTAACTGTTGATAATAACATCTTTACCCCAACCCTACATGCCTATGTCTTGGGGTCACACTTGACTCAGATCTCTCTTTCACTCCCCACATCCAGTTGTCTAATTTATGCCACCTCCACTTTAAAAACATCTCCAAAATTCACTACTTCCTCACACAAGACATAACTAAAACTTTAATCCTCTCTCATCTTTCCCAGCTTGACTAATGCAACTCCATAATGATCTTCCTTACACATCAGTCCTTGTCTGCTGCCCCTCTCTGCCAGTCCCTTCACTGGCTTTCTTTAACATCCACCATAAAACACATAATCCTGGCTCTGACATTCAAGGCTCTCGACAACACTGCTCCCCCTATATCTCTGACCTCGTCTCCAGATACTCTCCCTTCCATCCCCTTCATCATGACCTCCTTTTCTCCTCCTCTCATTACCTTCTCACATTCCCCTCTACATGAATTCTACCGATTGGCCATTATCCTGTGGAACTCTGCCTCACTCCACAAGACTCTCCCCTAGTTTTCAAACTTTCAAGAGCAACTGTTCAGGGATACATACAAGATACACTAACATTTCTTATCTTTGTTCTTCTCATCCTTTTGTCATCCCCTTGAACCCCCTTAGCATGCAAACCTATGAGCCCAGCTGCTTCGTTAGAGCTGATTTAAAGCATTGCAACTATTAGCAGGGCCCTCTATCCCTTTGTCTCCCATAACTGTCACCTTTTATATAAGACCCATGTCTATAGCACTGCTGAATCTGTTGGCACTTTAAAAAAACCTGATAATAATAATAACTTGTAATACGAACACTTAGGGGCCCATTTATCAAAGCTTCAACTGATAATACAATGGAATCCACTTAAATCTTGCATTATATTCAACGCAAAATGAATCCGCCATAATTAACAAATCATCACCATTGTCAAATGTTGAAATCTGCGACGTAATATACACTCCCGCAATCTCAATCCAACGCAGATCGATGCTTGCGTCATTCCAGATGTTTTGAATTCACATTCAACTTTATTTGACCCTCTTCCCAATTTATCAAACATTCAAGTGGTACGCTCGTGTCTCTTCCACGCAGTGTACCTATCGTTCAAACCGCCACCCTTGAGGCCATGAATGCCATATAAATCAATGGGAGTCTTAAAACCCAAAAAGGTTATGTTAAATGCTGCAAGAGAATAAAGCTTACTACATATTTATGTAAATTATAAAGTTGATTACAATTGTATACTTTCTAAATCACACAGACAACAAAGATGCATGTTCAGTATCTAAATAATGTTAAATAATAATATTATAATCACATATAATTTCAAGGGACAGATTCATTTCAAAAGTAGTTTTAATGACAGGTAATGTCTGTCTGGCAGCAGGCCTTTTTTTATCAATCTAATTTTACCATGTTTAACACATGTAATACAAGTCCCACTGCATTTCACACCAAATTTGACGCAACACTCGAACTCAAAACAACCCACAAACTAGTGAAATTTTCCACCACTTTTGATTGGGAAATGCATAATCAAATGATTTATGACATCAGCCAATTTGATTTAAATATACATTTTTTACTATCACTAACAAATCAAATTGCTCGATACTTGTGTCATTGATCACTCATCAGAACTTGTAAGTGCTATTTGTTACATTGTGTATTATACTTTGAAAGTATGTATATGAGAAATTAGTATTAAAGTTAAAAATTGATGATGACATTAGGACACACAGTGTAATATGTTTGACAAGGATTTTAAAAATCAATATCATCTTAAGATGATAACTCAAAGGGATAGTCCACCTAACATTAAACTGTAATGAATCAGATACAGCAGAAATTAAAATCACATCTTTACTGTCATGATATTTTCAGTGTTTTTCTTCCTTCTCTTGAATTTCATTTTCATTAAGAAATGTAATCTTATATGCCAGCAAATTTTATAACACCTGTGTAGGGGTGGTATTTAAAACTACGCTGGAATCAGGAAGGGTTACACAGATGCAGAGAGAAAACTGGCCCAGCTCTCAAAATATCCATTGTTTGCAAATAAATACCTATGATACCCAGATTACATGTTCCTCAGAATAATAATATATTTACACTATATACAAATAGTGGTAAACATAAACACAGATATGAAAGACACCATTGTTTTGAACAAAATAAAATTTAGGGACATGTAAATATGTTTGGAAAAGATTTCTGACATAACACACACACACACACACATATATATATATTTATCAACAGTCCGATGCTCATCGCTCCCTACTTGACGCACATGTTTTTGACAGACTTTTTAATAAATAAGGGCATCGTAAGTGGATTCATGGCAGTGATGTCTGGCGAGCGTATTGACTCCAGCGAATACACCGAGATGGACGCTTTGATAAATCGGCCCCTAAAAGTTTACTTTTAGCTGTGTTGGTACATGAGTGAAAGCGCTAAAAAGTGCACCAGTTGTAATCTGGCGCATAAGTGGTAGTGAAAAGGCTAAGACATGCAAAAAGATGTCAGTTACCAAATCATTCCACACTAGCAACAAAGCAGAAGAGAGATCTGAGGCAAAGTCAGGTAACCAGGCAAAAGTCTAAATATTAGGACTGTAAACAGTGGCATGAAGTGACTAGTAAAGCAGGTTTATATAGCTAGAGATAATTGCAGAAATACAAACAGCTGGCAGCTAAGTGGAGCAAGTGAGCCAACAACAGCAAATTGTCTGAGAGAAAGACTATCAGTGGTTCAGCGAGAAAGTGCTGGAAAAACTGAGCCACCGGTTGAAACTGGAGGGACAGTAATAATCCCCAAAGGGGAGAACTGCAAGTTGCCCAGATTTATGTTCTGTTTAAGGGATCTTGGTGATAAATTACCCCATGTTCTTTATAATAGCATCTCCAACATCTAGCATCTGCCTTGAGCCTAGACTTGTATGCCCCTCTTCTGTGACTGCAAGTACAGTACATGGCAATCTGTACACTGAATGAGATTCTCATAATACTTAACTTATAAATGTTCAAACTTCTAAATATAAATGTTAAATGTACCTTTGGTTACTCTAACCCCTTTGTTACTCAAACACTTTACTTACTTTAACAGCAAAACAGTTTGAGCAAGCTACTCTGAACAGCAAGTCTTATTATTATTTTTAATTTTTATTTAAACACTATAATACCTTCAGTTTTAAGCAAATCCTTCAAAGTTTTTGCTGTTCAAGTGACAAGCTTTTCCATAGGGCCATATTCGGTATATAATTTTGTGGCACCATACTAATAAATGATGATGATAATTAAATAATAATAATAATATGACATATTTTTTTTTTTAATCACTTCCATTAAAAAAATAGTATTTCAGATTCTAATCATCTAGATCACTAT
Organism: Bombina bombina; assembly: GCF_027579735.1. Classification (NCBI taxonomy): domain Eukaryota; kingdom Metazoa; phylum Chordata; class Amphibia; order Anura; family Bombinatoridae; genus Bombina; species Bombina bombina. The sequence continues at coordinate 723,296,580 of NC_069501.1, read as the reverse complement.
GACATTAAAAGGTCATGAGCTCGATAACCTGCTTTTCACATAGATCTAGCAATCTATCTATCATCTATCCATCTATACTTAACGTTCATGCTTTACATTCAATTTTCAAATCTTGTAAACCACTGATTGCAGAAAAATATTGGATTTTTTTGGTGGCATTGGCAATCATAACTAAAACTAAGAACTACATTTACTTGTAATTTGTCTACTTTTATGGCATTTTAAAGTATCATGAGGATGATATCAAGAATATGTGAAATTAAATATTGTTGGTATTTTAAAAGGAAAGTAAAAACAATAAGCTTTAAAGGAAAGTCAGAAAGTTGACTTTCTGTCTAACTATTTCACTTTAAAAAACAAAAAAAAACCTACATGTATGCAAGGCTGGTGCAAGAATTTTTTACCTTCTCAAAAATACAGTTACTCGCTTCTTTTGCAAACTGCATCTTAGTCTTACTATTTGTTGAATGCCTGACATGAAACTTTTCAGAGCAATTTTTAGATTAGGTTCTCTAGAAGTTAACTTTTTGCACACGTTGGGAAGCGCTAGTATTACAAGTTTTAAAGTAAAAATTTTGAGCTGTAGTCTAAAAAGTTAACCACAGAATATCACAATAAACCAATTGACTTCAGTGGAGTGGCAAAGTAAAAAAAATCAACAACTATATTGGTGTGCTAACCCACATCGCAATAAAACCCCTTACTCCAATAACCCCTAAACTGCCACCCCTAAACTTCCTTTACTCTTTCAACCCTGCTACACTATTAACCCCCAATCCACCACATCTCCCATTGCACACTACCCAACTACACTATAAACCCCTAAACTATTAACCCCTAAACCACCCCAAACCCCACTACAATAAACTGCCTATAAAAGTAGTATATGGGTTATTGAGGTGGGCTTAATGGGGGTTTAGTGGTTAAAGGGAAACTGAACCCAATTTTTTTTCTTTTGTAATTCAGAAAGAGCATGCAATTTTAAGCAACTTTCTAATTTACTCCTATTATCAATTTTTCTTCGTTCTCTTGCTATCATTATTTGAAAAAGAAGGCATCTAAGCTTTTTTGGTTTCAGTACTCTGGACAGCACTTTTTTATTGGTGGATGAATTTATCCACCAATCAGCAAGGACAACCCAGGTTGTTCACCAAAAATGGGTCGGCATCTAAACTTACATTCTTGCATTTCAAATAAAGATACCAAGAGAATGAAGAAAATTTGATAATAGGAGTAAATTAGAAAGTTGCTTAAAATTTCATGCTCAATCTGAATCACAAAAGAAAAAATTTGGGTACAGTGTCCCTTTAAGCCCTTAATGACCGAGGACGTACGCCATACATCCTCAGAAAAAAGGCAGTTAATGCCTGAGGACGTATGGCGTACGTCCTCGGTTTGTAAAGCAGCTGGAAGCGATCCTCATCGCTTCCAGCTGCTTTCCGGTTATTGCAGGATGCCTCAATATTGAGGCATCCTGCAATAACAATCTGTACCCCTCCGGTGCAGAGAGAGCCACTCTGTGGCCCTCTCTACACCGGACATCGATGACCGCAATCGTTGGTGGGTGGGAGCTGCAGTGGGAGGCGGGTGGGCGGCCATCGATGGCTTCAGAGACACAGAGGGGGGCGGGATCGGGGGCGGGAGAGTCAGGGGTGCGCACAGACACGCGCGCGTGCACGGGGGATCGGCGGGCGGGCGCGTGCACGGGAGGGAGCGGGTGGGAACCGCTTATACTACAGAAATAATCATGTAATAAGTGGGAGGAAGAGGGGGAATAAATGCCCCCAAAAAGTAATCTAAGGGATCTGGGAGGGGGTGGGGGTAGGGGTTGGTCGTGGGGAAGCTACACTACAGAAAAATGTAAAAAAAAAAAAAAAAAAAAGAGAAAAAAATATTGTTAACTGGGTACTGGCAGACAGCTGCCAGTACCCAAGATGGCCCCCAATAAGGCAGGGGGTGGGGTTAGAGAGCTGTTTTGGGGAGGGATCAGGGAGGTTGGGGGCTAAGGGGCATCCTACAAAGTAGCATATGTAAATATGCTAAAGATGTATTTTTTTTTTTTTAAACTTTTATTTTAGTACTGGCGGGGACAATTGTGGGGTGGGGGAGGGAAGGGAGCTGTTTGGGAGATATCAGGGGGTCTGATGTGTCAGGTGGGAGGCTGATCTCTACACTAAAGCTAAAATTAACCCCGCAAGCTCCCTACAAACTACCTAATTAACCCCTTGACTGCTAGCCATAATACATGTGTGATGCGCAGCAGCACTTAGCGGCCTTCTAATTACCAAAAAGCAATGCCAAAGTCATATATGTCTGCTATTTCTGAACAAAGGGGATCCCAGAGAAGCATTTACAACTATTTGTGCCATAATTGCACATGCTGTTTGTAAATAATTTCAGTGAGAAACCTAAAATTGTGAAAAATTTAGCGTTTTTTTTAATTTGATTGCATTTGGCGGTGAAATGGTGGCATGAAATATACCAAAATGGGCCTAGATCAATACTTGGGGTTGTCTACTACACTACACTGAAGCTAAAATTAACCCTAGAAGCTCCCTACATGCTCCCTAATTAACCCCTTCACTGCTGGGCATAATACACGTGTGGTGCGCAGTCTCATTTAGCAGCCTTCTAATTAGTAAAAAGCAAAACCAAAGCCATATATGTCTGCTATTTATGAACAAAGGGGATCCCAGAGAAGCATTTACAACCATGTATGCTATAATTGCATAAGTTTTTTGTAAATAATTTCAGTGAGAAACCTAAAGTTTGTGAAAAAAATTGTGAAAAAGTGAACAATTTTTTTTATTTGATCGCATTTGGCGGTGAAATGGTGGCATGAAATATACCAAAATGGGCCTAGATCAATACTTTGGGATGTCTTCTAAAAAAAAATATATACATGTCAATGGATATTCAGGGATTCCTGAAAGATATCAGTGTCCCAACGTAACTAGCGCTAATTTTGAAAAAAAGTGGTTTGGAAATAGCAAAGTGCTACTTGTATTTATGGCCCTATAACTTGCAAAAAAAGCAAAGAACATGTAAACATTGGGTATTTCTAAACTCAGGACAAAATTTAGAAACTATTTAGCATGGTTTTTGTTTGGTGGTTGTAGATGTATAACAGATTTTGGGGGTCAAAGTTAGAAAAAGTGTGTTTTTTTCCATTTTTTCCTCATATTTTATAAAAAAATTTATAGTAAATTATAAGATATGATGAAAATAATGGTATATTTTGAAAGTCCATTTAATGGCGAGAAAAACGGTATATAATATGTGTGGGTACATTAAATGAGTAAGGGGAAAATTACAGCTAAACACAAACACCGCAGAAATGTAAAAATAGCCTTGGTCCCAAACGGACAGAAAATGGAAAAGTGCTGTGGTCATTAAGGGGTTAAGTAGTGTAGGAGTATTGCAGTTGGGCTTGTGGGGGTTTTAGGGTTAGTAGGTTAGGGGTTTATTGTGGCAGGAGTTGTGGCGGTTTATTGGTTAAAAGTGTAGGGGTTAATAGTGATGGGGGTTATGGAGGATTAGGGATTCATGGTGAAGTGGGGTAGTTTGCCATGGGGGATGTGACGTATTAGGGGTTAATAGTGTAGGTTACGAAATGTAATTTTAATATTTGTTGTGTGTTTAGTGCATCTTTTTTTCAAGCTCAAGTTTGAACACCAAATGCGATTGTGTTTAAGCGATTGCATTTATTTTCAACTTGTAATATGAGTGTAAATTAATGTGATCGCCAAATTGCAATATTGTGCTCACATTACCATTTATGCTCCACTTGTAATCTAGCCTTGATATATTAAAAGCAAGATGCATGAAAGGAAAAATGAAGACAAACTAATCCTCAACAAACTAAAAAGTTATATTGTATATAAAAAAGTGTTTTCTGCACTCTTCTTACATAATTCAAAATGTATAACATCTCTCAGCCTTACATACAATTTTGAAATGATTTTAATCTTAAAAGGAAGATTAGCAGACTTGATCAGAAAGAGGATAACACAATTTTGCTGTTTCTTGTAAAGGGCTTAAAAGTTATGTTATTCAGATGACTTTGATGACATTATGTGACAGGTGTCCTGGTGAAGAAATGGGTTGATATAACATTTGCTCTATACAAGGTGCTGCAAAGTTTTTGGAAGGCTTAGTTTAAAATAGTAAAACCTTTAAAGATTGATTTTGAGATTCTAACATAAGCCCTTATGACAGCAAGTTTAATAACTATGTACTGTAGGCTAACTGGCAAGTCATAAGTTGTTAAAATGAATATGAAACTAGATTATGCTGTCAGTTTGGCACAAGTGAAGAGGGTAAAGTTGCATATTTTATAGCATGGTTTTCCATGTACTCAATTCTTAATGATCAATTGTGAGTTTTTCAAATGGTAACAGTTCAAAATGATATTAACCTCAATAAACGTCTACCATGCTGACTAAAGAGCACTATTTAAAAAAAAAAAAAAAAAATATATATATATATATATATATATATATACACACACAAAAATCACTGGAGTTTATTAGTTTGTTCTTACCCATTCAGAATTAGTGTACTAGTGGAAACTTGAAGCCCTAATATGGTGTATACCCAAAAGCATCAATCCATAGTAGGAAGTAAGACAGTATCGTCAAAACTCACCAGCGTTTAATTTTCTTTGCGTGATCTGAACAGTCCATTCAGCCTCCGGATCGTTCACCACCATATATCGTGGGTCCCCGGGCCGGTACAAAGCACCTTTGATTGCTGCTGCAAATCCAAGCGGTAAAGGTGAGTCTAAGCTGCCGTGAGTGTTTCCGTCTCTGTGAGATCCTGCTTACACGCTCAGGCGTTCTGCAATGAAGTCATCAGCCGATCAGTAAGCCGGGTACTGGGCGCCTCTGGTCCTGGGTACGCCGAGGTTTGAGCTGGTTGTTAGACAACAGTAAATGGCAAAAGAAATCCAGCAAACCTCCCAGGCGTGAATTCAAAATAAACATTTATTGGAAAAAACGTGCAAATAAAAAAAGGTAAAATACAAAAAATAGTCCCAGCAACCTGGAACAGTAATAGAAATCGTCCTACGCGTTTCAGCAAAAAACATTTTAAATTAGGGGGAGATAAAAGGCGAGTTTAAAATTCTCCACTATGCACAAAATATAGATAAAATAACTCATTGTGTAGTTCATTAACTAACTGACAGGCCCAGAGGCTTGTTTCCCCACAGAAAATCTCTGAATTACATTGTTTCCAATGCAGCAAAGGATTCTGGGTAAGATATGCAAATTAAGTACACAATGACACACCTTTTTACTTAATTCTGCTTTTCAGCAGGTTCCCTTTACGCCAACGTATCGCTGTTCACACAGCTTATAAACTTAACTAGGGTTAGTGCAGTGATTCATAACCATCCCAGGGCAGCAATACTTTGGCGTAAAGGGAACCTGCTGAAAAGCAGACTGAAGTAAAAAGGTGTGTCATTGTGTACTTAATTTGCATATCTTACCCAGAATCCTTTGCTGCATTGGAAACAATGTAATTCAGAGGTTTTCTGTGGGAAAACAAGCCTCTGGGCCTGTCTAGATTTGTTAATAATGAACTACACAATGAGTTATTTTATATATATATATATATATATATATATATATATATATATATATATATATATATATACGCAGATGGAAAAATATCACTGTTGTTTACTAGTCAGGGGTTAAAAGCTACTAGCCCAGAGGAAAATGTTACATTTTTTAAGTCTCCCATTGCAATTTCTAAGTTGTCAGGGACTACTGTACCAGTGGAAATATATACCGTATATATATATATATATATATATATATATATACACTAGGGATGGGCGAATGTTTTGCAACATTCAAAAAACGGCACAAATTTTAACACATTAGTTCGTTCAAATCGAATTTTCGAATGTTCGTTTTCGAATTTTATGATTACATTCGAAAATATTATTTTCGAAAAATTTGAATTTAAATTGTAATAGTATTTCTAATACTTTTTCTTTAAATGTAATATTTGAATTATGCAATATTCAAATTTGAAAAATTCGAATTTATATGTTTGTAATAGTATTTCTAATGCTTTCTTTAAATGTAATATTCTAATTATGCAATATTCTATATAGAAACATTTGAAATGATATATTTGTATCTATTATGTATCAATTTTCTAGATTCCCACCCTACCACATGAACTATTGAACTTCTGAATAGTATTTGTTAAATAGAATGTTAAATTCGAAATTTCGAATGTGGACGTTCGATATAATTATAAACATTCGAATTGAAAGTGACATTCGAAAACATTCGATTATAGAATTTTTAAGAATATTCATTCTTATCAACATTCGGATTTATAATTCGAATTTTGGTAATAACATTCGTTCTACATTCGAAATTCGAAAATTTACACATTCGCCCATCCCTAATATACACACACACACACACACACACACACACAGAATCTAGAAATAGGAAGGCACTTACCGGTTCTTGACCAAAGATTACTTTATAAAATAGTTTTGTGATTCCCCCATCTTCAGACAATGAGGCCCATTTATCAAGCTCCGAGTGGAGCTTGAAGGGCCGTGTTTCTGGCAAGTCTTCAGACTCGCCAAAAACACCAGTTATGAAGCAGCGGTCTAAAGACAGCTGCTCCATAACCCTGTCCGCCTGCTCTGATGAGGCGGACAGGATTCGCCACAATTCAACCCGATCGAATACGATCGGGTTGATTGACACATCCCTGCTGGTGGCCGATTGGCCGTGAGTCAGCAGGGGGCGGCGTTGCACCAGCAGCTCTTTTGAGCTGCTGGTGCAATGCTGAATAGGGAGAGCGTATTGCTCTCCGCATTCAGCGAGGTCTTGCGGACCTGATCCACACTGTGATGCACTTCTAGCTGATGATTGGTGGCAACACATAATTGCCTCTTGTCATTGGCTCATCTATGTTCAGTTTGTTTCAGTATTGCATTGCTACACTGGAGCATAGTCATATAGAAGCATCAGGGTGATAATAAAATGCTTTAACACATTAAAATATTTCCTTTTTGCACTTTTATGCTCCTTTAAGGTTACTTCAGGAGTGCTACCTAATATTTTTTATTTAGGTATTTATAAAGTTAGTGCATAGCTGGATGTGCCCCTGGTTATTCTGTGTACTAGAACATTTTATTTTATCATTGTATATTTGTGGGCAGTTCTATTTTTACCTTTTTAAAAATATCAGCCATATTGTACCCCTTATATGTTTGAGCAACAGATTATTATTTATTATCAATATATGTGTTTAATACAAGTGTCAAAATGCAAAATTACAGAAGCCCTTTTGCATGGGTGTCAGTAGGTATTTTTATAGAAAATAACGCCTAGATTTAGAGTTTTGCGGCCAAAGGGGTGCGTTTTTCTCCCGCACCGCTGGTATTTAGAGTTCACAGAAGGGCTGCGTTAGGCTCCAAAAAAGGAGCGTATAGCATATTTACCGCAACTGCAACTCTCGATACCAGTGGTGCTTACGGACGCGGCCAGCTTCAAAAACGTGCTCGTGCACGATTCCCCCATAGGAAACAATGGGGCTGTTTGAGCTGAAAAAAAACCACCTGCAAAAAAGCAGCGTTCAGCTCCTAACGCTGCCCCATTGTTTACTATGGGGAAACACTTCCTATGTCTGCACCTAACACTCTAACATGTACCCCGAGTCTAAACACCCCTAACCTTAGACTTATTAACCCCTATTCTGCCGCCGCCGCTGACCCCTGCATTTTATTATTAACCCCTAATCTGCCGCTCCGTACACCGCCGCAACCTACATTATCCCTATGTACCCCTAATCTGCTGCCCCTAACACCGCCGACCCCTATATTATATTTATTAACCCCTAATCTGCCCCCCACAACGTTGCCGCCAGCTACCTACAATAATTAACCCCTAATCTGCCGACCGCATCTCACCGTTACTATAATAAAGTTATTAACCCCTAATCCGCCTCACTCCCGCATCAATAACCCTATAAGAAATAGTATTAACCCCTAATCTGCCCTCCCTAACATCGCCGACACCTAATTTCAATTATTAACCCCTAATCTGCCGACCGGAGATCGCCGCTACTATAATAAATGTATTAACCCCTAAAGCTAAGTCTAAACCTAACACTAACAGCCCCCTAAGTTAAATATAATTTAAATCTAACAAAATAAATTAACTCTTACTAAATAAATTATTCCTATTTAAAGCTAAATACTTACCTGTAAAATAAACCCTAATATAGCTACAATATAAATTATAATTATATTGTAGCTATTTTAGGATTAATATTTATTTTACAGGCAACTTTGTATTTATTTTAACCAGGTACAAAAGCTATTAAATAGTTAAGAACTATTTAATAGCTAAAATAGTTAAAATAATTACGAAATTACCTGTAAAATAAATCCTAACCTAAGTTACAATTGAACCTAACACTATCAATAAATAAATTAATTAAATACAATACCTACAATTATCTACAATTAAACCTAACACTACACTATCAATAAATTAATTAAATAAAATACCTACAATTAAATACAATTAAATAAACTAACTAAAGTACAAAAAATAAAAAAGAACTAAGTTACAAAAAATAAAAAAATATTTACAAACATTAGAAAAATATTACAACAATTTTAAACTAATTACACCTACTCTAAGCCCCCTAATAAAATAACAAAGCCCCCCAAAATAAAAAAATGCTCTACCCTATTATAAATTAAAAAAGTTCAAAGCTCTTTTACCTTACCAGCCCTTAAAAGGGCCCTTTGTGGAGCATGCCCCAAAGAATTCAGCTCTTTTGCCTGTAAAAGAAAAATACAACCCCCCCCAACATTAAAACCCACCACCCACATACCCCTAATCTAACCCAAACCCCCCTTAAATAAACCTAACACTAAGCCCCTGAAGATCTTCCTACCTTGTCTTCACCACACCGGGTATCACACCGATCCGTCCTGGCTCCGAAGTGTTGATCCAAGCCCAAGCGGGGGCTGAAGAGTGACGTCCATCCTCCGGCTGAAGTCTTGATCCAAGCGGGCAGAAGAGGACATCCGGACCGGCAAACATCTTCATCCAAGCCGCATCTTCTATGTTCTTCAATCCGATGGCGACCGGCTGATCTTCAAGACCTCCAGCGCGGATCCATCCATCTTCACCGACGACTTCCCGACGAATGACGGTTCCTTTAAGGGACGTCATCCAAGATGGCGTCCCTCGAATTCCGATTGGCTGATAGGATTCTATCAGCCAATCGGAATTAAGGTAGGAAAATTCTGATTGGCTGATGGAATCAGCCAATCAGATTCAAGTTCAATCCGATTGGCTGATCCAATCAGCCAATCAGATTAAGATTGCATTCTATTGGCTGTTCCGATCAGCCAATAGAATGCGAGCTCAATCTGATTGGCTGATCGGATCAGCCAATCGGATTGAACTTGAATCTGATTGGCTGATTCCATCAGCCAATCAGAATTTTCCTACCTTAATTCCGATTGGCTGATAGAATCCTATCAGCCAATCGGAATTTGAGGGACGCCATCTTGGATGACGTCCCTTAAAGGAACCGTCATTCGTCGGGAAGTCGTCGGTGAAGATGGATGGATCCGCGCTGGAGGCCTTGAAGATCAGCCGGTCGTCATCGGATTGAAGAACATAGAAGATGCGGCTTGGATGAAGATGTTTGCCGGTCCGGATGTCCTCTTCTGCCCGCTTGGATCAAGACTTCAGCCGGAGGATGGACGTCACTCTTCAGCCCCCGCTTGGGCTTGGATCAACACTTCGGAGCCAGGACGGATCGGTGTGATACCCGGTGTGGTGAAGACAAGGTAGGAAGATCTTTAGGGGCTTAGTGTTAGGTTTATTTAAGGAGGGTTTGGGTTAGATTAGGGGTATGTGGGTGGTGGGTTTTAATGTTGGGGGGGTTGTATTTTTCTTTTACAGGCAAAAGAGCTGAATTCTTTGGGGCATGCCCCACAAAGGGCCCTTTTAAGGGCTGTTAAGTTAAAAGAGCTTTGAACTTTTTTAATTTAGAATAGGGTAGGGCATTTTTTTATTTTGGGGGGCTTTGTTATTTTATTAGGGGGCTTAGAGTAGGTGTAATTAGTTTATAATTGTTGTAATATTTTTCTAATGTTTGTAAATATTTTTTTATTTTTTGTAACTTAGTTCTTTTTTATTTTTGTACTTTAGTTAGTTTATTTAATTGTATTTAATTGTAGGTATTTTATTTAATTAATTTATTGATAGTGTAGTGTTAGGTTTAATTGTAGATAATTGTAGGTATTTTATTTAATTTATTTATTGATAGTGTAGTCTTAGGTTAGGATTTATTTTACAGGTAATTTTGTAATTATTTTAACTAGGTAACTATTAAATAGTTATTAACTATTTAATAGCTATTGTACCTAGTTAAAATAAATACAAAGTTGCCTGTAAAATAAAAATAAATCCTAAAATAGCTACAATATAATTATAATTTATATTGTAGCTATATTAGAGTTTATTTTACAGGTAAGTATTTAGCTTTAAATAGGATTTATTTAGTTAATAAGAAATAATTTATTTTGTTAGATTTAAATTATATTAACTTAGGGGGGTGTTAGTGTTAGGGTTAGACTTAGCTTTAGGGGTTAATACATTTATTATAATAGCGGCGAGATCCAGTCAGCAGATTAGGGGTTAATACTTGAAGTTAGGTGTCGGCGATGTTAGGGAGGGCAGATTAGGGGTTAATACTATTTATTATAGGGTTATTGAGGCGGGAGTGAGGCAGATTAGGGGTTAATACATTTATTATAATAGCGGCGAGATCCGGTCGGCAGATTAGGGGTTAATAAGTGTAGGTAGGTGGAGGCGACGTTGGGGGCGGCAGATTAGGGGTTAATAAATATAATATAGGGGTCGGCGATATTAGGGGCAGCAGATTAGGGGTACATAGGGATAACGTAGCTGGCGGCGGTGTACGGAGCGGCAGATCAGGGGTTAAAACATTTTAATAGAGTGGCGGCGATGTGGGGGGACCTCGGTTTAGGGGTACATAGGTAGTTTATGGGTGTTAGTGTACTTTAGAGCACAGTAGTTAAGAGCTTTATAAACCAGCGTTAGCCCAAAAAGCTCTTAACTACTGACTTTTTTCTGCGGCTGGAGTTTTGTCGTTAGATTTCTAACGCTCACTTCAGCCAAGACTCTAAATACCGGCGTTAGAAAGATCCCATTGAAAAGATAGGATACGCAAATGGTGTAGGGGGATCTGCGGTATGGAAAAGTGAGCATTAGACCCTTTCCTGACTGACTCCAAATACCAGCGGGCGGTAAAAACCAGCGTTAGGAGCCTCTAACGCTGGTTTTCACGGCTACCACCCAACTCTAAATCTAGCCGTTAGGTAGCTTACATGCACAAATGCAAAAAGTCCTTATGATCCCCAAAAATACCAGCTGACATAATTTTAAAAGACATATTTTTTATAGAAAAGGGTTCTAAAAATAATACCCATTTTTTTATTGTTGTTAATTGATAATATATTGAAAGAAAATAAAGCCACTGACACCAATTTATAGGGTCCATATTACCCACTTTAAACAATGCAAAGCGGGCATTTTTAGCTTTCTATTTTTGTCAGTGGTTATTTTGAGAGAAAATAAAGGCCCTTTGCATTGGTGTTAGTGGGTACATACCTTACTGATGGCAACTAGCTAGTAGCTTCCCACACAGTCTGCGGCATCTGGTGACAGCTGCCTTCACCCTCCAGTACTGTGCTGCACCTTTAATAACTGCTGAGTGTGCACAATGACCCCTTCCTAGGCCACAACATGTTTTGAGTAGTAGATTTCCACACTCAGTTTTGCAGCTAGTAGTAAACTAGGCACCAAATTGCATCAGAATGTAAATGAGTTGCATGTGGAAAGCTGTACAAAGGTAGCCTTGGGCCCTATAGTAGTAGCAAAGGGGTTGTGTGTCAAAAAGTATTTCATACCCCCTTTGGGCACACATGCTATGGTTCATGCAGTTAACTTAATTACACATCCAGTATCCTTCCTGTTTTTATCCTATGTAAAGGTTGTAGTGCAAAATATAGTATAAAAACAAGGGGAAAAGAGTTTACTTATGTTTTGGCTAAAAGTCATAACAAATTCTCTTTATTTTGTGTAGCTATTGTAACTTCATGCTTTTTTTTTTAATTAATTAAATTTCTTTATTTTGTGTAGCTATTGTAACTTCATGCTTTTTTTTTAATTAATTATCAGGTTTTCTTTTTGTTGCTTTGGCCTTAGGAGTACCAGTTAACTTGTTCTAATATAGTATACTAGTGTTAAAGCCCGTGTACACGGGCCAAAATGTGTATTGAATTTTTATGTTTTTATTCAAAAAATAACAAAAGATATAAACATTAACATAGACATAAAATCATTTTTTTATTTAAAGTAAATTAAAATAAATTAAAGTTTAAAATGTACATTAAGAATATTGCTATAAATAATACAAACTTACTTGTAACTAAATAAAAAGACACAGCTTATTTATTTATTTAAAGTATATTTCTTTAAAAACAATGTTTTTTGTATAAATTTTATCACTGTTTGGTAATACCTTTCCTTGCTTTGAACCTTGAAGTATCTTAATTTTTACATCAGATGATGTACGAACTTGAGACATTGCAACATAAAGTTGTCCATGACTGAATACTGGTTCTGGAAGGAATATTCCAACTTTGTCTAACGTTTGACCTTGTGATTTGTTGATGGTCATTGCAAAGGCAAGTTTGATTGGAAACTGTCTCCTTCGTAAAATGAATGGTAGTTCAGTGTTGGCAAGGGCTAAATCTATTGTTGGAATAAACACCATCTGGTTTTGAGCTGTTCCTGTGAATACCTTTGCAATTATTAGATTGGGCTTAAGATCTTTAACTATCAATCTTGTTCCATTGCACAGATCTCTTTTTGTGTTCAGATTTCTGAGCAACATAATAATGATTCCCAATTTTATTTTTAACTTATGAAGAGGCATTCCTGATGGAGCTAATTCGTTTAGAAACTCTATTGGATAGTTTTGAGCATCTTCATCTGTCTGATCGTCAATTGAATCTGAACTTAGATATATTTTTTCATCACCATCGAGTAAATTTAATACATGGTCATTGATTTGATCAACATGACAATTCTTTGTACACAAAATGGCCTTTTTTGAAAAACTGTGAAGATCAGATGGAAGAAGTCTTTTTCCAAAAATTTCAGATATGATACAATCGTGGCATATTAATTTGGAAGGGATCTCAACTAAATCCTCAGGAAGGCCCTCTGAATATATTAATGAACACTGTCCTAATTGTAGTAGCCAATTGCTAAATTCTGGATCCACCGAACGCACATTATTGTGCAATTTCAAAATTTTGAATTTATCCCAGTGATCATAGAACTTTATAGTAGCTTCCACAATAGCAGTTCTATTGCAATGAGGAAGAACTGGGAGTGTTTGTTGGAAGTCACCACCAAGGAGTATAACTTTTCCACCAAAGGGCTTGTTGTTCTGCATAATTTCGTGAAGGAGCTTATTTACACATTTTAGAGCGATACCGGGTGTCATTGAGGCCTCATCCCAAATAAGCAATTGAGCATTACGTATGAACTCAGCATATTTATAGAACGGATATTTTGCATAAAATTTTTTGAATGTGTGTGATGTCCAGTCATTATATATGTGGTAATGTTATTTTGCCTTTATTGCAGCATTTATTAAAAAACCTATCGCTTGGTTGTTCCTCTGGAAAATGCTTCGCCATGCAAAATTTGCAAAAAACATTAAGTTGACCACATGTGTGCATCTGGACATTGTCTTCATTAAATAGTGAATGGTTATAACCTGCGTTATATTGATTAGTGATAGTGATGTTAGTGCGAACTTTTTTTGTACGTTGACGATGTTTTACACTTTCAAGAGGTATTTCAGCATCTGTATTATTTTTTCTACGGGTAGCAGAACGTGATCTTTGAATGTCCTGTTGGAGAGCTTTTTCCTGAGCAGTCATATTGGCCCTCAAAATCCTTTTTTTTTGCAGAATCCTTCTTACGTAGAGTTACCCTTTGTTGTTCAGTCATATGTGTCCGACGTATACGTTGTTGAGTTTCTTTTCTTCTGCGTTTAACGTTTTCTACATCTTTCTGTGTTTTAATTCTCTTCGGAGGCATTCTGCAGTTTTTAAGTTTTTATCTACTTATGTTTTGCAGCCTGTTTGTCTCACACTTTTTTTGTTTGTCACTCGTAGTCTCTTTATAATTTTTTTGTTGATTTACCATTTTATTTTTTTAGGCACTCTTTTTTTTTTTTGTTATATAGACAGTCTTTATTTTTTTCGATAGTCTTTATTTTGTATTAGGCAGTGTTAGGCACACTTTCTTTTTGTTTTAGACAATATTTAATTTGTTTTACAAAGTATTAGGCACTCTTTACTTTGTTTTAGACACTTTTTTGATTTTTTTTATTGCAGTCTTAATTTTTTTAAGCAGTCTTAGGCAGTCGTTATTTTGTTTTAGACATTAGGCAGTCTTTGGCACTCTTTACTTTGTTTTAGACACTCTTTATTTTATTTTAGACACTCTTTTTTTAATGCAGTATATATGTTTTTTAAGTTTTATTAGTATTAGGCACTCTTTATTGCCTTTTTATGCTGTATATATGTTTTTTTTGTTTTTAAAAGGTTTATTCTAATGCTGCTTATGTAGTATTAGGCACTGTTTATTGCCTTTTTTAAGGTGTATTTTTTTTTTGTTTAAAGGTTTATTCTAATGCTGCTTATGTAGTAGTAGGCACTCTTTATTGCCTTTTTTATGCATTATATATGTTTTTTTTTTTTAAAAAAAAACTTTTATTATAATTCTGCTTATCTAGTATTAGGCACTGTTTATTGCCTTTTTTATGCAGTATATATTTTTTATTTGAAAAGGTTTATTCTAATGCTGCTTTAATTCTGCTTATGTAGTATTAGGCACTGTTTATTGCCTTTTTTATGCAGTATATATTTTTAATTTGAAAATGTTTATTATACTGCTGCTTACGTAGTATTAGGCAGTTGTTATTGCCTTTGTAATGCAGTATATAGGGTTGTTAATATTTTGCTTTGGCTTTAGTTCTGCAGCTGTTTTTTTGTGTGCTGTGTAGCACAATCTTGCTCTCTTTTCTGAGCCTCTTAAAGGGAGCAGTTAAGCAGTAATTTTTTTTTTTATTAAAAGCAAATAGTGAACCTTTCAGTTCTACTGGCACTTTTTATGTGTGCTGTGTAGCGCACTGTTACACTTTTCTATGAGCCTGTTAAAGGCAGCACTTATGCATATATTTTTTTTTTAAATAAAGCAAATAGTGCTACATGCAATTTTTATGTGTGCTGTGTAGCACACTGTTATGCTAGCAAATAGTGCTACAGGCTATTTTTTATGTGTGCTGTGTTGCACACTGTTACGCTCTTGAATGAGCCTCTTAAAGGCAGCAGTTATGCAATAATGTTTTTTTTTTTTATTAAAAGCAAATAGCAAACCTTTCAGTTCTACTGGCAATTTTTATGTGTGCTGTGTAGCGCACTTTTACGCTCTTGTATGAGCCTGTTAAAGGCAGAAGTTATGTTTTTTTTTTGTTTTTGTTTTTAAAAGCAAATAGTGAACCTTTCAGTTCTACTGGCAATTTTTATGTGTGCTGTGTAGCGCAGTCTTACGCTCTTGTATGAGCCTCTTAAAGGCAGCAGTTACGCAGTAATGTTTTATTTTAATAAAAGCAAATAGTGAACCTTTCAGTTGCCAGCAGTGATGTTTTATTTTTTAAAAAAACTAAAATAGTGCTATAAGGAATTAACTTGTTATATGTGCTGTGTAGTACAGTATTGGGCTCTTTTATGACCCTATTAAGCCAGCAGTTATAATTTTTTTTTTTAAACTAAAAAAGTGCTACAGGGACTTTTTATATGTGCTGTGCAGCACAGTGTTGGGCTCATTTATGAACCTAATAAGCCAGCAGTGATGTTTTATTTAAAAAAAACTAAAATAGTGCTATAAGGAATTTATAGCACAGTGTTGGTCTCTTTTATGAGCCTATGTGCTGTGTAGCACAGTGTTGGTCTCTTTTATGAGCCTATATGTGGTGTGTAGCACAGTGTTGGGCTCTTTTATGAGCCTTTTAATCCAGCCTTTTTTTGTTTTGTTAAGTAAAATTTTTTTTCTATGTGCTGTGTAGCACATACATAAGTCCTAATCCAATTTTTTTTTTTAACTAAAATATGTTTTTTCTATGTGCTGTGTAGCACATACACAAATCCTGAGGCATTTTTTTTTAAACTAAAATATTTTTTTTTCTATACATAAGTCTAGAACAAATGTATTTTTTAAAAAAAATAAAATATTATGTGCTGTGTAGCACATACATAAGTACAGAGCAAATTTTTTTTTAAAACTAAAATATAGCAGTGTTGGTCTCTTTTATGAGCCTATATGTGCTGTGTAGCACAGTGTTGGGCTCTTTTATGAGCCTATTAATCCAGCCTTTTTTGTTTTATAAAGTACATTTTTTTTCTATGTGCTGTGTAGCACATACATAAGTCCTAATCAAATTTTTTTTTTTTACTCAAATATGTTTTTTCTATGTGCTGTGTAGCACATACATAAATCCTGAGGCAATTTTTTTTTTTAAAACTAATTTTTTTTTTATATACATAAGTCCAGAACAAATTATTTTTTTTTTAAACTAAAATATTATGTGCTGTGTAGCACATACATAAGTACAGAGCTTTTTTTAAAAAAAAAAACTAAAATATTGAGTAAAATATTATGAGCTGTGTAGCACATACATAAGTACAGAGCAAGACCTTTCTATACATATAAGTCCAGACCCATTTTTTTTTTTTTTATACTAAAATATTATGTGCTGTGTAGCAAGTTCGGTGTAGCACAGATAACTCCGGAGATTTCAATGGAGTGTGTTGGAGTGTGTTGCGCAGTTGCCAAGTTTGTGGGTGTGTGGATGTGTGAGCTGTTAGCTGTGCGCGCGAGGTGTCTGGGATCTAAGGCCAAGTGTGTTTGTCTCTACTGCGGCTGCGCATGACTGCTTCAGACAAACACACTTGGCCTTTTATAATATAGGATATTGAAAGGCAAAATGTATCTATCCAGTGATACAGAATTTTGTGGCCTGATAATAATAGTAATAATATCAGAGCGTAGTAAAGTTCTCACACAGGGCCCTATTATCTAATATTCATCAGCATGGTGAGAAATATCACGCCAATTCTTGAATGGGCAGCTCTCATGGAATTCTCTAAGAAAAGGGGATGAACCTGGAATTTTCCAGAGAATTATGAGCGGACTTTCGTAAAATATGAAGAAGCTCTCTAGAATGCAGAACCTCACAAGAAAGAGTGAATATAATAGATATCAATGATAACATTTGTGTTAAAGCAAATAATACAAATTATATTGTACTGTTTCTGCAGGAGTAATCTGTTTAGAGAATTGCTATAGCAACTGCTAGAAAACTTCATAATTGGCCAAGAAATGTCCCTGTTCAGTCCACTCACCAAGGCCGCGAGACTCATTTTACAATAGAAATATAAGAGAGACTTTACATTTTGACCTCTTGGTTAAGATTTAAACATTGTTTGGAAATTACAAAGTATGTTTATCATTTACATTAAATATGAAAATAATTTTACAGCTTAATGTAAATTCACATTTTGCTGCAGGCGTTTTATGCATAATTCCATTACAATTGCTACAGTGTGCATTCAATATTCCTTTGAAATACTTATTTTAATGAGCCCTATACTGTACATATGTATGATATGGTAATGGAAATGTTGGTTACACCATTTAGTGAGATACACAGCTATCACGCTAACATTTTCCTTTAGATCATCACGTGAAGGACTTCCTAGCACTGATGGATCTTTTTAGAGAATCTCGCATGAGTGAATTTTAGAGAATTGGCCCCTCAGACTTGAAATTTTATCTATGTAACTGCTCCAAAAATTACTTGTTTAACAACAAGTTCAACATTTTTATTTAAAAGGGTAGTGACAAACATGGAGTATTTTGTAAAGATTTTATGAGTATACCTTAATTAACACAAATAACCATAATAGAAGATATTGATTATTATCAAAATATTACCACATTTCACAACATTTCAGTTTAACACAGATAATCAATATTAAAATAGGACAGACAGCTTTGCATGCTCCAATCAATCAAAATTAAATATACAATTATATAAGAAATTGCAAAACATTATTACCAACACAATACAATTAACTGCATGATCTAATGATATTATGAATAATAAACTAACATCAGATTAATTAGTGTAATTGATCACATTTCAATATAAAATAAACTGACAATCCTATTTTACATGGTTAAAATATTGTGATTTTTCCCCTTTCCACTATAAACGTGTTCTGCTTACAAGACTATGTATTAAATGTGCACACTAAAACTACTATATTGTTTACAGCACAAGAGATTTTTTTTTCCTGCTGTTTAGGCTATAGGCATAACAAGAGGGTTTTATAGCAACACACTGTGTGTCATTTTGAAATAATGCTTTATTGCTACTCTTTTATATGTATGGTAGAAATGTTTAGCTTTTCCTTTCGCTTAAAAACATACTCTGTTAAATGTATTTTTACACACAACTTTTTCATGTAGCAGCACAAATTTGTTGTTACAACTAATCATGTTGATGCATACAAACAAACTTATGATTATGTGTGGCTGTAGGTTAAAGGGACAGTATACACCAATTTTCATATAACTGCATGTAACAGACACTGCTATAAGGAAAGTGCAGGGCTGCAGATTAACCAGAAACGGCTAAAGGGTTAAGGAAGCAGGGAGGAGGAGTGTATGTGGGTTGTGTGAGTGAGACTGGCAACAATGTTGCAGGCTAAGGGAGGGATCTGGACTTACCAATAAAAAGGGGCTTCTGTTCCTGGCCATCACAGATCTTCTTGTGTTAGCTGTCTTGCTGAATTGCAGGGATGAATCGGTCACGCAGGTCTTCTTTGCCTCCTCTCCGGTTCAGGGACATGGGCCCTCAACGTGGACGCAGGGAACCTGCAGAAAAAGAGATGAGTGACGTTGATATTGTTCCCCCTTCCCCAGGGTCCCAGGCACCAACCCTTAGGCTGGGCCATAACTCTTTGCAAGCCATTAGCTCAAGGGGGGGAGCGGGAGGAGAGAATGCACTCCCAGCAGAGGCCTCTGCAAGGGTTGAGGAGGGGCATAGGGAGAGTGGTGGGATGGAAGTAGGTGAAAGGGGGGAGCAGCTGGGTGGGACTAGTTCTGAGGTGGGTAGGGTTCAGGGACCAGTCGAGGATGGGGCCTATGAGGAAGGTAAACCGGGGGGGGGGGGTTTCTCACCCACACGGCGGCCCCATCTACCGCCACACTACCAGGGCCTAGTAACGGGCCGAC
This sequence comes from Bombina bombina, assembly GCF_027579735.1. Lineage (NCBI taxonomy): Eukaryota > Metazoa > Chordata > Amphibia > Anura > Bombinatoridae > Bombina > Bombina bombina. Next base: position 723,277,102 of record NC_069501.1, on the reverse strand, counting down.
ACGTGGCCCATCCGCGAGCAAGGATGGGCCCGTGTCGGCCGCGAGGCCTACTACCACCGGGTACGGGCCTGGTCCTTCAGGCCTCACTAGGCCTTGGAGCCTGCATTGCGGCCCATCCGTGTGCCCGGAGCCCCGCCCCCTGACGTACTTTCGGTGGGCGGGACTTCCGGTCGCGGCCGCAGTAGGACTCTGAGTGCGGCCAGGAGAGGAGCGAAAAGAACAGCTCTCTCCGCATCCCTCTCACCAGAAGGTAGGAGGGGGGTGCCGGCTGTGGGGGGGTTGGGGGGTGCGTGGCGAGGGGCTAATGCACGCGCGGGGAGCCAGTCTATAATGCTGTGGGGAATAGGGGGGAGGCACTTGGGGGGATGGGGGATGATAGGAGGGCATTCCTCAATAGGGGTGACATATTTGGGGAAAGGGGGGATGATACTGTATACCACAATATGAGCCCTGGGCAGCTAGGCCCACGGGACAGGGGTACGTTTTGGTATGAGCAAGGCAGGGAAGGGGCAAATTTGCCCAATGCACAGAGGATGCAGCAAGGAAGGGAGCAGCTGGCTGAGTTTGGGCCAGAGCCTCGCAATTGGGGGGGAGTAGGAAACATGCAAGATGGGGTTCAGCATTTGATGCAAGGGGGGTAGCTGCAGACGGCTGATGATATGGCGTGCAGAATGAATGCTGGAAGCATGAATGTACCCTTGCCTCCCCAGTCAGCCGGTACTCCTCTCCTGTCTTTCTTCCCACAGGTGCAGTCGCAGCAGGCGGCGGTCCAGGGGCCAGGAATGCCTTCAGACACTTCCATGGCGGCAGCAACATCATCGGCGCCGCAGGCACTGCCGGCCAAAAGGGGACAAGGAAGCACAGAGGCAGGTGGCAATACATTGCACCACAGACACTAGAGGAAGGGGACACCAGTTCGACAGAGTCAGGGTCTGAAAGTGACACCGAGCTAGGTTTACACAAGAAAGGGGAGAAGCGTATGTACAGGATGCTAAGGACACTGATGGCAGATAGGAAGAAAGAGCGCAGCCAGGGCTCAGTGCCTCAAACCGAGCAAGGGGGTAGTGAGGATACGGGCGCGGCCGGGACCGCGGGGTCACCCAGGAGGGTAATAGAAAATCGTCTCTGGAAGGGGATTCGGTCAAGGTGCACTGCTTGCACGAGCACCTGAAGTCCAAAATGGTTAAGAAAATACATAGTAGAAAATATGTTAACATATTTGAGCTCTTGGCTGAGGCTCAAAAACAAAAGGAAATGGCGGAGGACGGGACAGGCCCTAAGAAGCTGAAAAGGCTGGACACCTACGAAGAGTGGGTGAGCTGTTTTAGGGTGCTGGGGTCTTGTTATTTGGCCAAATGGCCTACGCAAGGGGCAGATATCCTAAAATATCAGAGCACGATCGAGAGGATCTATAAATGCCATAAGGAAGGAATATGGAGGGATTATGATATTGCGTATCGCAGAAAGATGGCGACGGATCCGTCCCTGTCTTTTGGGTCCATTGAGTTATTACTATGGAACAAACTAGGGCCTGAGGTGCAGGCGTCACCTGCAGGGCTGTTGGGGAGCCAGCCCTTTCGGGCAGGCGTGTGGGTGCGGCGAAAAGGGTGGGAATGCTGGAAATTTCAAGAGAAGCAGTGTGACAGGGGGCAAAGTTGTACCTTTCGGAACGTGTGCCGCTACTGCGGTGGCCAACACCCAGGGGTCGAATGCACCAGAAGGCGCGAGCAGGCAGGGGATCGCAGCGGGGGCAAGTTGCCGCCAGCTGGAAAGGGCAACCACCCCGCTGAGGGTGGACGCCCTTGAGAGATGGCTCGCAGTGTACCCGGACCGGGAGGCGGCAGGCTTGCTGCTGTCCGGTCTGAGGGAGGGGTTTGTCATTCCCGTACGGGGAATGGTAATGGGGTCCATAATTCGGAGGAACTTGAAATCGGCGAATCAGTTCCCGGGGGTCGTTCGTGAAAAAATTATGAAGGAGGTTAGTTTGAGGCGCATGGCAGGCCCATTCAAACAGCCGCCCGTTGAGGGACTAATTATGTCCCCGCTACTATGTGGTGCCTTAAAAAGAATTCGGAAAATTCCGCCTCATACAGCACCTTTCGTTCCCGAAAGGGGGGTCAGGGAATGATACCATTTCACCGGAGCTCAATTCCGTGCAGTATCAATCATTTGAATCTGCTGTTGATATTGTGTGGGAAGCGGGGGTGGGCTCGCTGATGGCGAAGCTGGATATCGAATCAGCATTCCGGCTACTCCCCATTAACCCGGTTTCATTCCGGTTAATGGGCTGTTACTTCGAGGGCAGCTATTATGTGGATAGGTGCCTCCCAATGGGTTGCTCTATTTCATGCGCCTACTTCGAAGCGTTCAGCACGTTTCTGCATTGGGCGCTGGCAAAGTTTGCGCGATCAGAACGGATCACCCATTATCTGGATGATTTCTTACTTGTGGGGGAACCGGGTTCCCCCAGTGTGGGGAATTAATGTGGAGCATGACCTCCTTAATGGAGGCGTTCGGGGTTCCTTTGGCATCCGATAAAACGGAGGGCCCCTGCACGCGCCTCATTTTCTTGGGGATTGAAATAGATTCCGTGGCGAAGCTATGTAGGCTTCCCAGAGGACAAGCTGAGCCACCTGCTAGACATGCATCACAATCATTGCTTGGTCTCCTGAACTTTGTGGGGCGGGTCATCCCGATGGGCCGCGTTTTTAATCGCAGATTAGAGGCGCAGCTGGGGGGTGGTAGGCCTCAGCGGGCAAGGATATATATCTAAGAAGGGATGTGCGAGGACTTGTGGGTTTGGGAGGAGATTCTCACAAACTTCAACGGAGTCTGTATATGGAGAACACCTGCGGAGTCCAATCAATCCATGCATCTATTCACCGATGCAGCGGGCTCCGTGGGGTACGGAGCAATGCTGGGCACGGAGTGGAGCACAGAAGCGTGGCCGACTTCGTGGTTTCAGGCGGGTTTGACAAAGAACCTGTGTTTCCTTGAGCTATTCCCCATAATAGTAGCCGTGGAATTATGGGCACAAAGGTTGGCGAATCGAACGGTTATCTTTTGGTGCGACAATCAGAGTGGGGTTTTCTCTATTAACCACTTGTCAGCAACCTCGGCGGTGGTAGTCAGGCTGCTTAGGCAGCTGGTACTCAGATGCCTCCAGCATAATATCAAGTTTTCAGCCAAGCATGTGCCAGGGGTTAAGAATATCATAAGTAAAAAGAATAGGCAGGCACTACTTCAGTCCGTTGAAGGTAAAAACATAAGAAATGCTTTATTGTAGTAAGTAAAAACAACACATGCAGACAGGCAGTAAGGAGACTAAAAGTCTAACATGTTTCGCGCCTCCAGGTGCGCTTACTCATAGACTGATGTCTATGTCTGTACTCTAACTCTTTATAGGCCCAGAAGGTAGCAAATATTAACCTCCTCAGGTCAAACAGAGAAAAACAGAGTAAAAACAATATCCAATGTGACACTTTCTATTAACTGCTAGATAATTTGTACAATATGTATAGACCTTATCATCCTAAGCATTTCTTATGTTTTTACCTTCAACGGACTGAAGTAGTGCCTGCCTATTCTTTTTACTTGTGCACATCTTTGCGGTTTGATCCGCCGCTACCGGCTACGGCACTCCAGGATATCAGGTGAACTTTTCCCTTTAACTTACACAGGGTTTCCGACTCAAGCTCCGTTTGTCAAGGTTGCGGTTTACTTCGTGCAGTTAAGAATATCATGGCTGACGCGCTGTCTAGAGGGAAATGGGAGGTGTTCAGGAGGGTTGCCCCTTGTGCCTCACCTCACAGCCTGCCATGCCCGTCTTATCTCTGGCAGCTGGTGTTCCCTGGGAGTTCGTGTTCCCCTTAGTTAAGGCGTCATTGGCTCCGGCGACCTGGACATCATATGTGAGGCACTGGAACGAATGGCAGGAGTTCTGCGGGAGAAGGAGGTTATCTTACTGCGACACTTCTCAGGTGGATCTGATGCACACCTTAGAGGCGGTGTGAGCAGGGCAATACGAGGTTGTGCTGTTTAAGGCAGCATTCGCGCTGGCATTTCACGGGGCGCTGCGAGTGAGCGAACTGGTGCCGCCATCAAAAAATTGCCCGCTATTGGGTATTCAGGGGCACCACGTTAGATGGGCCGGGAATGCGGTTTTGTTGCTTATTTCAAGGTCCAAGACGGACCAGGAAGGGAAAGGGGTATGACTACACCTACCAAAGTTAGGGGATGCCAGAATTTGTCCGGTCTCGCTGTTGACAGTTTATGAGGGTTTACGCCCTCAAGGGACAGGCCCGTATCTGATCCATCAGGATGAGTTGGTGCTTTCCAGATTCCAATTCCGTAGGGTTTTGGCAATAGCGGCGAAGCGGGCCTGTTTGGACGCGTCACGCATAGCGCCGCATTCTTTCCGGGTGGGCGCAGCAACCAGCGCGGCGGCGTTGGGTTGGTCGGCAGACAGAATCAAGGCGGGTTAGACAGGTTTATAGAGAACATTAGGAAAGGGTTAGTAGCTGTAGTTCTGTAAGTTATAGGGTAGTTAGTCATAGGTTTTGGCGGCAAGAATCAGGTAGTTGGTGTTTCTTGTGGTGGGCAGTAGCGACCCAGGCGTCAGATAGAAAGCGGGGAGGAGTGACGGCCATTGCAGGAGGAGTGACGTAGCCAGGCGCGTGCCTGGGGAAAGCTTCTCCTGGTTTGCGGTGGGCCGAACAGCTCGAGTAAAACCTTCTATCCGTTATGCGTTGTAGCCGGGCTCCGCTTTGTGTCAGCTGCCTGGGCCTGCTTCCCGCTTCATGTGAGTTAGGTAGTTAGGTTATGCAGCTTAATGTTCTTTTCAAGTTAAAGTTATAGCATTTACATGTAACCATGTAAATGAGTCAGAGTTGAATTAGGTAAAACGCCCTGATGTTTTTCGTTAAATAAACATCCAGGGGTGCCTCGAGTTAATAAATGACCCAAGGGTCTTTAAATCCCAATTGTTGTTGTGTCTTTATTTATTAGTTTAAGTAGATGGTTAAGTGGGGAAAGGGGTTTTTTCTTACAGGGTCGCACGACATTGCTCCTTTAATCCCTTAAGAAGAATATGCACAGGTACTGCTCTAAAAATCCAGTTTAGCTCTATTGATGAGTATAGGCTTAGACACCCATTGAAAGGGGATGAGAAAGCAGGAAGAGCAGTCTCTCTCCTGCATATGAAAAGACTCATTACACGATCAGGAGCAAGCAGGAAGCTGTAAACTTGGGTCTACATCTGATACTTTTGTGCTTGGTTAGGAGTCTGAAAATCAGCACAATGTTATTAAAAAAAATAATCAAAACTAAACATTGTTACAAAAACACTCCCAGATGGGCTATATAAATGGATTATCTACAAAACATTAATGCAAAGAACAAAAAATCTAGTGTACATTGTCCCTTTAAGGGACCTAGGTAGGAAGAATCCTTGATGCAGCACCTATCGGGATTTGAATGCTTAATTTCTGCTTCAAACCTAGCTGTGTTCACCTAAGCAAGCACTGGCAATCTTGTGTGTTGTAGATATAAAACTGCTGGCTATTCGCGAACTTTAAAACAAAAAGTGCATCAGTATCCACACTCTGTATTTCAGAAGGATATACATTTAGAATATGCATTATGTTACATAAGCTATGCACAGTTAAAGGGACAGTCTAGTCAAAATTAAACTTTCATGATTCAGATAGAGCATGTCATTTTAAACAACTTTCCAATTTACTTCTATTACCTAATTTGCTCAATTCTTTAGATATCCTTTGTTGAAGAAATAGCAATGCACATGTGTGAGCCAATCACACAAGGCCTCTATGTGCAGCAACCAATAAGTTGCTACTGAGCATATCTAGATTTGCTTTTCAGCAAAGTGATATCAAGAGAATGAAGCAAATTAGATAATAGAAGTAAATTAGAAAGTTGTTTATAATGACACGCTCTTTCTAAATCATGAAAGAAAAAATTTGGGATTCATGTCCCTGTAATTTATATCTGCCTCATTGCTCAATATTTATTTTGAATACTAACATTGTTAAAAAATAATAAAACATATCAACAATGGATAGTGAGAAAAATATTCTTGTTTTGTTCTACAAATTGTTATATTTCTCTTGTAGGCTTGTTATTTTTACTTAACCCAATAATATATTACAACCATAAAAAGGATAATAATAAAAATGATAGATACATTGCACAGTATAAAATATGTGCCTAATACATTTAAAAAAGAGAATTAGGTATACAAATTATTATTAATCAGATATAGGTAAATACTATTGTTTGGTGAATGTGTACAACTCAGAAAGATGTATAAATCTTATAATCTCTCATGTGTGCTCAGTTTTGGGATGAAATACTTTGTCAATCTGACAGCAGGAGAGATCTCAGCAGCTTTCTCTTGCTCCCTGAAATAATACCACAATCATTTATAGAATGCATAAAAAAATAAATATCTCAAAAGGACTATAAGGATAAAACTTATCTGTTTTTATATATTAATGAAACATAAACCTGGTTCTATATTTCATTGCCCTGGAAATCAATAACCAACATCAATATACTTGAGAATATCAACACATTTTTTCAAGCCAAAAGTATATATCATCATAATAATAATGTTTATAAATAATTATTATTTACTTATGGTCTTCTCGTGAACCAATGCAGCATTATGTAAAAAAACCTTAATCCCTTAGTGACCACAGCACTTTTCAGTTTTCTTACCGTTTGGGACCAGGGCTATTTTTACATTTCTGTGGTGTTTGATTTTATCTGTAATTTTCCCCTTACTCATTTACTGTACCCACACATATTATATACCGTTTCCTTCCTAAGATAGGGAGAGTCCACAACTTCATTCCTTACTGTTGGGAAATACAACACCTGGCCACCAGGAGGAGGTAAAGACACCCCAGCCAAAGGCTTAAATATCCCTCCCACTTACCCTAGTCATTCTTTGCCCTTCATCACATTAGCAGGTGGCAGAGAAGTGTCAGAAGATTCGGAGAGTCCTGAAAAAGGGTATCTGCCCTTCGAGATAGGACTGGAGTTTTAAGTAGTCATGTCAACCTCTCAGTGAGAGTATTGATGAAAGTTATAGTCTGGAGATACAGGGAAAGTTTTTCTGCAAAACCATCCAGACTACTGCTAACAGCTCCTATGCAATCAGTGTTGACGAGTTTCACTGACTGCTTTCTCTCACTCAAGTCCATGTCAGGAGTGCTGCTATAAGACTGTCACACTTGAGAGGCTGTGTTCTGTTCCACAGCATGGATCCTGGAGGTAATATTGTTTAAATTTTTACACACAAAACGCTATAACAGGGTCACAGTGTGGCTCCTTTATACCTTGATAGGATCCAGGGTTAATATCCTCTGAAGGGGGTTTATTGAACAGTTGGGGTTTATTAATCAGTGTATATATTATTTACATGCTGCTTTGTGTGATTTTTTTCCTGGCATGATAGACTGTGTGTTTTTGGCTGGAACAAACAGGTTTCACTTTTGTTTTTGAAAGTGTTGCACAGCTCCTATTACTTGCTGTACTTGTAATAACAAGGGAAGTACTGTCTTGCACTCCATGTGACCGGGTGTGGTCTATGTTAATTTTCTCCATTCTGCCTGAGACTTGAACCTGAGGAGAGTGTTTCCTCTGTTAACTGTCTGGGTCTAGGAGGTGGTGAGTGCCCCAGCCACTGGCAGTATAAAGGTGCAGTTTTTCTATAATAATAATAATAATAAAAAAAAGTTTTTACTTTTATCCTTCTGTGGGTATATCCTGAGCTATGGAGGACTCTGACATGTTGGAAGGTACTCCTTCTGTACTAAATCATACCTGTTTATATTTTGAGGAGGCCGTGGTTTTCCCGCCAACTCAATTATGTTCCACATGCCTTAACACTGTTATAAAGTCTAAGAAGGGAGACAAGCCTGCTAAGGTTCTTAGTCCCTCTGAGCCGTCTACCTCTCAGGACTCGGCATCCCCTGAGATTGCTACCCTTGCTACATTATCCACTCCACATGCATTTCCCCATAGCACATCTAATACTCCATTCGGAGGGAGCCTTCTTCCTGCGGACTTTGCATTACCTCGCTCTCACAAATGCAAGAGAAAGGTTAAACATAGCTCTCCTGACCCGGAGTCATCTGAATATTTATCAGATTTTGCCATTATGTCCCAGTTATCCGATGATGAGTTAACCTCTGTAGCTTCAGAGGGTGAACTTCCTCGGTCAGAGTCCTTAGCGTCTAAGCCTCCTGCTGCGGAGGAACTGTCCTTTGGATTTAAAATTGAGCACTTTTGTTTTTTATTAAAGGAGGTTTTGTCTACGTTAAAGGTTCCAGAGACAGTGCTGCCTGAAGAACCTATGATACCTAAATTAGACAGAGTTTACAAAGACAGGAAAGTTCCTTTGACTTTTCCTGTGCCGGTTAAGATGGCGAACATTATTAAGAACGAATGGGAAAGAATTGGTTTTTCCTTTTCCCCCTCTTCTACTTTTAAAAAGTTGTTTCCGGTCCCGGACTCTCAACTGGATTTGTTGGGCTCCATTCCTAAGGGGATTGTGCTATCTCTACGCTTGCTAAACATATTACTATACCTCTTGAGGATAGTTCTTCATTCAGAGAGCCGATGGATAAAAAAAATGGAAACCTTTCTGAGAAAGATGTTTCAACATACAAGGTTTTTGTTTCAACTGGCGGCTGCAGTTGCCGCAGTTGCTGGAGTGGCTACCTATTGGTGTGACTCTTTGTCGGAACTCATTGAGGTGGAGTCTCCCCTCAAGGATATTCAAGACAGAATTAAAGCTCTGAGAATTGCTAATTCTTTTATCTGTGATGTGAACCTGCAAATTATTTGCCTAAATGCAAAGGCCTCTGGCTTTGCGGTCCTAGCCTGCCGGGCACTCTGGTTGAAGTGTTGGTCTGCGGATATGACTTCTAAGTCCAGACTCCTTTCTCTTCCCTTCAAGGGAAAGATTTTATTTGGTCCATGCCTGGACTCCATTATTTCTATGGTTACCGGAGGCAAGGGTGACTTCCTACCGCAAGATAAGAACTAAGTCTAAGGGATGACAATCTTCTAACTTTTGTTCCTTTTGTTCGGACAAATCCCAATGACAACAATCCTTCTCCAAGCCTGAGCAACCCAAGAGTACTTGGAAGCCAGCTCAGTCCTGGAATTAATGCAAGCAGAATAAGAAGCCCACCGAAAACAAATCGGCATGAAGGGGCGGGCCCTGATCCGAGATCGGATCATGTAGGGGGCAAACTGTCTCTTTTTTCAGATGCCTGGTTCAAGGACGTACAGGATCCTTGGGTCCTGGAGGTGGTATCTCAGGGATACAAGATAGGCTTCAAATCTCAGCCGCCAAAGGGGCAGATTCCTTCTCTCAAATCTGTCTACCAGACCAGAAAAGAGGGATGCCTTTCTAGGGTGTGTTCAGGATCTATCCTCCTTAGTTGTTGTCCCAGTGCCTATCGCAAAAATAGGTTTGGGGTTTTATTCAAACCTTTTTCGTGGTCCCAAAGAAGGAGGGAACTTTCCGCCCAATTCTGGACCTAAAGTGCTCAAACAAATTTCTCAGTGTCTCTTCCTTCAAGATGGAGACGATAAGATCCATCCTTCCTTTAATTCAGGAAGGCTAGTTTATGACCACTATAGATCTGAATGACGCTTACCTTCATGCTCCAATCCATAGGGAACACTTTCAGTTCCTGAGGTTTGCATTCCTGGACCAACACTTCCAGTTCATTGCCCTTCCATTTGGCCTAGCTACTGCTTTACGAAGGTTCTGGGGGCTCCTCTAGCCATTGCCAGAACTCAGGGTATTGCAGTAGCCCCATACTTGGACGATAATCTGGTGCAAGCACCATCCTTTCATCTTGTGGAAGAATTCTCAGAGTCCCTTCTTAGTCTTCTTTGATCACATGGATGGAAGATAAACTTAAAAAAGAGTTCTCTTATCCCAAGTACCAGGGGGGAATTCCTGGGTACTATAATAGACTCCATATCCATGAGGATATTTCTAACAGACCAGAGACGTTGCAAGTTAACTTCGGCATGTCTTGCCCTCCGGACCTCCTTGAGTCCCTCTGTGGCTCAGTGTATAGAGGTGATTGGTCTCATGGTGTCCTGCATGAACATCATTCCTTTTGCCAGGTTCCGTCTCAGACCTTTACAACTGTGCATGCTGAGGCAGTGGAACAGCGATCATTCAGATCTGTCTCAACAGATTGTATTAGACAGCCGGTCAAGAGAATCGCTCTCTTGGTGGCTCTGTCCAGATCATCTGTCCCGAGGGACATGCTTCTTAAGACCATCCTGGAAGATTGTGGCTATGGACGCAAGCCTATCCGGATGGGGATCGGTTTGGGGTGCCAGGAAGGCACAGGGGTTGTGGACTCAGGAGTCCTCCTCCCTCCCGATCAATATTTTGGAACTACAGGCAATCTTCAAGGCCTTGAAGGCTTGGCCACTTATGTGTTTGTCCTAGTTTATCAGATTCCAACCAGACAATATAACCTCTGTGGCTTACATCAACCATCAGGGGGGAACAAGAAGTTCCTTGGCGATGAAGGAAGTATCTCAGATTCTGAAATGGGCGGAGGCCCACAGCTGTTCGCTGTCAGCGATCCACATTCCGGGTGCGGACAACTGGGAGGCGGATTTTGTCAGCAGGCAATCCTTCCATCCAGGGGAATGGTCTCTTCATTCCAAGTTTTTGAAGAGACATGCAGCAAGTGGGGCACACTTGAGATAGATCTCATGGCGACCTGTCTCAATACCAAGCTACCCAGGTACGGGTAGAGTTTGAGGGATGCCCAGGTGGATCTAATAGATGCACTAGCAGTGCCCTGGAGGTTCAAATTCCTATATCATTTTCCTCCATTACCGCTTCTTCCTCGAGTGGTGGCCCGCATCAAGCAGGAGCGGGTATCAGTAATCCTGATTGCTGCATTGTGGCCACGAAGGACGTGGTTCGTGGATCTAGTTGGGATGTCCTCATCTCCTCCGTGGAAGTTACCTTGTTGCAGAGACCTGCTGATTCAAGGTCCATTTGTTCATCAAAATCTAGATTCTCTGAGGCTGACTGCGTGGAGATTGAACGCTTAGTTTTAGCCAAGAGAGGTTTCTCTGAGAGTGTCATTGATACTCTTATTCAAGCTCGTAAACCAGTTACTCTGTGTATCTACCACAAGGTGTGGAGGACCTACTTATTCTGATGTGAAGAGCGTGTTTTTTCCTGGCACAGAGTTAAGGTTTGCCAGGATCTTATCTTTTCTCTAGGATGGGCTGAAGAAGGGCCTTTCTGCTTGTTCCCTGAGGGGACAGATTTCGGCCCTGTCGGTTTTATTGCACAAGAGACTGGCTGAGCTTCCAAAAGTGCAGTCCTTTGTTAAGGCTCTAAATAGGATCAGACCTGTGTTTAGATCTGGGGCTCCTCCTTGGAGCCTAAATCTTGTTCTACGGGTTTTGCAACAGGTTCCGTTTGAGCCTCTGCATTCCGTTGACATTAAATTAAATTATCTTAGAAGGTTCTCTTTTTATTGGCTATTGCCTCTGCGCGCAGAGTTTCTGAGATCTCTGCTTTGCAATGTGAGCCCCCTTATCGGATTTTTCATGCAGATGAGGCAGTTTTATGTACTAAATTAGGTTTTCTTCCTAAGGTTGTGTCAGATCGCAACATTAATCAGGAGATTGTAGTTCCTTCCTTGTGTCCTAATCCTTCTTCATCGAAGGAACGCTTACTTCACAATTTGGATGTGGTTTGCACCTTGAAGTTCTATCTTCAGGCTACTAAGGAGTTTAGCTAATCTTCCTCTTTGTTTGTTGTCTATTTGGGGAAGCGTAAGGGGCAGAAGGCTACATCGACTTCCCTATCTATTTGGTTAAGGATTGTCATCCATTTAGCATACGATACAGCGGGGTATCATCCTCCTGAAAGGATAACGGCTCATTCCACTAGAGCAGTGGCTTCCTCTTGGGCCTTTAAGAATGAGGCCTCTATGGATCAGATTTGTAAGGCGGCTACCTGGTCCTCCTTATACTTTTTCAAAATTTTACAAGTTTGATGTTTTTGCTTCGGCTGAAGCAGTTTTCAGGAGAAAAGTTTTACAGGCTTTGGTGCCCTCAGAATAGGGCCCGCCTCTTCCTTTTTGTTCCCTCCCGTTATTCATTCAGTGTCCTCTGGAGCTTGGGTATAGTTTTCCCAACAGTAAGGAATGAAGCCATGGACTCTCCCTATCTTATGAAGGAAAACATAATTTATGCTTACCTTATGGATAGGGAGAGTCCACGGCCCCCACACATATTTTCTTGTCTATGGGCGGTCCCCTATTATTTATTTTATTCTTCTGGCACCATTTATACCCTAATGTTTCTCCGAATTTTCCTTGTTCCCCCAGCAGAATGACTAGGGTAATGAGGAAGTGGGAGGGATATTTAAGCCTTTGGCTGGAGTGTCTTTGCCTCTTCCTGGTGGCCAGGTGTTGTATTTCCCAATAGTAAGTAATGAAGCCGTGGACTCTCCCTATCCGGAAGTAAAGGAATTTATCTGGTAAGCATAAATTATGTTTTTTCTCGCCATTAAATAGACTTTTTAAAGATAACATTATTTTCATCATATCATAATTTACTATACTTTTTTTTTCTTTTTTCTTTAAGTTTTTCTAACTTTGACCCCTAAAATCTGTTACACATCTACAACCACCAAAAAAACACCCATGCTAAATAGTTTCTAAATTTTGTCCTGAGTTTAGAAATAACCAATGTTTACATGTTCTTTGCTTTTTTTTGCAAGTTATAGGGCAATAAGTACAAGTAGCACTTTGCTATTTCCAAACCATTTTTGTTTTCAAAATTAGCAACAGTTACATTGTAACCATGATATCTGTCAGGAATCCCTGAATAACCCTTCACAGGTATATATTTTTTAAAAGAAGGCAAGCTAAAGTATTAAACTTGGGGTATTTTGACTTTTTTCATGCAAAAATGTTACCACCAAACTATGTCAATGATTGGAAAAAAAAAGTGGTGATTTTTTGACACATAGCAATTTAAGAATGCATGTACTGAGAAATGTAAGGGTTACTGCCAGAGAACACCTCAATATGTGTTCAGTAACATCTCCTGAGTACAGTGATAACACCCATGTATAGGTGTGTTGGGTTCTCTGGGGGCTAAAATGCCTTATTGTTAGGGGCACATTCAAGTTTTCCAACTTGGAATTTTCACATCTGTCCTCATGCACCCATGTCCTATTTGGGACATTTTTGAAGCCGGCAAATGTAATTTACCCCATCTAACCATATATTTTTGAAAAGTAGACACCGTAGGGTATTTGAAAAGCTGGTATTTTAAAACTTTCCATGCACTAATTCAGCCACCAGTCTTTGCCAATCTTTTGGGTAGTAATATTTTGTTATTTTTCACACACATTGTACTTTAGGCATGCATTCTCAGTTCATGTTATGTGTTACTGCCAAAAAACACCTCAATATGTGTTCAAAAACATCTCCTGAGTACAGTGATACACCCATGAATAGGTTTGTCAGGTTCTCAGGGGACTAAAAGGCCTTATTTTTAGGGGCGCATTCCAGTTTTTTACATCTGTCATCATGCATCCATGTCCTATTTGGAACATTTTTTAAGTCGGCCAATGTAATTTACCCCCCTCAAACCATATATTTTTGAAAAGTAAGCACTCTAGGGTATTTGAAAAGCTGGTATTTTAACACCTTCCATGCACTAATTCAACTACCAGTCTTTGTCAAATGCCTGGGTAATCATTTTTCTGTGTTATTTTTCAACAAACGTATTTTAGGCATGGATTCTCAGGTCATATTATGTGTTACTGACAAAAAACACCTCAATATGTGTTGTTCAACAACATCTCCTGAGTATAGTGATACCACGTATGCATAAGTTTGTTGGCTTGTTTGGGGGGTGCAATGCCAAACTTCTGACATGTGTTTGTGATTTTATTTTCACATTTAACATATCTTCTTTGCCTATGTTCTTTTTGGGGGCCTTTTTACATACCTCAATTTATTTGCTTGCCATGAATGTGCATATATTTGAAAAGTTGACACCCCAATGTATTATATATGGAGTGTTTGGATGCCTTTGATGCAACTGTTCTGATATGCCTATCTTTAGTTTGGGGCCTATTGCATACCCCAGTTTTATATATTGCCATAAAAGTGTATATATTTGAAACATTGACACCCCAAGGTATTGTATATGGAGTGCTTTGATACAACCGTTTTAGCAAAAAAAATTGAAGAAAGTGTATGGTGGTAATTTTTCAATTTTCATTTTTACACACACATTGCTTTTTGACTATGATTTAGGAGAGATTGTTGTAAGAAAACACTCCAGGTTGTTTTCTGCAAGACCCCCTGAGTACACCCATGCCCCCATGCATAGGTTTGAGAGGGTTTTGGTAAAATACAACACCATACACCAATTTTAGAACTGGCACAGTAAAAGAAAAAAATAGAAATTGTCCAGATACAAGTGGTATCCTTTATTCATCAGGGGTAATATCAGGTCCCAATCTGGAGGGTCAAGGTGGATATCCTTTCCCTCGCACACCCAGAAGGCCTGAGTATACCCAGACTCGCTCTCACGGAGCTTATACACCTTTACTCCATACCTGGAGTGCTTGGAAGGAATATACTGCTTGAATCCCAGCCTTCCCTTATACTTAATCAGGGATTTATCCACGCATATATTCCTTCCAGGTGTATAAGCCTCTGCAAACCTTGCAGAAAAGTGGTTAATCAGGGGGCAGATTTTATACAGACTGTCAAACTGGGGATGCTCCCTAGGGAGGCACAGGCTGTTGTTGCTGAAGTGCATGAATGTAGAATCATTCCATACCTCTTCCTCTACATACACTGAGAGAAAATGGGGGTAGAGCAGATGGGGTTACTGCTCCAGTAGGAGCGGATGGAGGGTTTCTTTATTATGCCCATCAGCATATGTTTTTAAAGATGTATTGTTTTTTTTTTACTGGGCAGCAAAAGAGCTGAATCAGGGCAATTTGTAGTTTAGGGTTTTTTACATAGTTATTTTTTTTTGGGGGGGGGGAGTTAATATTAGAGGGGTTAATGTATTTTTTATAAAAAAAAGAGCTTGATCGCTTTAGGGTAATGCCCTACAAAAGGCCCTTTTTAAAGGCTATTTGTAGTATCGTTTTAGAATAGGTCTTTTTTATTTTGGGGTATTAGAATAGGAGTTATTTTTGGGAGGTAATTACTTTTTCATTTTCTGCAATGTTAGATTTTTTATTTTTGGTAATGTTTATGATGTTTTTTTGGCAATGTTAGTTTTTTTTTTGTAATGGTAGTTTTTTTTTTAAAGGTAAGTTCTGGCTTATTTAATTTTACAGGTTAGTTTTTTATTTTCTGTTTAGTTAGAATTGTTTTTGTAAATTTTAGGGTAATTTAATTTGGGTTAAGTTAAGGGGTGTTAGATTAAGGGGTTTAGATGCTAGTTTTTTACTTTGTGATGTGGGGGATGGTGGTTTAGGGGTTAATAGTTTATTTAGGTACTTTGCCATGTGGGGGGAAAGGTAGTTTAGGGGTTAATATTTAGTTACTTTGCCATGTGAGGGGATGGTGGTTTAGGGGTTAATAGTTTATTTAGGTACTTTGCAATTTGGGGGATGGTGGTTTAGGGGTTAAGAGGGGGGGTGGCGGTTTAGGTGTGATTAGTTTAGTGTAACTGTTTCATCTGGACAAACTCTTTACACAACCTTTAAAGTTGCGTAAAGAGTTCTATTGGTAAATGCGATTGCACAATCGCATTTACTTTCAACTTGTAATACAAGTGCTTATTAGAGTTTTACACTCCCCATAGAATATATGGGGAGAGTAAATTACCGCGACTTCACGCAAAGGAATCTGCAGTAATTTTGATAGCACTCCACCTGTAATATGGATTTGAGCGTAAAGAATACCGCAGCCTGGCAATCGTGTTTACGCTCCTTGCGCTAACAATATCGCTCCACTTGTAATCTAGGCCTTAGCTGCATAATACTAAAAAGATGTGGAAATATTTTTCAATTTTTAGTGAATTGTTTAATTAGTTCTGGAAAAACTCAATAATGCCAAAGTTTTTTTTTTTTTTTTTTTTAAAGATTTTATTGGTAGATTTCAATATTACAACATAATACATTTTAAAACACAATGACTCAGAGTAAAATAATCTTGTCAAAAACCTCTGGAAAACAGGGAAGGAGAGGACTGTTTCCTCTAAAAGTTCAATCCATAGAGAATGTATGTTGTATATTCCAGTCCTATATCGTGTATGACAATCATTTTAACATGAAGAAACTCGGTTCCTTCTTCGTTCAGATGCAGAATTGCAGAGTCCAATTAACTTTGGTTAATGCAATACAAATTTTGATCAGAAACATTTAAAAATCTGTATATAGAACAAATTTTCAGATGAAGTTATTATTTAGTATACAAGAGAAAGTGATGGCCACATAAAGAGTAGGAGTCTGTAGAGAGAGTATAAGCGTATAAGCTTTGATTTATCTAGGTTAGAAAAAAGACAGGAAGGCACATCTTGAGAAGAAGGGGAAGACACTAGATGGTGGGGGGCATAGAGGAGGAAGAAAAAAAAGGGGGGGTATTTGGGGAAGGTCTTCATATAGGAAGGGGAGTAACGTATGGGTCTGGTTGAGGAATTTATCCGGTGCGGTCAATCTTTCTATTAATAGATTGAGTTATACAATCATATTGGGGGGACATGTTGTTTCCAGAGCTCTAACATAAGGTGGTGTACCTCAAGTCTGTCAGTTTTCATAAAATGGTAACGTTCCAGGGTAAGGAATTCAGTCATCTGCGAGCGCCAATCTTTTAGAGTTTGGGTTTTTACAGATTTCCAATGTTTTGGAATGAGTTTTTTTCGCTGTTTATCATCAATAACAGTAGGGAATTTGCAATTTTATTTTGAGTTTTGGGGAGATCCTGTTACATAAGGACTTGGATCTTAAATGCAAGTTCTACTTTAATAATTTCTGATATGGCAGCAAATACCTGTTTCCAGATGTTTGACAACCGCTGGGCATGTCCACCATATGTGGAGCATCGAGCCCCTATGGCCACATCCCCTCCAGCAGAGATCTGTGATTTGTGGGTTAATTTGGTGTAGTCTGGTGGGGGTGAGGTACCATCTGCTAATAAATTTAAAATGCATTTCTTGGGTGCTTGCGGATGAAGAGGCTTTAATAGCTGTATGGAAGGATTTCTTCCATGCGGCGGGGTTAGGGTCTGAACCTGTTTCTCTATCCCATGTTTGTGCGTATGCAGGTAGCAGTTGATTGTCGCTCACCAACAGTTGTTTATAAAGAAGTGATATAGTGTGTCTCAGTGGGGTCTGCTGCACACACAGATACTCAAAGGGAGTGAGGTCTCTGATCATCCTACTCTTATGTTTGTGCGTAGTGATAAAATGTATTATCTGTGTTCGTGTGAGCCAAGATGCAAAGAGGATCTCATCCCATTGCTGTAATGTTTCTAATGATACAATTTTGCCCTGGTCTAGAGCGATGTGTAACAATCCATCTCTCAATCTGTATGGGAGTCTATTTGCTGTTTTTGTATGTGACATGGGGATTTCGGGATGCTCTCTTAGTGGAAGAAGTGGCGAGTAGGGCGTAGAGATATTATTTATGGTGGAGACAGTTTTATCCCATTTTTTTACTGTTTCTAGCGTAATTGGATAATGTGTCAGTATGGGTGGTCTATAGTGTGGTTCTAGCCATGCCAATGTTGCCTTTGGAAAAGATTTGGCCATCTAATTGGACCCAAGCTTTCTGCGAGGAGCTATGGCTCCAATCTACAATGTGCTGCAACATTATCGCTTTTCTATATAAAGCGAGATTTGGTAACCCCAGACCCCTCTGTGTTTGGGGAGATACATAGTTTGCCTTCTGTTTCTGCTCTTTTTTCCCTGCCACATGTAGTTATCTATTATATTTTGAAGTTGTGTTAGATAAGAAGGAGGCAGTGGGATAGGAAGGGCCTGGAGAAGGTATAATATTCGTGGTAATATATTCATTTTTTTTTTATTTTATTTTTTTATTTATAAACAATAATACAATACATGTAAAACAGTGCAAAAGGTTTCCAATCTTAGCAAACAAATAAAAATTCTTATATAAAATACAGAAGGAAAATTGTTGAACATCAAAATACAATTTCATGTCCTATCTAACAAAATGATGTATATCCCTTCAGATTAACTTAATACCAAAGTGTAAGACTTTATATCACTAAATTAATACAGCAATAATTACTTCTCATGTAATCATATTATTGGATTTTAGACATTTTTAGACATAATCAACCATACAACACAAACTAAACGAAAACACACAAACAAACAAAGAGAGAAAAAAAAGAAAAAAAAAAAAAGGGAGAAAACACCCACTCCATCCTGTCCCCACCCCTCCGGCTCACCCCGTCTTTAAGGTTCCCCTTTTCTTTCACTCTAACCAGTATTGCGGAAAATGACCAGCATATATATTGGTTTTTACGAAGGATGACTTAAGTATCGGTTTTATCAGGTTTTTTTGAGATGAAATTGGTAGGGAAAGAATAAAAACTTCCCATTTCCTGAAAAATGCAGGAAGATGCGTCTCCAGAGGATATATCAAGTTTAACTGTTCTACCATATATTGATTAATGAACGCATTTTTAAAATGCGAAATCTTAGGGGATTCCCTAGCTTTCCATTTTTTGAGAATAAGATTCCGGCCTATCAATATAATAGTGTTTATAAGACTGAAATTCTTCACAACTCCATGATATTTCACTAAAAAAAATTTCACTAGGTTTAAAATAGTAATCTAAATGTAAAATGTTATTCATCCAAAAAATTATCTTTTGCCAGAACTGAAATTTTTTTGGACATTCCCAAAAACAATGCATTAGATCTGCCCGCATTAGACTACACCTAGAGCAGGGCAGTGAGGTTTTATACCATTTTGACATGATATCTGGTGTAAGATAGGTCATAAAACTAATCTGTATCTGTGATTCTCGCCAAGATGTTAGAACCCATGATTGTGTAATTATTTTGAAATTGTCTATTATAATCTGGTCATTAATATTAGGTATTTTATTTGACCATTTTACCACAATATCATTGACCTGTATAGAAGATGTTTTTTGATTTAACATTAAATAGAGAGGAGAAATTGTATATATACCAGCTGCAGAGCTAGATATTCTATTATGAAGTTCACCCAAAGTCCAATCTAAGCCATATTTTTGTAATAGCTCAGATAAAAAATGCCTCACCTGGAGATGAGTGTAAAATTCACGAGGAGGAAGATCAAATATATTAGCCAATTCTGCATAAGTTATAGCATGACCATCCGTTCCCTGTACTTGATACATGTAATTTAGACACTTGGACGCCCATTTTGTAAAAGTCATATTTGTGCGCCCCGGACTAAAGATGGGGTTACCACAGATAGGAAGAAAATGGGAAATATATGGAGAATAACCTAGTTCTGAACATAGTTTTTGCCAAGCCGTTATAACATTCTTAAACATTTTAGCGAAAAAAAGGGACAGTGTAAAATCGACTTTAGATGGAATGGGGCCACTAATTTGGATAACAGAGAAAGAACAAATTACTTCATTTTTATGGGAATCCAATCTATGGCGAATCTGGCTAAAGCAACTAAATTGTACATTTGTATATTAGGGAGCACCAATCCAGCCGACAGTTTTGAGTTCATAAGACGACGAATCGCAATCCGAGGTTTAAGTCCCTTCCATAAAAATCTGGAACAAGCTTTATTATATTTATATACATCTGCCTTCTGAATGGGAAGTGGCATATTTTGAAAAATATAGAATAATTTAGGGAAAAGAATAGTCTTAATTAGGACAGTGCATGCTGATAGGGAGATGGGTAAAGAAACCCATTCCGCTAATTTTTCCCTACACAAATCTAAACATTAGGTATAATTAAGGCTATACCAATTGTTAGGGTTTTTGGAAAGTCTAAGCCCTAAATAGGTAATTTGATCTACCTCCATGAAGGGATGTATAATTCTGGCTATAGAGCTTCTATGTAGCCACATCAATTTTGATTTGAGTATATTAATCTTGTAACCTGAAATTAATCCAAACTGGCCAATTATCTCCTGTAATTTTGGCAATGTAATTTGAAAATTGGACAAAAATAGAAGGAGATCTTCTGCATATAGAAGCAGAACCAGTTTGCTATCTGCTACTAAGATGCCCTCTAGTTCCTGTCAAAGCAATATAGCTAGGGGTTCTAGGCAAATATTAAATAACAATGGTGATAGAGGGCAACCTTGTCGGGTCCCTCTTTGTAATGTGAATCGTTGAGAAATCTTATTATTAATAATAATAGCTGAAGAAGGCTTACTATATATAGTGCGAATACAATTATGGAAATGCCCAATTAAACCAAACTGTTCCAAAGAAAAAAACATGTGGTCCCAACTAATCCGATCAAAAGCCTTCTCGGCATCGACCGTTAAGATGGCTTCATCAAATGATTTGTGGGCTGCCTGTTTATTCCACAAATATTCTAAGAGTGTTAGAAGTATCCTGGTGTTCTTGGCCGGATTCCGGCCGGGCATGAATCCCGATTGATTTTCATGGATTATGTCTCCTATATGTGGCTTTAATCGACTGTCCAGGATCGCCATCAATAATTTATAGTCGGTATTGAGAACCGAAATTGGCCTGTAAGAGCTAGGAGATTTAGGATCTTTGTCCTTTTTGAGGATTAAAGAGATGTTTGCCGCCGCAAAATAGGGGGAGCATTCAGATGTCCCAGAAAAATATTGGTTAAATAGTTTATTTAAGATTGGGGTTATCTGGGTTTGAAAAATATGATAAAATTCTACTGGGAGGGCATCTGGCCCAGCAGCTTTGTTAGCTTTTGCCATTTTAATAGCAGATACAATGTCCTCATCTGTGATAGGGGCATTAATAGACAAAATTATTTCAGGTGGTAACTTAGGAACATGAATCTTGTCCCAAAAGTTTGTTTTGATTAATAATGTTATAGGGTTCTGCTTTATAAAGGTCATTAAAGAATTAAAAAAATACATTCTCAATGTCCTCCTGCTTAGTATGCCTTTTTGTGCCCTTTTTAATAGCCACAATAGAATTTCTAGAGCCAGGTTTCATAATTCGAGCAAGAAACTTAGCCGATCTACCAACGCATCCTCCATAGAGGGCTTTCAATCTGAATGTTTCTTGCATACTTTTCTGTTTTAAATGGATGTCTCTACTTGATTTGGCCTTCACATATATATCCCATCTAGTTTTAGTGGAATCGGCTATGTACGCTCTGCATGCGTTTTTGACTTGGTTAGCTAGTTGTAGTTCAATCCGAGTAAATTTTTTCTTCTGCTGGACCATATAGGCTTTTATCTCCCCACGTATAACTGCTTTGGCCGCCTCCCAGAACACCTCTATTTTCCCCAAATAATTTATATTATTATAATAGAATTCCAGCCATTTGATGCTAAGCCAATTTTGGAAATTAATGTTATTACTTAGATGTTTGGGGAAATATATATTATTACTAATGTTACCTTTCAAGTCTGATTTGCAGCTCAATGTAATAGCGGCATGATCAGATATTACAATATCTTCAATTTTAGCTAGTCAATTCAATCTCAACAGAGAATCAGAGATACAGAAATAGTAGATTCTGGAGAGTGATTGATGTGCTTTCGATAAACAGGTATATGCACGTAAGTCAGGATTCTGGACCCGCCAGATATCAATAAGTCCCAGTTGTGAACAGAATTTTTGGAAGATTCGGGTTTTCCTGTCTCTAGATTTAATATCTTTTATATTAGAGTTGTCTATATTAGGGTCAGCTAAGAAATTAAAATCTCCGGCTATTATCAAAATTGAACCTATATATTTATGTAGTTTTACCGCCAAGTTACCCCATAATTCTCGATCTACTTGATTAGGGCCATAGATATTACATAGTGTGTATTTAATTTTATTGATTATAATTTCTATAATTAGAAATCGCCCATTTGGATCCAATTCTTTGTCAACTATTTGGTATGTCACACTTTTATGTAATAAAATTTGCAACTCCTCTTTTCCTACTATCTTGGGGGGTGGCAATAACCTCACCTACCCAATTTGTTTTTAATTTAGCAATTTCCGGAGCTTTTAAATGTAGCTCTTGGAGCAGGACAATGTCGGGCTTAAATTTCCCTAGGTATTTTATTATGGATTTTCTTTTTATTGGGGATGTAACCCCTCCTACGTTCCATGAAATTACATTAAGGCTCGAATCCATCAATCTGATTCAAGTATAGAATATCGGAGGAGTTAAAATATAAGGTAAGCCATCAATTGGGATAGAGACAGGAGGAGAGGGGGGAAAAAACAAAACAGTTAACATAGCAATAGGCATACAATAACCCATACTTATAGAAGTGTAAATGGGGACTTAACTACCTATATTATCTATTCTATTCCTACTTCTCGGCAATATATTTCTGCTTCCACAGGGTTATTTAGAATGTGAGAAGTACCATCATTTAGCATTATTAATTTGGCAGGATAGACCATTTTTATTTTATAATTAGCATTTAATAGTCGACCGTAATTTCCCTTCTCTTAGTTAACAATTTGTGTGTTCCCACTAACAAGGTCTTTAGTTTCCTATAGTGTTTAAGATATATCAACTTGTCTTGAAAATTAACAAATCTAAAAATAATTGATCTTGGTTTCACGCTTCCCCGATTTTCTCTTCGGTATCCAATTCTGTATGCCCGTTCCACCAAAAAAGGGGGAACTGGCAAAGGTATTTGTAGTGCCTGGGGAAGGGTAATAGTAACGAAGGTCATGAGATCTTGGAATTCAGGGAGTTCTGGTAGCCCTATAATTTTTAAATTATTCCGTCTTGAGCGATCCTCAAGATCCTCAATTTTTGTTTGTAATGCTGCAATGGTTTTACTATGCGACATGAATAAAGGTTCATATTTGTTATGCTGGTCTTCTAAGTCAGATATTCTGTTCTCAGCCTCATCTAGTCTCGTGGCAAATTGTCTAACTTCAGTAGTTAGGTTACATATCTCTTGCCTGATCTCAACTTTGATAGATTCAAATTGAGGGGCTAGCAGTTTTGTAACTTCCGTTGCAAAGTCTGCCATATTTATGTTCATAGGATTAACTATTCCTTTGTCTGGGGGTACGTCTATACTGGAATCAGGATTCCGCGTATTCCCTTTTTTCTCTTTGTGTTTAGGAGGCATTTTTGGAGAAGAGCTCTTATTGAGCATATATTTATCCATATGCCAGCTGCAATTGTAATCTGTATTTATAAAGTCTTAATGTTCCTTATATTGTGGCGTGTAAAATTTCCTTGTGTAATAAAAATAGAAAAAAAGTTGTGTGAACTATATGTGCCAAATCTAATTATAAGTGTCCAATTGCAATTATCAGATTCAAACAAGAATTCCTCAACAGAATATGTATATATAAATTATTAAATCATAATAGCATGTAGCTGCATAATGTAGTAACACTGGTGAATAGAGATTTAAACAAACAGTGAGTATAAAAGTGAAAGTTAATGTCAATTGACAAGAATTAAGTGTCTATTATACTAACACAAATGAAGAAAGACTTTATAAATCCATGCAAGTATTATTCAAACAGTATAGTCACAACCCTCCTCGACAGTTTATAAATTAGTTCTTAGTATCTTATGTATTAACAGTTGAATTCTCACTACTAGTGGGCAAATAATATTATTATAGAAGGGTTATTATCTCAAATACAGTACCCCTAATGGTGGATTACAAATAAATCTGCAGTAAATATCACACAGGAAATGTTGAAATAATGATAAACTGCATGAATGCTCGATAAGATCTACAATTTAGGATAACTCAGATACAAATAATTTAACGGTAGATCTAGAAAGAACAATACAGACATAATGAATATAATGATCTGCATGGTCGTGGTATCACATGTTACATCCAGATCACC
This sequence comes from Bombina bombina, assembly GCF_027579735.1. NCBI lineage: Eukaryota > Metazoa > Chordata > Amphibia > Anura > Bombinatoridae > Bombina > Bombina bombina. The sequence goes on along the minus strand of NC_069501.1, from coordinate 723,253,043 downwards.
TGATCTCTATCTTAGAACTTTCAGTAAAGCTTTCAAAATTTACCTGTAGGTTTTAATGGAACAGATGATAATCATTAAAACAAAAGATTTTAAATAAATAAGGTACACATTTTGTCACTCATCCTCACTTATTATATATAAGGCCAAAATCGCTACTTAGAAACTTTTATAGCTTAAATACCATTGAGAAAAACAAAAACAAAAAATGAAATATAGTAGCAATAGTTTCAGAATTATTGCTGTTGAGAAAAAAAAGAGGCACAACAAAAAATCTGGATACAATCCAGGAAGATAGTTACAAGCTATGTGGCTTGTCTTGATAAGGAAACAGAGTCATGTAAAAAAAGCCAAGTGCCATATAAACTTCTCCATTCATATTAGGTGCATCAATTGCGCGGGGTGAACCCCCCCCTGAAAACTAGGCTGTATATATAATATTAAGCCCACCGGCTTCCCAGCTTACTTATGGAGTCATGAGCAAATCACAGTTAAGGGAGAAAAGCACAAGTAGAAAAATAGGAAAACAGTACCGGGAATCACCCGACTGGTGATATAATGCAGGATCGTAGCTCTCAGTCTTTATATATCTCCTGATTAATAATTCGCTCACCTCAACTCCAACAGGGGGCAACCAGAAAAAAAACCTACAGACTCCCGCAGACCAATACTATCTCCGTCTCCGCACGGCCCACACTCGCAAGCCCGTGCTGTAGGACCAGACACGATGTACAAGGCAGCCAAACCTGCGTCAATGAGGACACAAGCTTCTCAAACTTCAAACAGGTGACCACTGCTCCACCAGTGCTGCGACGGTCAGATAGCAGGAATCAGGTTTTCGTGGACCAGCTCGTCTGCATACCTCCCAGCATTTACAGGGTGATCTCCAGAAACCGGCTGTACAGAGCAAACGGCTCTCCAATGTTAAGGGCTGTTCCGTGCAGCTTTGTGTGGTCGTTCGCCAATTACTCCAATGGCACAGTGTATCGCCCGATATCAAAGGGCAAGATTCAGGTACTGGGCTTTTCTTGCTGCCTCTTAAGGTATGCCGCGTTGACTCTTGAGACGCTATAAGTGGTCCCCGGCTGGCAAGTGCAGTTTCTGTGCACACGTTGTTGCAATGGCGGGCAAATACAAATTCAGTTCCCCTGGAACCACCGGGACCAATTATGGATTTAGCTCACCAAATAGTGCTGTATGTTGGATAGTCTAAGCAGCTGTTATCAAGATGTACACTTGCCTCTGCACAGGGCTCAGCTCCATAGAAACAGCCCCTCAGGCTCACCCCCTGAAAGCACACCTCTGCCCTGTCGGGACCGTTGTAGGTTTAGCTCTTCGGCTGCTGAAACCAGGCAATTCAGCTTCACCATGTGAGACCAGGTAATTAGCAGTCCAAATATCTGTTCGTATGCCGTGCATTAGCCACTATGCACAAACCGGCTGTATAGAGAGACGACATTTGCCGGACCAATGGTCCAAATACCCAAGCCACACACGGCCAAGGGCGCTGCAAAAGGCTGGCGGTGTACAAACTCGCATTAGAGATGTGGAGCAGAGATTGCTACCTGCAGCTACCTGTCTGCCCCGCCTCCAGCCAGAAGTCTCCGGTAATATATTCATTTTTATTATACCTATTTTGCCAAGCCAAGATAATGGTTTGTTTTTCCAAGATTGCAGGTCTCTCAATATTTCATTTTAAGTTCTAAGTGGTTAAATGTGTAGAGGCCATTATTATTCGTTGTAAGGTATATCCCCAGGTATTTCAGCCTCTTCTTTGCTATGTGTATATGATGTTTTTTTTCTAATTGGGTAATGACATAAGGAGTCGCTGATATGTTAAGAAGTTCTGATTTTGTTATATTAAGATTAAAGTTAGATACCTGCCCGTATGTGTCCAATTCCTTCAATATGTTTGGTAGTGTATATTCCGTATTAGTGATACCAAAAGGAATATCATCAGCCTACATGATCATTTTGTGTTCTCTGTTACCTATCGTGACGCCTGTGATATTGTGATTTTGTTGTATTTTAAAGGCTAATGGCACGATTGCGAGGATAAATAGCAGTGGTGATAGAGGGCAACCCTAGCGAGTGCCATTGGAGAAGTAGAATGGTTCTGATAGGGTGCCATTGGTCTTAACTTTGGTGTTAGGGTTAGAATATAATGAGAAGACCATGTGTAAAAAGGGGGCCCCGAAATTCATCTTAATCATGACCTCTCTGAGAAAATACCAGTCGACTCTGTCGAACGCCTTTTTGGCATCCGACGAGAACAGTGTGAGCGGTATGGAATGATGTTTAGCATAGCTAATAATCTGATGGACACTAAGGGTGTTATCCCTAGTCTCTCAGCCCAGCTGGTCAGTGGATATGAAGTTCGTAAGAAATTTATTTAATCTGGTTGCTAATGATTTTGCTAGGATCTTTATATCAGTATTTAGGAGTGAAATGGGCCTGAAATTTCCTGGGTTATCGGGCGACTTTGCCGGTTTTGGTAAAACCGTTATGTGCGAGTTTTTTTGGTGATGAGTTTATTGAACAGATCTTGCAAGTGGGGGAGAAGAATTGTTTTATAAATTTTATAATATTTAGGTGTTAGCGCATCTGGGCCTGGGCTTGGGCTTTTGCTTGAGGGAAGGTCTTTTATTGCCTGCTCGATTTCCTCCATTGCAGGAGGTTCATAGAGGGAGCTTGAGTCTTCTGATGTGAGACTGTTAAGTGGAATGTCCGACAGGTATTCTGCAATGAGCTATCCCTTACTCGACGTGTATGCAGGGGTATCCGACGGGAGGTCTGCGGAGTCAATGTTATAAAGGGTGCTATAATATTGGCAAAATACGTTAGCTATTCCCTTGCTGTCTCTTGTTATTGTGCCGTCGGGATTGGTCAAAGTGTGTATAAATGTTTTGTATTTTTTACGTTTTATAGACCTGGTGAGGAGCTTGCCAGATTTGTTTCCTTGGTCATAATATATTTGCTTCAGGTACAGAGCCTGCCTTTGTGACTCAGCAACTAGAAGGTCTTTAAGATTTCCCTTGGCTGGCTGTAGATTTTGCGAGATTTCTGCGTCGTGCGGGTTTGTTTTATGTTTGCTTTCTAAGTGGGATATTTTGGAATGCGCATTTTCATATTGTCTTCGCTTCTCGATTATTTTTTTTTATTTTTGTTTTATGCGTTCTCCTCTCACGACACATTTGTGCGCTTCCCAGTTGGTGGCTCTGGAGGTATCTGTCTTAGTGTTAAAAGAAAACGATTCTGTTAATGTGGAACGTACAGCAGTTGCCACCAAGGGGTCGAGCAGCAATTGGTCATCTAGCCTCCATATGAATTCAGATAAGGGGGTTTCGGGCCAAATGATATTACATATTACTGGTGCGTGATCCGTCCAGGTAATAGCGCCTATGTCGCAGGAATACATAGTAGGAAGGCTAATGGAGTCTGTGAACCAATAGTCTATACGGGAATATTTGTGAAAGACATTGAAAAAAAAGGTGTAGTCCCTATCAGTTGGGTGTAGGGTCCTCCATACATCATGAAGATTAAGGTCTGCAAGTGAAGATTTGAGTCTTTAATACTTTTTTGGGGACACTAGATGTAAAACTAAATGTGTCTAGTGCATGGTTTATTGGTATGTTGCAGTCCCCTCCCATTTATACTGCGACCTTTGCATGATCAAGGAGTGTCTTAGTGACTTTTTAAAAAAAAGCCATTTTGCGCTGTGGTCTGTGCTTCGTGCAGGTGGGCATGACTATGATGTCATAGGTGGTGCACCTCTATAGAAAGCTGTGAGCAGAATTGAGCTATATCTTCTTCTGTTCTATAGGTAGCCATTTTGTTGTCCCTGGAGGCTATGATTGAGACGGGGAAGCCCCATCTGTATGGGATCTTATTGGCCTGCAACACAGTTGTGATATGTGACAAGGACCTTCATTTTTGCAGGGTCATGGGGCTGATATCACTTAAGATTTGTATGGCAATACCTGCATGTCAGATTGGTTTCTTTCCTCTGGCATTCCTCAATATATCTTCCTTATCAGGGAAATTGAACAGCTTTAGGATGATATCTCGGGGTGGGGCCTTTGGGGGGGTCTGGCCCATAGGGCCCTGTGGGCTCCCTCTTTGGGGATGTCAGGCGTATTAGGTGTACCTCTGACTCTCCGGAAAAGGTCTTGTAGGTATCCCATTATAGCAGCTGGTGAGACTGTTTCTGGCACCCCCCTTACCCGTAAGTTGTTCCGGCGACTACGATTGTCCAGATCCTCAATTGTTTCATTGAGCGAGTGGATGATGTTGTCTTGTGAGGTTATTTTAGTTGTTAACTGGGTTATGTTAGTTGCTGTGGAGGAATTGTGTTACTCTATTAAGGTAACTTTATCTTTGAGTGAAGAAACATCTCTGTGGAGATCTTTGTACAGAGCTCTTACTTTTATGCATGGCCACTTTTATATCTTCTTTAGACGACAATAGGCCCAGGTCAGCTTTAGTAACGTAATCAGTGGGTAGCTGTTCAGGGGTATATACCTGGGCCGTTATGGTTTGCTGCCTATCATCCGCAATATTGGGTGATGTGGACGGTTGCGGTTCACTGGCTTTTAAGTAATGTCCCATATTTTTAGTAGCTGAGCTTTTCTCCATCTTCTGGAGTTTCTTATTTGGCATATCTGGTGCAGATGCCCTGTTGTGTGGGGTAGAAAGAAGCCCCTAACAGTTTGGAGCAAAAGCTGGGGATTAGGTGTATGTTTCAGGCCTATCCTGCCTTGTGGTGTATTGTTAGAAGGATATATGTATTTGTGCCTGATGTATAAAACATTTGCTATAGGTATATTAGTGGATAGGTCAGCAGTATTGCCAGCTTCTCTTAACTTGTTTTATTATGTCCGTGTCAGGGCTCAGCCCTTATTTAAGTAGGTGCGTCACTCCTCTCCTACTCTTAAAGTTACTAATCCCCTAGGCTTTCTGTGGTTTTGGGTGCTAGTTGTTTATCCGGAGGGCCCCTGTTGTTCAAATGTGGGCTATTGTCCACTAACCTGCAGTTCTGCACTATGGTCTGCATCCGTCACTGCTTCTTGTATTGTGTTGTGCGGTATAGGGTGAAAGATGTCCCCCACGTGTGATGGCTCTGCAGGGCCTCCGATTTTCAGATGCGGTGTTCGGCTCCAGATGAATGTGTGGTCCTGATTCCCGCACGTTGTGTTTAGCTGTGTGATCTGATGATCCGGATGACGCTTTCTTTGCCGGCCTTTCTCAGCGATTTCATGGAAGGTGCGTTCCGCTCTGTGTCAGACCTGTAACGGGTGTTCACCAAACTCCCTGTGTCTCTTCTGTCCAAAGCCTTTGCTGCTCCCTCACATTAATCAATTAATTTACGCAGCCTTAAACAGTTACATGCTTTGTCAGCCTTGTTTTTAAGCCACCGGGCATAAGAGTACTATCAGTGTGCAACCATTCAGCTCCGTGGCTAGGCTCCGCCCCCCGACCTGGCAAAGTTTTATCTCATATCTATTATTTTCCAACACAATTTACTAAAACATAATAATAATTCTGAAATACTTCAGTAATGAAAAACCATTGCTTAAATAAAAACATTTTTAAGTTACTCTTATCTTTTTCAATATAACAAAAGTCTGAATGAAAAAAAAATCTGTGATATTTGTGTTACCAAAGAAACTAAACCCATTTTTGTTATTGAAGGTTTAGGGGTTATAGTTAATTATAATCAAATTTAAAATAATAATTTGAATATTTACAAGATGAGTATTTGTGTATCTTTACACTCCAGTTATATTTCTACCAACTGTAACCAGAGTAGCCTCAAGAGACAATGGCTGTTATGAAAAAAATGTAATTACTTGCCAAAATAAATCATTCTGTAGTATTATTTGCTAGGAAACTTGAAGTTTTGTCTGATATGAAGAAAGCTAATCTAAAAAGCAATGTAGCTTAGATAATTTGATGGCAAATAACCACATCTACTCAGAGCGTGACGGATGTCCATGTCAGAATCATATACTAAGAGACTTCACACAGGAAATAATTTTCAAATAGTATTTTTTTACACATTATTGTTCTCATATGTTTTTCCAGGAAAGGTCTGCAAGTCTATTTATCTACTTGAGTGTTTCATTTTTGAACAAATAATTTAGCTTACTGCTACTATAAAACCAACAATTTTCTGAATTATAGTTTCAGCTAGGACAGGTTTACATGAAACCTAATGTATTTTAGACAAATAAGGTTTCTTCTTATAAAAGGCAACCAGATATGGGTAATTTTTCCAAGTTGTTCATGTTTTGTATCCATTTTTATATTCGGTAACAAGGATTATTGCCAGTATATTATGAATGTTGGCAGCTGTAGGTTTAAGTTTGCACAATTGATACTTTAATAAATGTAATTCTACTACTTTCTTTCAGTTTTTTTTTTTTTTGTTCTCAGTTGACAGTCAATTCAATTTCCACAAGGCGTACAAGAGTGTAAAATGTTTGTTTAAATTGAAGGGACACAAACAATTTTTAAATTGAAACAAAAATATATACTTCTATATAAACACACACCAAAGGAACAGTACTTTAGCAACATATAATTAATAGCTTCAGCATTTACAAGGACTATAAACGTTTGAATATAACTATACCCAGAAACACATAACTCACTCCTTCTCGTAGAAAACACTGCATACTGGTTGTCAATCTATAGACAGGACAATCTAAGCCTAGATGTTAACAATTTGAGTGACTGTATTTGGCTGTCCACGGTGGTAACTGTTTTTGTGTATATATGTGTATGTTTATATGTACAAGTCTTTAAGTGTTTGTGTATGTGTGTGTTTATGGCTGTGAATGTAAATGTGTATACATGTGTGTGTACTTAGATCTTAGATTAGACCCTATAACCCTAAAGCTTCTTTGTCAACTGCATGTCAATATCAGAACTCAGATTAGACTCCTGACCTTGCAGTGTCTCTCAGAAACAGGCCACACCACACCCCATTGCGCTATAGTATTTGCATCAGGTACATGTCCACATCAGACCTCAAATCAGAATCCTTGAAATGCATTCCTCTCAGCCACATGTCCATACAAGACTTTAGATCAGATGCCTCAACCAATTGTTTAGACTAATTTTAAAAAAGCAGCTTAGCTGTGTGGACACACTTTCAGGCACTGCGTCTGGATTTGATCCAGTGATCAATTTGCTCCTGGCCTTCAGTGCTATCAAATCGCTACTGGGGGAGTTTTATTTACTGGCTCTGTCATGAGATGCAGGACACAGCATAGAAGGTACAATCTATTTTATTGCAGAGCATAGAAGTATACAGCTTGCACAACACATCTAACTTGGTAACTGCATCATAAACAATAACGGACCTAAACCATGCTCCCATCCGGTGACGTCACTTCCCACTCTCATCACATCTTCCCCCTTTTCAAAGGACAAAGCATACATTTTTTTTTAAATTTTAATACATCAAATAACAAGGTATACAAGAGGCATACAAAAATAGTTTTGTTTAGTATACAACAAATAACAAGTTAAAGAGAATATCTGTATAAGCAACATGAATTACATCCTGACTTGAACATCGGGGTAGACTACCCTAGTCCACAGTGACCATGGGATTATTCTGCCCCGGCGGTGGTACTGAGGCATCCAGTTCCAAACTCTCAGGTACAGGCTGAAGATGTTTTCGATTTCAACGTGTGACTGTCCCTCCATCAGTAAGGACTACATAAGGACGTCCAATTACCGTAGCAGGCGTCTTCCATTTCTTCTCATCATCCAGTTCAATTCTGCCACTTTGCTCCGCATTCAGCTCCTGCAAGGGCCTCACAGAGTGTCTCCTGTCGTAGAAGAATCGATAGCCCCTTTTTGCCTCTTCATCCCTCCTAAGGACCTCGTCCCGAGGAATAGAGTTAGTTGGCTGGAAGACACCCACAGAGGGTAAGGTGGTGCGAATCTGACGCTAACATCAGCTGTGCTGGGCTAAAACCTGTGGCTTGAATGGGAGTCGCCCTATAGGACAAGAGGGCTAGGTATGGCTCAGATTGCTTCAAAATGAACTTTGTTGTTTGAACTGTCCTTTCAGCCATTCTATTGGCCTGCGGGTAATGTGGACTTGACGTGGAATGGACAAAATCATATTCACTGCTGAAAGAACTAAACTCCGTGGAAGCAAACTGTATTCCGTTATCACTCACTAACTCCATTGGTATGCCTCACCGGGCGAACAAGCTCTTGAGACGAGTGATAACGTCTTGACTTGTGATCTCATTTAAGGGTGCAATCTAAAAATATCAGGAAAAGTAGTCAATCACGACTAGGTACTTTTTCCCGTGTGGTTGGCACAAATCAGCAGCTATTTTCTGCCACGGGTCTGCAGGCGTTCCCGGCAAAAGGCACATTTTGACACATGGCTTGCAATGTAGGAACTGATCCCAGGCCACCATACTGCCGTAGCTGCCCTTTCTCTGCACTTTGTAATGCCCAAGTGGCCATCATGAATCCTGCTTAACATCTCCTGCTGCATGCTAACAGGAATAACAATGCGGTCCTGGAACAGCACCAACCCATCCAGCTCCGTGAGCTGCGACCTTTCTGACTGGTAAGAACTTAGAGACATCCAGGCTGCCCGGCTCTCGGGCCAACCTTCTTTTATGTACTTAATAACCTCTTGAAGGTCTGTATCTAAATATGTCTCCTTTCTTATTTGTTCTAGCTTTCCTGAAGAAATGGATTTGGAGGCCAGAACTGAACCTACATAGACTTTCACATCTGATTCCGTTGAAGATTCTTCAGGAGCAGCCAGCGGGAGCCTGGAAAGTGTATCTGCCACTACCAGTTGTTTCCCTGTCACATGCACTGCCTGAACGTTGAACCTGAGCAGCCTTATCAGAAGTCTCTGGCATCTTAGGGGTGTTTTGTCAATATCATAGGAGTTGATTAGAGGGGCTAGCGGTTTATGATCAGTTTTCAGACTAAATTTCTCTAAACCCACTAGGCGCTGGAAGCGCTCACAGGCCCAAACTGCAGCCAGGCACTCTTTCTCAATTTGGGAGTATTTCGACTCAGCAGCCGTCAGTGTACAGGAACAGTAGGCGATGGGCTGTAGTTTGTTCTCATTCAACTGCAGGAGGGCGGCTCCTAACCCATAACTGCTCGCATCAGCACTAACCACAGTCTTTTTAGAAGGGTCATAGAACCCCAACACTGGGGCAGTCCCCAGCAGGGACTTGACCTGCACAAAGGATTCTTCATGTGAAGGTCCCCAGACCCAGGCAACATCTTTCTTTAGCAACTCTGTGATAGGGTGTAGTATTGTGGATAAATCTGGAAGGAACCTGCCCACATAATTTACAAGGCCCGATATTTGTCTCAGCTCATGTACATCAGAAGGACTTTTCATCTGTTCAATAGCATGGATTTTATCGGGGTCCGGCTTGATGCCATCCCCATTGATGATATGCCCAAAGTAACATAACTCAGCTTTCCTAAAATGGCATTTCTCCTTATTTAATTTCAGCCTGGACTCTCTAATGGTCTGCAGCACACAGCTCAATCGCTGATCATGTTCTTCCAATGTAGACCCATACACCAAGATGTCGTCCATGACGACTGCCGTGCCCTCATGGTCTCTTAGGAGAGAACTCATCTCTCTTTAAAAGTTTTCAGGAGCAGAGGATATCCCAAAGGGGAGTCTGCAGAAGCAAAACCGACCTACCGGTGTAATGAAGGCAGTCAGTTTGCGGCACTTTGGATCTAGAGGTATATGCCAAAAGTCGCTGGAAGCATCCAGTGTAGAGAACTTCACCCCAGCCAATTTCGGAGCTATGTCTTCAAGTGTCAGCAGCACATATCTCTCTCTCTTTACTGCCTCATTAAGCCTTTTCAAGTCTACACAGATGCGTACTTTCCCTTTTTTCTTCGCAACAGGCACAATAGGGGCACACCAGTCAGTTGCTTCAACAACCTCTTTGATGACTCCCATATTCTCCATAAGCAGAAGTTCCTTCTCCACTTGAGGCATGAGCGGGAACAGAATTCTATGAGGAATGCTGTATGGGACTGCGTCACCTTTAAGTGATATTCGGACTGGGTTGCAATTCAGGAGGCCAAATTCACCGAACATGTCTTCTGAAATCTCATTCACTCTGGCGAAAAGGCCCAAACCACAGGCTGCTTTTCTGCTGAATAGGTTGTTAACACACTGACCTCTAATCACATGTACCCACATTGTCACTTTCACCAGCTGAGGCTGTCGAGGCAGTTTTATGAATGCTACAAGGGATATAACAGTGATGTCTGCTCCTGTGTCAATCTTAAAGGCAACTTTGGATCCCATTACAGTAAGAGTAACCTGCCAATCTTCATCTGAACCAGACTGTTCAACAACAGACCCAACAAAGGACACTTCTTGACCCTCCTGGTCACTATCCACAAGCATCCGATGGCCCATTCGGTTACATTTTCTACAAATGTTATCTTTAGCAGGGCATACGACACTCTGGTCATGGGTACGGTTACACCGCATGCAGCGAGCATGCTGCGCCCATCCGCTTCTGGGCCTATCTGTTGCCTTTGGTCTACAGCTCACACTGTGCCTTTCACTAGCAGCTCTCCTGAACTGCTGCACTTCATCCACAATACTCTCAGACCTCAGATCAGCACTTTGCTTTTTCACCAGTTCACTCTGGCGGGCTATCCTAATAGCCCCATCTAACGTCAATTCAGCGTCCAACTGTAGCTTCAGTGAGACTTCAGCATCTGTAATTCCTATGACTATTCTGTCTGTGATTTGTTTCTCTTTAGCAACATCAAACTCACAGAATTCAGCTAGTTCATACAGGCTGCGCACAAATGACTCCACAGATTCTCCCACACACTGGGCACGTTTGTTAAAACAAGCCCTCTCATGAATAAAATTTCTTTTGGGTACAAAGTGGGCACTGACTTTATTCATAACTATTTCAAAGTCAAATTCTTCCCCTTCTTGGAAAGTAAAGGCATTGAACACTGGCTCCACATCTTTCCCCATAGAGTATAAAAGAGAATTAACTTGTACTGCACCAAACTCCTTGTCCAGCTTGGAAGCAATCCTGAAGCGCTGAAACCGCTGACGCCATGTGGGCCAAGCTGCAGGCTGAGAGAAATAAAAAGGCTCAGGTGGGGTAAACTTCGACATCGTCATTAATCAGGAAACAGAAGCGCAGGCCAGTACTTCTGACACCCTGTCATGAGATGCAGTACACAACATAGAAGGTACAACGCTATTTTATTGCAGAGCATAGAAGGATACAGCTTGCACAACACATCTAACTTGGTAACTGCGACATAGACAATAACGGACCTAAACCACGCCCCCATCTGGTGACATCACTTCCCACTCTCATCACAGGCTCTATTTTTGTCGGTTTTTTTTTTACTCTTTGGCTTGATCTATTGTTCAGGTGTTGCTAATTACTAGGCTTGTGCATTCAGTAGCTTCATATTAGCTGCCAAATGCAGAAGGCTGCGGCCACTCATGGCCTTTTCTGCTCTTTTTGAAGCCAGATTCCTTGTTGTGAAAGTGTAGCACAATAAGATCTATGCAAATCCAGATCTTGATGTGTTTCACTTTCACAAGAAGAAATCTGGCTCTGAAAAAAGCAGAAGGCCACAAGCGGGCGCCTTCTTCCGCAGAGGCCTAGTAATTGCCAGTCACATCAGCCTATAAATATGTTAACCTATATTTTAGTCTGAGCTAGGCTTGTACATTTGCCTGCAAGCGGGCGCTTTCTTCCGCAGAGGCCTAGTAATTGCCAGTCACATCAACCTTTAAATATGTTAACCTATATTTTAGTCTGAGCTAGGCTGGTGCATTTGGCCGCAAGCGGGCGCCTTCTTCCGCAGAGGCCTAGTAATTGCCAGTCACATCAGCCTATAAATATGTTAACCTATCTTTAGTCTGAGCTAGGCTGGTGCATTTCGCCGCAAGCGGGCGCCTTCTTCCGCAGAGGCCTAGTAATTGCCAGTCACATCAACCTATAAATACGTTAACTTATCTTTAGTCTGAGTTAGGCATGTGCATTTGTTTTGGTACGAATGCATATTAGTACTGAAAATAGGGATATTAGTTTAGTTTTCGCTAAACAAATATTTAAATGAATGCACTAACAAATTTAAAGAAAACAAATATATACTAATACACATTTGTTTCCTTTAAATGATCTTTTTTAGTAAAATACTTGCCTCTAGTGCACCGGAGAGCCGCGCTTTAGTGCAGGCTCTGGGATACGCCACGCTAAGCCTCCTATTAGCATGGCCCTGGGCTCTATGAAGAAGGCTCTGGATTAGCGTGGCTCTCCCAGCTCGCTATAGGTAAATATAAGGCTACATATATAAATTAATCTACAGTTTGACATTTTTTAAAATTATAAAAAATTCTATGTCCTAGATTATAAGTGAATTCTATGTCCTAGATTATAAGTGAAGCCCAATCGTTACTGCAAGAAGCACAAACATAATGAATGAACTTGCTGTAACTAACGCTTCCTATACTTGCAATAAGCGCAAAGTAAAAATTCATGCTCATATTATAAGTCTGTGGTTAACCTTTGGGGTATATTTATCAATGTGTGAGCGGACATACGAAGTAGCGTATCATGTCCGCTGCACATTGATAAATGCCGACAGCATACACTGTCGGCATTTATCATTGCACCAGCAATTCTGGTGAACTGCTGGTGCAATGTCGCCCCCTGCAGATTCGCGGCCAATCCGCCGCTAGCAGGGGGTGTCAATCAACCCGATCGTATTCGATCTGGTTGATTTCTGTCCGTGGCCTCAGAGCAGGTGGACAAGTTATGGAGTTACGGAGCTTGATAAATATGCCCCTTGTACTCAAGTGATATTAACCCATTAACTGCTGAGACATTTCCATCCCTGTGCTGAGCTATTTTGGACATATTATTATATAGTGGGGGGTTTTTAGCAGACACAGCAAATTCAAACTATTATTCTATTTTATTTTTATATCATCATATGTGAGAACTCTACAACAAAATGTATTAAAATTGTAATAAATAAGGGTACAAACATCAGTGGGGTTTTTTTTGTTTTGTTTGTTTTTTCTACTAAACATCTATAGTCAAAAGAAAGAAGTTGTTATCCTTATATAAATTAGGGCCTTCAGGGATGGCTATGTTACTTTGATGTGCACTTTTATTCAACTTTCTTTTATGAAAACTTATAGGGCTTTAAGGGGGCTTTATTTTAAAGAGGGGCTTCTGAGATTTAAAACAAGGGGTCTTAGGGGTCCGTATGCCTTTTTTGATGGCCTCTTATTTGTTTATAATGTGAATATATATATATATATATATATATATATTTTAATTATGCTTATACTAACATACATGGGCAATTACCTTTCAAACGGAGAGTCTAGGGGTTTCTAGGACTTAAGGGAGCAGAGATTGAGGGGTTTAAACACTTACCCCCATCTAGCTCCCTTAGGTCCAGTGCATCTTCCTCTGCTCTTCTGGATTTCCGGTGTTTGGTGAAAGGCCCCCCCAGATATAGTCATCCATGCTAAAAACATTGCATGTCTTCACATGCAGCAAAAGGGTTAAAGGGACAGTAAAGTCAAAATTAAACTTTCATGATTCAGATAGGGCATGTAATTTACTTTTATAGTCAAATTTGCTTTTTTCTCTTGGTATTTTTTGTTAAAGGCTAAACCTAGGTAGGCTCATAGGCTGATTTCTATCTCTTATCTCATTGTCTGGCTGTAAATAGCTAATAACATGTACTGTTTGTTCATGTGTTCCCTATAGATAACATTGTACTTACTCCAGTGGAGTTATTTAAGAGTCAGTACTAACTGCCTGAAATGCAAAAGATCTGAGAGGCCGTCTGCAGAAGCTTAGATACAGGGTAGTCAACGAGGTAAAAAGTATATTAATATAACAGTGTTGGTTATGCAAAACTGGGGAAGGGGTAATAAAGGCATTATCTATCTCTTTTTAAAAATACATTTTTTGGTTTTGACTGTCCCTTTAAAGTTGGAAATATTATCCAAAAATGGAAAGCTATTATAAGTTCATTGTGACTGCTCATACAGGACTTCATAAAGTACAAAACTGAGACTTAGGTTTTATTTTCACATGATTAGCACATTGGTTTTGTATATAGACAAAACACACTAATGCCATTTTAGTTGTAATATAAGGGCCATTGTACTGTAAAATGGTTTCCCCTTTTATGTATTGACAATTACTTATTATACCAGCTACAGTGTTTAAAATATATGGTAAATTGCTCATTTAGGTATATTTTGTATACAGGTATATCCCGCTCATACAGCGGGTTAGGGACCGGAGCCCCGCTGTAAAGTGAAAACCGCCTTAAAGTGAAACAAGGCAGTTTTAACTTTCTTTTCACTTGCCAGTGTGTTTAAAAAACTTGAAAACATGTTTGAACTAACATATATTAGGTGTGCAATAGTGCTACGTTTAGTTTAACACTAGCACAGCACAGTATTCAATAAGTATTCAATAAATTTGCCAATTGCACTGTAATGCTGTAAACAGAGTGAACTTAGCATAACAAAATGGTGCCAGTCACCTTTCTTGCAATATCACAATGATTACAGCACTGTTTCAAAATTCTTGGAGGTTGAACTTCAGCTCCACAGAGCACTGTATTAGCGAAGCGCTGTAAAGTGAAGCGCTGTAAAGTGAGGTATACCTGTATTAAATAGCTGTCTCTGCTAATTGAAACCACTGTCTAATCAAATTGACTAAGCTTGCAGGGAGACCAGATCTCATTAGCTTATTTTTGTATTTACATAAAATCCCCCTGATCTTTCCATTCACTGTTTATACAGTCAGTGAGACCAGTATTTTAAGAGAAAAATGGAAAAATAATATCTGACTATATCTCTACCCCCACTGGGAGTTTTATTTCTTGTAAACGTTCTTGTTTACACAGCATTTCTACAACCAGTACTTAAAGGGACACTGAACCCAATTTTTTTTCTTTCGTGATTCAGATAGAGCATGGCATTTTAAGCAACTTTCTAATTTACTCCTATTATCAATATTGATTCGTTCTCTTGCTATCTTTATTTGAAAAATAAGGCATCTAAGCTTTTTTTGGTTCAGGACCATGGAAAGCACTTGTTTATTGGTGGGTGAATTTATCCACCAATCAGCAAGAACAACACAGTGTGTTCACCAAAAATGGTCCGGCATCTACACTTACATTCTTGCATTTCAACTAAAGATACCAAGAGAATGAAGAAAATTTGATAATAGGAGTAAATTGGAAAGTTGCTTAAAATTGCATGCTCTATCTGAATCACAAAAGAAAAAAATTTGGCTTCATTGTCCCTTTAAGTATTGACATTTACATTATAAGGGGGGATAGGACAGGCAATATAAGCTATTTTAAATAATAAAATAACTTAAAACAATTGCATACACTCCAGCAGGTAAAACATTCTGAATTGGATATAGAAATAGATTTTAAAGTATAAGGGTTGCTAGTGTAGGGGATGACAGTGGAGGACATCTTATGTGGATTGGTAAATTGGAAGGATGAGTCAAGCTGTGGAATTTATAACAGATTAGATGGGAAAAAATCAAGATTTGGAAAGACCACTTAGAAATCTGTTGCAGCACTGAATATGAGATAAAATGAGTGCGTGAATTATAATTTGGGTGGTGTCTTAGATAAAGAAGTGACAAAATCTAGAAATATTACATATATAAACAGCAAAATTACTTATATATTTCGTGAGTAGAACAGATCAGAATAAAATGTGACACCACGACAGTAAGTCTGAGTTGATATTGTGAATACAGAGTAAAAGAAAAAAAGAGATATCTGGTGCAGGAGAAGCTCAGTATTTTAGAGATTAAGATGGAGGTAATATATAAACATATGGAGAAAATTGGAGAGAGACTGTTGGTGAACAGGATAGGAAGAGAAATATATCCAGATATAATCAGAACAGATTATTTATTTTTACTGCTTTTAATTTTAATTCAAAACTGTGTTAAAAATGTATGCAGCAAAATCAAAACCAGTAGAGTGCAATAGGGGACTGGGGTTGCATGTAGTAATTAAAGTCAACAGTTACAATCATATAGACACTATCGGATAAAAAAAAAATATTCATAAAAACATTCATGATTTGTTTTTCTTATAAGGGTTAAAAAAAACAAAAAACATCCTTGCTTTTCAACAAAGGATAATAGGAAAACTAAGAAAATTTATGGTATCGTATATGACAACATATTTGAATGGAAAGGGCTATAATGTATACATGTCTAAATATGTATATGTGAATACATTTGTATGTATATGCATATTTATATATGTATATACATACAAAGATACTTGTATACACATAAAACATAATTTCTTTCATGTAATTGGCAAGAGTCCATCAGCTAGTGACGTATGGGATATACAATCCTACCAGGAGTGGCAAAGTTTCCCAAACCTCAAAATACCTATAAATACACCCCTCACCACACCCACAATTCAGTTTTTACAAACTTTGCCTCCTATGGAGGTGGTGAAGTAAGTTTGTGCTAATATTGCTACGTTGATATGCGCTTCTCAGCATTGTTGAAGCCTGATTCCTCTGAGTACAGAGAATGTCAGAGGGACGTGAAGGGAGTATAACTTATTTGAATACAATGATTTCCCTAACGGGGGTCTATTTAATAGGTTCTCTGTTATCGGTCGTAGAGATCCATCTCCTACCTCCCTTTTCAGATCGACGATATACTCTCAATTTACCATTACCTCTACTAATAACTGTTTTAGTACTGGTTTGGCTATTTGCTATATGTGGATGGGTGTCTTTTGGTAAGCATGTTTTCATTACTTAAGACACTCTCAGCTATGGTTTGGCACTTTATGCATTTATATAAAGTTCTAAATATATGTATTGTACTTATATTTGCATGAGTCAGGTTCATGTATTTCCTTCTGCAGACTGTCAGTTTCATATTTGGGAATGTAAACATTTTTAAGAAATTTATTTCTTACCTTGGGTTTAGTCTTTTTTCAATTGACTACTTCTTATAATTGCGGGTATTAGGCCCGCGGGTGCGTCAAATGCTAAACTTTATTGCGTCATTTTTGGCGCGAAAAAAATTTTGGCGCGAAAAAGTACGTTTATGACGCAACTTCGTCATTTCCGGCGTCATACGTGACGCCGAGACCTTTCACACGGTGGCGTCATTAGTGACGCAAGTGTGTCATTTCCGGTCATTTTTGGCGCCAAAAAAGACTTTACGTTACGTTGTGCGTCATACTTGGCGCCAAATTTTTTTCATTATTTCAATACCCCTTGTTTGTTTGCCTCTTGCTTTTTGCTTTCAGAGGTCTATGCTATTGCATTTTTTCCCATTCCTGAAACTGTCATATAAGGAAATAGATAATTTTGCTTTATATGTTGTTTTTTCTCTTACATTGTGCAATATGTCCTAATCTGATCCTGCCTCAGAGGTTTCTGCTGGAACATTGCTGTCTGACATCGGTTCTACCAAAGCTAAGTGCATTTGTTGTAAAGTTGTAGAAATGATTTCACCGAATGTCATTTGTAATAGTTGTCAAGATAAACTTTTACATGCAGCTAGTGTTTCCATCAGAAATAGTACATTGCCAGTTGCAGTTCCTTCAACTTCTAATATGCATGATATACCTGTAAATTTTAAAGAATTTGTTTCTGATTCTATTATGAAGGCTTTGTCTGCATTTCCACCTTCTAATAAACGTAAAAGGTCTTTTAAAACTTCTCATTTAGCTGATGAAATTTCAAATGACCAACAACATAATAATTCATCCTCTTCTGATGAGGATCTATCTGAAACAGAAAATCCTTCCTCAGACATTGACACTGACAAATCTACTTATTTATTTAAAATAGAGTATATGCGTTCTTTATTAAAAGAAGTGTTAATTACTTTGGATATTGAGGTAACCAGTCCTATTGACGTTCAGTCTAATAAACGTTTAAATGCTGTTTTTAAACCTCCTGTGGTTTCCCCAGGGGTTTTTCCCATTCCTGAGGCATTGGGGCCTAGTTATCAAGCCGTCAACCTCAAATACGCTGGAATTCCGCAGCGTATTTGTGGCGAGGCTGATTCGCCTTAGTTATCAAAGGCTCGAGACCGGCAAAAGTAGAATTTTGTGACGTAAGCATCGATCCGCCGGACTCAGTCCGACACAGATCGATTCTTACATCACTCCAGATGTTCCGCACACAAGTGCGGCACATTCTCACTACTTTTGCTAGCTATCAAAAAACTAGCAGGTACGCTCGGCACTTTTACGGCCCAGCGTACCTGGTTTTCAATCCGCCACCCCTGGAGGCGGCGGATCCCATAGGAATCAATGGGAGTCTGACCATAGCGAAAGTACAAGTTCGCTGCTGACAGACATCCCATTGATTTCTATGGGAGCTGTCTACACCTAACACCCTAACATTTTCCCCCGAGTCTAAACACCACTAATCTGACCCCCCCTACACCGCCGCAACTAAATAAAGTTATTACCCCCTATACCGCCGCTCCCGGAGCCCACCGCAAGATACTCTATACATATTAACCCCTAAACCGCCGCTCCCGGAGCCCACCGCAACTATAATAAATGTATTAACCCCTAAACCGCCGCTCCCTGAACCCGCCGCAACCTATATTAAATGTATTAACCCCTATCCTGCCCCCCCTATACCGTCGCCACCTATAATAAATTTATTAACCCCTAATCTGCCCCCCCTACACCGTCGCCACCTATAATAAATTTATTAACCCCTATCCTGCCCCCCACTACGCCGCCGCCACTGTCATAAAATTATTATCCCCTAAACCTAAGTCTAACCCTAACCCTAACGCCCCCCCTAACTTAAATATTAATTAAATAAATCTAAATAAATTAACTCTTATTAAGTAAATGAATCCTATTTAAAACTAAATACTTACCTTTAAAATAAACCCTAATATAGCTACAATATAAATAATAATTATATTCTAGCTATCTTAGGATTTATATTTATTTTACAGGTACCTTTCAATTTATTTTAACCATGTACAATAGCTATTAAATAGTTATTAACTATTTAATAGCTTACCTAGCTAAAAGAAACTGAAATGTACCTGTAAAATAAATCCTAACCTAAGTTACAATTACACCTAACACTACACTATACTTTAATAAATTATTCCTATTTAAAAATAAATACTTACCTGTAAAATAAACCCTAAGATAGCTACAATATAATTAATAATTATATTATAGCTATCTTAGGATTTATATTTATTTTACAGGTAACTTTGTATTTATTTTAGCTAGTTAGAATAGTTATTAAATAGTTATTAACTATTTAATAACTACATAGCTAAAAGAAATACAAAATTACCTGTAAAATAAATCCTAACTTAAGTTACAATTAAACCTAATACTACACTATCATTAAATTAATTAAATAAATTAACTACAAATAACTACAATTAAATACAATTACATAAACTAACTAAAGTACAAAAAATAAAAAAAGCTAAGTTACAAAAAATAAAAAAATAAGTTACAAACATGTTACAAATATTACAACAATTTTAAGCTACTTACACCTAATCTAAGCCCCCTAATAAAATAACAAACCCCCCCAAAATAAAAAAAATGCCCTACCCTATTCTAAATTAAATAAATTTCAAAGCTCTTTTACCTTACCAGCCCTTAAAAGGGGCCATTTGTGGGGGCATGCCCCAAAGAAAACAGCTCTTTTGCCTGTAAAAGAAAAAAACATACCCCCCCCCAACATTAAAACCCACCACCCCACATACCCCTAATCTAACCCAAACCCCCCTTACAAAAACCTAACACTAATCCCCTGAAGATCATCCTACCTTGAGTCGTCTTCACTCAGCCGAGCCACCGATGGAACTGAAGAGGACATCCGGAGCGGAAGAAGTTAATCCTCCAAGCGGCGCTGAAGAAATCTTCCATCCGATGAAGTCATCTTCCAAGCCGGGTCTTGAAATCTTACTTCCGCCGACGCGGAACCACCTTCTTTCACCGACGGACTACGACGAATGACGGCTCCTTTAAGGGACGTCATCCAAGATGGCGTCCCCTCAATTCCGATTGGCTGATAGGATTCTATCAGCCAATCTGGAATTAAGGTAGGAAAAAATCTGATTGGCTGATGGAATCAGCCAATCAGATTGAGCTCGCATTCTATTGGCTGTTCCGATCAGCCAATAGAATGGCGAGCTCAATCTGATTGGCTGATTGGATCAGCCAATCGGATTGAACTTGAATCTGATTGGCTGATTCCATCAGCCAATCAGATTTTCCTACCTTAATTCCGATTGGCTGATAGAATCCTATCAGCCAATCGGAATTGAGGGGATGCCATCTTGGATGACGTCCCTTAAAGGAGCCGTCATTCGTCGTAGTCCGTCGGTGAAGAAGGTGGTTCCGCGTCGGCGGAAGGAAGATTCAAGACCCGGCTTGGAAGATGACTTCGCCCGGATAGAAGACCTCTTCAGCGCCTCTTTGAAGATGACATCGGCCGGATCGAAGACTTTTCTTCAGCGCCGCCTGGATGATGACTTCATCGGATGGAAGATTTCTTCAGCGCCGCTTGGAGGATTAACTTCTTCCGCTCCGGATGTCCTCTTCAGTTCCTTCGGTGGCTCGGCTGAGTGAAGACGACTCAAGGTAGGATGATCTTCAGGGGTTTTGTGTTAGGTTTTTGTAAGGGGGGTTTGGGTTAGATTAGGGGTATGTGGGTGGTGGGTTTTAATGTTGGGGGGGGGTTGTATTTTTCTTTACAGGCAAAAGAGCTGTTTTCTTTGGGGCATGCCCCCACAAATGGCCCTTTTAAGGGCTGGTAAGGTAAAAGAGCTTTGAAATTTATTTAATTTAGATAGGGTAGGGCATTTTTTTTATTTTGGGGGGGTTTGTTATTTTATTAGGGGGCTTAGATTAGGTGTAAGTAGCTTAAAATTGTTGTAATATTTGTAACATGTTTGTAACTTATTTTTTATTTTTTGTAACTTAGCTTTTTTTATTTTTTGTACTTTAGTTAGTTTATGTAATTGTATTTAATTGTAGTTATTTGTAGTTAATTTATTTAATTAATTTAATGATAGTGTAGTATTAGGTTTAATTGTAACTTAAGTTAGGATTTATTTTACAGGTAATTTTGTATTTCTTTTAGCTATGTAGTTATTAAATAGTTAATAACTATTTATTAACTATTCTAACTAGCTAAAATAAATACAAAGTTACCTGTAAAATAAAATATAAATCCTAAGATAGCTATAATATAATTATTAATTATATTGTAGCTATCTTAGGGTTTATTTTACAGGTAAGTATTTATTTTAAATAGGAATAATTTTATTAAAGTATAGTTTAGTGTTAGGTGTAATTGTAACTTAGGTTAGGATTTATTTCACAGGTACATTTCTCTTTATTTTAGCTATGTAAGCTATTAAATAGTTAATAACTATTTAATAGTTATTGTACATGGTTAAAATAAATTGAAAGGTACCTGTAAAATAAAAATAAATCCTAAGATAGCTAGAATATAATTATTATTTATATTGTAGCTATATTAGGGTTTATTTTAAAGGTAAGTATTTAGTTTTAAATAGGATTCATTTACTTAATAAGAGTTAATTTATTTAGATTTATTTAATTAATATTTAAGTTAGGGGGGCGTTAGGGTTAGGGTTAGACTTAGGTTTAGGGGTTAATAATTTTATGACAGTGGCGGCGGCGTAGTGGGGGGCAGGATAGGGGTTAATAAATTTATTATAGGTGGCGACGGTGTAGGGGGGGCAGATTAGGGGTTAATAAATTTATTATAGGTGGCGACGGTGTAGGGGGGGGCAGGGATAGGGGTTAATAGGTTTAATATAGGTTGCGGCGGGTTCATGGAGCGGCGGTTTAGGGGGTTAAACTATTTATTTAGTTGCGAAGAGGTGCGGGATCAGCAGGATAGGGGTTAATAATTTTATTATAGAGGGCGACGGTATAGGGTGGGCAGGATAGGGGGTTACTAGGTATACTGTAGGTGGCAGCGGTGTCCGGAGCGGCGGTTTAGGGGGTTAATACATTTATAAGAGTTGCGGCAGGGTCTAGGAGCGGCGGTTTAGGGGTTAATACATTTATAAGAGTTGCGGCGGGGTCTAGGAGCGGCGGTTTAGGGGTTAGTAACTTTATTGAGTTGCGGGAGGCTCCGGGGGCGCCGGTATAGGGGATAGAACAGTGTAGTTTAGTGTGAGTGCTTAGTGACAGGCTAGCAATAAAGCTGGGAAAAAGCCGAATGGCAGCGAGATCGGATGAGTGATAACTGTCACAGTCCGCTGCTCATCGCCCCGCGGCTTTTTGACAGCTTTATTTGATAACTTAGGCGTATTTTTTCAGGTCCGCGGCGGCGAAGGTAGGCGAGCTTAGGCGGGCGTATTGGGCCGGCGAAGCCAGAAAAGTAGACGGCTTGATAACTACCCCCCTATTTCTGATATGATTTCTAGGGAATGGAATAAGCCAGGTACTTCTTTTATTCCTTCTTCAAGGTTTAAAAAATTGAATCCTTTACCAGCAAAATCTATAGAGTTTTGGGAAAAAATCCCCAAAGTTGATGGGGCTATTTCTACTCTTGCTAAACGTACCACTATTCCTATGGAAGATAGCACTTCCTTTAAGAATCCTTTAGATAGGAAGCTTGAATCTTATCTAAGGAAGGCCTATTAATATTCAGGTCATCTTCTCAGACCTGCTATTTCTTTGGCTGATGTTGCGGCTGCATCAACTTTCTGGTTGGAAAATTTAGCGCAACACGAATTGGATTCTGACATATCTATCATTGTTCGCTTACTGCAACATGCTAATCATTTTATTTGTGATTCCATTTTTGATATTATCAAAATTGATGTTAGATCCATGTCTTTAGCTGTTTTAGCTAGAAGAGCTTTGTGGCTTAAATCTTGGAATGCTGATATGACATCTAAATCTAGATTACTATCGCTTTCTTTCCAAGGTAATAATTTATTTGGTTCTCAGTTGGATTCTATTATTTCAACTATCACTGGGGGAAAAGGAGTTTTTTTGCCTCAGGATAAAAAACCTAAGGGTAAATCTAAGGCTTCTAACCGTTTTCGTTCCTTTCGTCAGAATAAAGAACAAAAACTCAATCCTTCCCCCAAGGAATCTGCTTCCAATTGGAAGCCTTCCTCAAATTGGAATAAATCCAAGCCATTTAGGAAACCAAAGTCAGCCCCTAAATCCGCATGAAGGTGCGGCCCTCATGCCAGCTCAGCTGGTAGGGGGCAGATTAAGGTTTTTCAAGGATTTTTGGATAAAATCTGTCCACAATCATTGGATTCAGAGCATTGTCTCTCAAGGGTATCGAATAAGATTCAAAGTAAGACCTCCTGTGAGAAGATTTGTTCTCTCACGCATCCCTGTAAATCCAGTAAAAGCTCAGGCTTTTCTGAAGTGTGTTTCAGATCTGGAGTCTTCAGGGGTAATCATGCCAGTTCCTCCTCAGGAACAAGGTTTGGGGTTTTATTCAAACCTATTCATTGTACCGAAGAAAGAAAATTTATTCAGACCAGTTCTGGATCTAAAAATTTTGAATCGCTATGTAAGAGTACCACCTTTCAAGATGGTGACTATAAGGATTATTCTGCCTTTTGTTTAGCGAGGACATTATATGTCCACAATAGACTTGCAGGATGCATAATAGACTTGCAGGATGCATACCTTCATATTCTGATTCATCCAGAACACTTTCAGTTTCTGAGATTCTCTTTTCTAGACAAGCATTACCAATTTGTTGCTCTTCCATTTGGCCTAGCAACAGCTCCAAGAATCTTTTCAAAGGTTCTGGGTGCCCTACTATCTGTAATCAGAGAACAGGGTATTGCAGTGTTTCCTTATGTGGACGATATCTTGGTACTAGCTCAGTCTTTACATACTGCAGAATCTCACATGAATCAACTAGTGTTGTTTCTTCGGAAACATGGTTGGAGGATCAATTTACCAAAAAGTTTCTTGATTCCTCAGACAAGGGTCACCTTTTTAGGCTTCCAGATAGATTCAGTGTCCATGACTCTGTCTCTAACAGACAAGAGACGTTTAAAATTGGTCGCAGCATGCCGGCTCCTTCAGTCTCAGTCATTCCCTTCAGTGGCTATGTGCATGGAAGTTTTAGGTCTCATGACTGCAGCATCGGACGCGATCCCCTTTGCTCATTTTCACATGAGACCTCTTCAGCTTTGTATGCTGAATCAATGGTGCAGGGATTATATAAAGATATCACAATTAATATCCTTGAATCCCAATGTACGACACTCTCTGACATGGTGGATAGATCACCATTGTTTGGTTCAAGGGGCTTGGGGATCTCTGACAGCACAAGGGGTTTGGAAATCTCAAGAGGCGAGATTACCAATAAATATTTTAGAACTCCGTGCAATTCTCAGGGCTCTTCAGTTCTGGCCTCTGCTAAAGAGAGAACCGTTCATTTGTTTTCAGACAGACAATATCACAACTGTGGCTTATGTCAATAATCAGGGTGGGACTCACAGTCCCCAAGCTATGAAAGAGAAAGTTCAAGCTGCAGCAGCACTGTATAAAAAGATTTTTTATTTATGCCAAAAAGTTAATACAACATTTCGGACCAACTGTCCTTAATCATCTATAAAATCACACTGACACATACAGGCTTAAAATACCCTTAACCCCTCCCACTCAATTACAATACACACCTGTGATAATCTATCTACATCAGTTAACTCCACCTAGTGTTCACACACCTCTTTTTGTTCACATACTTTTTGGGCAGAATAGAGATTCTCAAATAAATTCACAGTTGTTTTATCATTGTGTGTACACAATATATACATTCTAAATCAAAGATACCTATTCATTTGTTAGCCCTAAGAATTTTTTAGACCTTTTTAATGCCTTTATCTCTCATATTAAAGGGACAGTAATCAGAAAACACTCCAGTCCATTTCTCTATTCATACCTCCTGGCCACATAGTACCTAATGTATAGATCCAAAACAATTCCTTTTGCTGAAGTTTTTTCTCTCTGTTGCCCCCCCCCTCCTGGGTTTCTCTACATGATCTATAATCTGAAATCTAATTTGACTCAGACTATGCCCAGCTGTCAAAAAATGGTGAGCCACAGGTGCATCTACATCTCCTGTTCTTATACTACTCTTGTGCTGGTTCAACCTCTCACGCACCTTACGGGTGGTCTCTCCTACATAGCCCCACCCACATGGGCATTTGATTAGATACACAGCATATTCTGTGTTGCAGGTGAAATAACCTCTAATCAAAAATTTCTTGCCTGTACGTGGGTGGCAAAATGTAGAGCCGCGCACCATATTGTTACAGTTAGTACAATTTAGGCAGGGAAAGCAACCATTGTTTTTTTTATCAATATACCTCTGCACTTTCGTTTTACCTGGTTCTATATCTGCCCTAACAAGGGTATCTTTAAGATTTTTACCCCTCCTGTATGCAGGCATTGGCGGTACTTGAAATTCCTTCACTTTAGGGTTACACTTCTTTCAAGCTATGAAAGAAGTATCTTGGATACTTACCTGGGCGGAATCCAGCTCCTGTCTAATCTCTGCGGTGCATATCCTAGGCGTAGACAATTGGGAGGCGGATTATCTCAGCCGCCAAACTTTACATCCAGGGGAGTGGTCTCTCCATCCAGATGTGTTTTCTCAGATTGTTCAGATGTGGAGGCTTCCAGAGATAGATCTCATGGCCTCTCATCTAAACAAGAAAGTTCCCAGATACCTGTCCAGGTCCAGGGATGTTCAGGCGGAAGCAGTGGATGCGCTGACACTTCCTTGGTGTTATCAACCTGCTTACATCTTCCCGCCTCTAGTTCTCCTTCCAAGAGTGATCTTCAAAATCATCATGGAACAGTCTCTTGTGTTGCTGGTGGCTCCAGCATGGCCACACAGGTTTTGGTATGCGGATCTGGTTCGGATGTCCAGTTGCCCGCCTTGGCCACTTCCGTTACAGCCGGACCTACTATCTCAAGGTCCATTTTCCATCAAGATCTCAAATCAATAAATTTGAAGGTATGGAAATTGAACGCTTAGTTCTAAGTCATAGAGGTTTCTCTGACTCAGAGAGGTTTCTCTGACTCAGTGATTAATACTATGTTACAAGCTCGTAAATCTGTCTCTAGAAAGATTTATTATAGAGTTTGGAAGACTTACATTTCATGGTGTTCTTCACATAAATTCTCCTGGCATTTTTTTAGAATTCCTAGAATTTTACAGTTCCTTCAGGATGGTTTGGATAAGGGTTTGTCTGCAAGTTCCTTGAAAGGACAAATCTCCGCTCTTTCTGTTTTATTTCACAGAACGATTGCTATACTTCCTGATATTCACTGTTTTGTACAGGCTTTAGTTCATATTAAGCCTGTCATTAAATCAATTTCTCCTCCTTGGAATCTTAATTTGGTTCTGAAGGCTTTAAAGGCTCCTCCTTTTGAGCCTATGCATTCTTTGGACATTAAACTACTTTCCTGGAAAGTGTTGTTCCTTTTGGCTATCTCTTCTGCTAGAAGAGTTTCTGAGCTATCTGCTCTTTCTTGTGAGTCTCCTTTTCTGATTTTTCATCAGGATAAGGCAGTTTTGCGGACTTCTTTCAATTTTTACCTAAAGTTGTGAATTCTAACAACATTAGTAGAGAAATTGGTGTCCCTTCCTTGTGTCCTAATCCTAAGAATTATTTGGAGAGAGCTTTGAAATATTATGTGGAAGCTACTAAAGATTTCAGGAAGACTTCCAGTCTATTTATTTTATTTTCTGGTCCTAGGAAAGGTCAGAAGGCTTCTGCTATTTCCTTGGCTTCTTTGTTGAAACTTTTGATTCATCAAGCTTATTTGGAGTCGGGTCAGGCCCCGCCTCAGAGAATTACAGCTCATTCTACTAGATCAGTCTCCACTTCGTGGGCTTTTAAGAATGAAGCTTCAGTTGATCAGATTTGCAAAGCGGCGACTTGGTCCTCTTTGCATACATTTACTAAATTCTACCGTTTTGATGTATTTGCTTCTTCGGAAGCAGTTTTTGGTAGAAAAGTTCTTCAGGCAGCTGTTTCAGTTTGATTCTTCTGCTTTTTGATTTAAGTTTTTTCTTTTAAAAATGAAAATAAACTTATTTTTTTGGGTCGTGGATTAATTTTTTCAGCAAAATATGGCTGTTTTTATTTTTATTCCCTCCCTCCCTCCCTCTCTAGTAACTCTTGAGTGGAAGACTCCACATCTTGGGTATTGATATCCCATACATCACTAGCTCATGGACTCTTGCCAATTACATGAAAGAAAACATAACTTATGTAAGAACTTACCTGATAAATTAATTTCTTTCATATTGGCAAGAGTCCATGAGGCCCACCCTTTTTATAGTGGTTATGATTTTTTTGTATAAAGCACAATTATTTCCAAATTTCCTTTGTTGATGCTTTCTACTCCTTTTTTATCACTCCACTGCTTGGCTATTCATTAAACTGAATTGTGGGTGTGAACACCCACAATTCAGTTTAATGAATAGCCAAGTAGTGGGGTGATAAAGAAAGGAGTAAAAAGCATCAACAAAGGAATTTGGAAATAATTGTGCTTTATACAAAAAAATCATAACCACCATAAAAAGGTGGGCCTCATGGACTCTTGCCAATATGAAAGAGATGAATTTATCAGGTAAGTTCTTACATAAATTATGTTTTCTTTCATGTAATTGGCAAGAGTCCATGAGCTAGTGACGTATGGGATAGCAATACCCAATATGTGGAACTTCACGCAAGAGTCAATAGAGAGGGAGGGATAAAAATAAAAAACAGCCATTTTACCGCTGAAAAAAATTAATCCACAACCCAAAATATAAGTTTATTCTCATAAATTAAAGGAAAAAACTTAAATCATTAGCAGAAGAATCAAACTGAAACAGCTGCCTGAAGAACTTTTCTACCAAAAATTGCTTCAGAAGAAGCAAATACATAAAAACGTCAGAATTTAGTAAATGTATGCAAAGAAGGCCAAGTTGCTGCTTTGCAAATCTGAGCAACTGAAGCTTCATTCTTAAAAGCCTACGAAGTAGAGACTGATCTAGAAGAATGAGCTGTAATTCCCTGAGGCAGGGCTTGACCCGACTCCAAATAAGCTTGATGAATGAAAAACTTTAACCACGAAGCCAAGGAAACAGCAGAAGCCTTCTGACCTTTCCTAGAACCAGAAAATATAACCAATAGACTAGAAGTCTTCCTGAAATCTTTAGTAGCTTCAACATAATATTTCAAAGGTCTTACCACATCCCAAAAATGTAAGGATCTCTCCAAATAATTCTTAGGATTAGGACACAAGGAAGGGACAACAATTTCTCTATTAATGTTGTTAGAATTCACAACCTTAGGTAAGAATTTAAATGAAGTCCGCAAAACCGCCTTATCCTGATGAAAAATCAGAAACGTAGATTCACAAGAGAGAGCGGATAATTCAGAAACTCTTCTAGCAGAAGAGATGGCCAAAAGAAATAGCACTTTCCAAGAAAGTAGTTTAATGTCCAAAGAATGCATAGGCTCAAACGAAGGAGCCTGTAAACCCTTCAAAACTAAATTAAGACTCCAAGTAGGAGAGATTGATTTAATGACAGGATTGATACGAACCAATGCCTGCGCAAAACAATGAATATCAGGAAGTTTAGCAATCTTTCTGTGAAATAAAACAGAAAGAGCAGAGATTTGTCATTTCAAGGAACTTGCAGAAAAACCTTTATCCAAACCATCCTGAAGAAACTGTAAAATTCTAGGAATTCTAAAAGAATGCAAAGAGAATTTATGAAAAGAACACCATGAAATGTAAGTCTTCCAAACTCGATAATAAATCTTTCTAGAAACAGATTTATGAGCATGCAACATAGTATTAATCACTGAGTCAGAGAAACCTCTATGACTAAGCACTAAGCGTTCAATCTCCATACCTTCAAATTTAATGATTTGAGATCCTGATGGAAAAAACAGACCTTGAGTTAGTAGGTCTGGCCTTAGTGGAAGTGGCCAAGGTTGGCAACTGGTCATCCGAACAAGATCCGCATACCAAAAACTGTGAGGCCATTCTGGAGCTACCAGCAGCACAAACGATTGCTCCAAGATGATCTTGGAGATCACTCTTGGAAGAAGAACTAGAGGCAGGAAAATATAAGCAGGTTGATAACACCAAGGAAGTTTCAATGCATCCACTGCTTCCACCTGAGGATCCCTGGACCTGGACAGGTACCTGGGAAGTTTTTAGTTTAGATGAGATGCCATCAGATCTATTTCTGAAAGCCCCCACATCTGAACAATTTGAGAAAACACATCTGAGTGGAGAGACCATTCTCCCGGATGTAAAGTCTGACGACTGAGGTAATCCACTTCCCAATTGTCTATACCTGGGATATGAACCGCAGAAATTAGAGAGGAGCTGGATTCCACCCAAACAAGTATCCGAGATACTTATTTCATAGCTTGAGGACTGTGAGTCTTACCCTGATGATTGACATATGCCACAGTTGTGACATTGTCTGTCTGAAAACAAATGAACGGTTCTCTCTTCAACAGAGGCCAAAATTGAAGAGCCCTGAGAATTGCACAGAGTTCCAATATATTGATTGGTAATCTCACCTCTTCAGATTTCCAAACTCCTTGTGCTGTCAGAGATCCCCAAACAGCTCCCCAACCTGAAAGACTTGCATCTGTTGTGATCACAGTCCAGGTTGGATGGACAAAAGAGGCCCCTAAAATTATACGATGGTGATCTAACCACCAAGTCAGAGAAAGTCGAACATTGGGATTTAAGGATATTAATTGTGATATCCTTGTATAATCCCTGCACCATTGGTTCAGCATATAAAGCTGGAGAGGTCTCATATGAAAACGAGCAAAGGGGATCGCGTTTGATGCTGCAGTCATGAGACCTAAAACTTCCATGCACATAGCTACTGAAGGGAATGACTGAGACTGAAGGTTCCAACAGGCTGCAACCAATTTCAAACGTCTCTTGTCTGTTAGAGACAAAATCATGGATACTGAATCTATTTGGAAACCTAAAAAGGTTACCCTTGTCTGAGGAATCAAAGAACTTTTTGGTAAATTGATCCTCCAACCATGTCTTCAACAAAACAACACTAGTTGATTTGTGTGAGATTCTGCAGAACGTAAAGACTGAGCGAGTACCAAGATATCGTCCAAATAAGGAAATACAGCAAAACCCCGCTCTCTGATTACAGAGAGTAGGGCACCTAGAACCTTTGAAAAGATTCTTGGAGCTGTCGCTAGGCCAAAAGGAAGAGCAACAAATTGGTAATGCTTGTCTAGAAAATAGAATCTCAGGAACTGATAGTGATCTGGATGAATCGGAATATGAAGATATGCATCCTGTAAGTCTATTGTGGACATATAATGCCCTTGCTGAACAAAAGGCAGAATAGTCCTTATAGTCACAATTTTGAAAGTTGGTACTCTTACATATCGATTCAAAATCTTTAGATCCAAAACTGGTCTGAATGAATTTTCTTTCTTTGGGACAATGAATAGATATGAAAAAAAACAAAACAGAACCTGTTCCTGAAACGGAACTGGCATGATTACCCCTGATAACTCCAGGTCTGAAACACACTTCAGAAAAGTCTGAGCCTTTACTGGGTTTAATGCATGAGAGAAAAAATCTTCTCACAGGCGGTCTCACTCTGAATCCTATTCTGTATCCCTGAGAGACAATACTCTAAATCCAGTGATTTTGGACCGAATTGATCCAAACATCTTTGACAAATTTTAATCTGCCCCCTACCAGGGGGGGGGGGGGTAGTTATCAAGCCGTCAACCTCAAATACGCTGGAATTCCGCAGCGTATTTGTGGCGAGGCTGATTCGCCTTAGTTATCAAAGGCTAGAGTCCGGCAAAAGTAGAATTTTGTGACGTAAACTTCGATCCGCCGGACTCAGTTTGACACAGATCGATTCTTACGTCACTCCAGATGTTCCGCACACAAGTGCGGCACAATCTGACTACTTTTGCTAGTTATCAAAAAACTAGCAGGTACGTTTGGCACTTTTACGGCCCAGCGTACCTGGTTTTCAAACCGCCACCCTGGAGGCGGCGGATCTCATAGGAATCAATGGGAGTCTGACCATAGCGAAAGTACAAGTTTGCTGCTGCCAGACATCCCATTCATTCCTATGGGAGCTGTCTACACCTAACACCCTAACATGTACCCCGAGTCTAAACGCCTCTAATCTGTCCCCCCTACACCGCCGCAACTAAATAAAGTAATTATCCCCTAAACCGCTGCTCCCAGAGCCCACTGCAAGCTACTCTATACATATTAACCCCTAAACCGCCGCTCCCGGAGCCCACCGCCACCTACATGATACCTAGTAACCCCTATACCGCCGCCCTCTATAATAAAGTTATTAACCCCTATCCTGCCGATCCCGCACCTCGCCGCAAATAAATAAATAGTTTAACCCCTAAACCGCCGCTCCCTGACCCTGCTGCAACCTATATTAAATTTATTAACCCCTATCCTGCCCCCCCACACCGTCGCCACCTATAATACATTTATGAACCCCTATCCTGCCCCCCACTACACCGCCGCCACTGTAATAAAATTATTAACCCCTAAACCTAAGTCTAACACTAACCCTAACACCCCCCTAACTTAAATATTAATTAAATAAATCTAAATCATATTTCTATTATTAACTAAATTAATCCTATTTAAAACTAAATACTTACCTTTAAAATAAACCCTAATATAGCTACAATATAAATAATAATTATATTGCAGCTATCTTAGGATTTATTTTTATTTTACAGGTACCTTTCAATTTATTTTAACTAGGTACAATAGCTATTAAATAGTTATTAACTATTTAATAGCTTACCTAGCTAAAATAAAGAGAAATGTACCTGTAAAATAAAAACTAACCTAAGTTACAATTACACCTAACACTACACTATCATTAAATAAATTATTCCTATTTAAAACTAAATACTTACCTGTAAAATAAACCCTAAGATAGCTACAATATAATTAATAATTACATTGTAGCTATCTTAGGATTTATATTTATTTTACAGGTAACTTTGAATTTATTTTAGCTAGTTAGAATAGTTATTAAATAGTTATTAACTATTTAATAACTACCTAGCTAAAAGAAATACAAAATTACCTGTAAAATAAATCCTAACCTAAGTTACAATTAAACCTAACACTACACTATCATTACATTAATTAAATACAATACCTACAATTATCGACAATTAAATACAATTACATAAACTAACTAAAGTACAAAAAATAAAAAAAGCTAAGTTACAAAAAATAAAAAAAATAAGTTACAAACATTTAAAAAAATATTACAACAATTTTAAACTACTTACACCTAATCTAAGCCCCCTAATAAAATAACACCCCCCTAAAATAAAAAATACCCTACCCTATTCTACATTAAAAAAGTTCAAAGCTCTTTTACCTTACCAGCCCTTAAAAGGGCCTTTTGTGGGGGAATGCCTCAAAGAATTCAGCTCTTTTGAATGTAAAAGAAAAATACAACCCCCCCAACATTAAAACCTACCACCCACATGCCCCTAATCTAACCCAAACCCCCCTTAAAATAACCTAACACTAATCCCCTGAAGATCATCCTACCTTGAGTCGTCTTCACTCAACCGAGCAGTGATGGAACCGAAGAGGACATCCAGAGCGGCAGAAGTTATCCTCCAAGCGGCGCTGAAGAAATCTTCCATCCGTTGAAGTGATCCTCCAAGCGGCACTGAAGAAATCTTCCATCCGGGCGATGTCATCTTCCAAGAGGCGCTGAAGAAGTCTTCTATCCGGGCGAGGTCATCTTCGAAGCCGGGTCTTGAATCTTCATCCCGCCGACGCGGAACATCCTTCTTTCCCGACGGACTACCGATGAATGAAGGCTCCTTTAAGGGACGTCATCCAAGATGGCGTCCCTTCAATTCCGATTGGCTGATAGGATATAGCTACAATATAATTATTATTTATATTGTAGCTATATTAGGGTTTATTTTATAGGTAAGTATTTAGTTTTAAATAGGATTAACTTAGTTAATAATAGAAATATTATTTAGATTTATTTAATTAATATTTAAGTTAGGGGGGTGTTAGGGTTTGTGTTAGACTTAGGTTTAGGGGTTAATAATTTTATTACAGTGGCGGCGGTGTAGTGGGGGGCAGGATAGGGGTTCATAAATGTATTATAGGTGGCGACGGTGTAGGGGGGGCAGGATAGGGGTTAATAAATTTAAAATAGGTTGCGGCGGGTTCAGGGAGCGGCGGTTTAGGGTTTAAACTATTTATTTATTTGCGGCGAGGTGCGGGATCGGCAGGATAGGGGTTAATAACTTTATTATAGAGGGCGACGGTATAGGGGGGGCAGGATAGGGGTTACTAGGTATCATGTAGGTGGCAGCGGTGTCCGGGAGCGGCGGTTTAGGGGTTAATACATTTATAAGACTTGCGGCGGGGTCTAAGAGCGGCGGTTTAGGGGTTAGTAACTTTATTTAGTTGCGGGGGGCTCCGGGGGCGCCGGTATAGGGGGTAGAACAGTGTAGTTTAGTGTGAGTGCTTAGTGACAGGCTAGCAAGAAAGCTGTCAAACAGCCGAAGAGCAGCGAGATCGGATGAGTGATAACTCTCACAGTCCGCTGCTCATCGCCCCGCTGCTTTTTGACAGCTTTACTTGATAACTTAGGGGAATTTTTTCAGGTCCGCGGCGGCGATGTGAGGCGAGCTTATGTGGGCGTATTGGGCCGGCGAAGCCAGGAAAGTTGACACGTTGATAACTACCCCCCCAGGACCGCTTTATGCGGACTTGGGTGCTGGTTTTGATCTCTTAAATGGCTTGGATTTATTCCAATTTGAAGAAGGCTTCCAATTGGAAGCAGATTCCTTGGGGGAAGGATTAAGTTTCTGTTCCTTATTTTGTCGAAAGGAACAAAAACGGTTAAAAGCTTTAGATTTACCCTTAGGTTTTTTATCCTGAGGCAAAAAAACTCCCTTCCCCCAGTAACAGTTGAATCCAACTGAGAACCAAATAATTTATTACCTTGGAAAGAAAGAGATAACAATCTGGACTTAGAAGTCATATCAGCATTCCAAGATTTGAGCCACAAAGCTCTTATAGCTAAAATAGCTAAAGACATAGATTTGACATCAATTTTGATAATATAAAAAATGGCATCACAAAAGAAATTATTAGCATGTTGAATCAACTTAACAATGCTAGACAAATCATGATCCGATACTTGTTGCGCTAAAGTATCCAACCAAAAAGTTGAAGCAGCTGCAACATCAGCCAAAGAAATTGCAGGCCTAAGAAGATTACCTGAATATAAATAAGCTTTCCTTAGATAAGATTCAAGTTTCCTATCTAAAGGATCTTTAAAAGAAGTACTATCTTCCGTAGGAATTGTAGTACGTTTAGCAAGAGTAGAGATAGCCCCATCAACTTTGGGGATCTTTTCCCAAAACTCCAATCTAACTTCTGGCAAAGGATATAACTTTTTAAACCTTGAAGAGGGAATAAAAGAAGTACCAGGCTTATTCCATTCCTTAGAAATCATATCAGAAATAGCATCAGAAACTGGAAAAACCTCTGGAATAACCACAGGAGGTTTATAAACAGAATTTAAGCGTTTACTAGTTTTAATATCAAGAGGACTAGTTTCCTCCATATCCAATGTAATCAACACTTCTTTTAACAAAGAACGAATATACTCCAACTGAAATAAATAAGAGGATTTATCAGTGTCAATATCTGAGGCAGGATCTTCTGAATCAGATAGATCCTCATCAGAGAAGGATAATTCAGTATGTTTTCGGTCATTTAAAAATTCATCATCTTTATGAGAAGTTTTAAAAGACCTTTTACATTTATTAGAAGACAAAGCCTTCTGTATAGAATCAGAAATAAATTCTTTTAAATTTACAGGTATATCTTGTGCATTAGATGTTGAGGGAACAGTAACAGGTAATGAACTAATACTGATGGATACATTTTCTGCATGTAAAAGTTTATCATGACAACTATTACAAACCACAGATGGAGGTATAATCTCCACAAGTTTACAACAAATGCACTTAGCTTTGGTAGAACTGTTATCATGCAGCAGGGATCCAACAGCGAATTCTGAGACAGGATCAGATTGAGACATCTTGCAAATGTAAGAGAAAAAAACAACATATAAAGCAAAATGATCAATTTCCTTATATGGCAGTTTCAGGAATGGGAAAAAATGCAAACAGAATAGCCCTCTGACATAAAAAAAGGCAAGAGGCAAATAGAAATGGGGTCTAAAATAATGAAAATATTTGGCGCCAAGTATGACACACAACAAACAGAAAAATATTTTTGGGCGCCAAAAAACGTCCGGAAATGACACACTCGCGTCATAGATGACGCAACCTTGTGAAAGGACCCGGTGTCAACTAAGACCCCGGAAATGACAAATTTGCGTCAACGAATGTAACTTTGCGCCAAAAAAGTCTCACGCCAAGAATGACGCAATAAACAATTGAAAAAAGACTACACCCCAGGTAAGACATACATTTCTAAAAAATGCATTTCCGAAATATGAAACTGACAGTCTGCAAAAGGAAATATACTGAAACCTGAATCATGGAACACATAAGTACAATACATATATTTAAAACTTTATATAAATAAATAAAGTGCCAAAACATAGCTGAGAGTGTATTTAAGTAATGAAAATATACTTACCTGAAGACACCCATCCACATATAGCAGATAGCCAAACCAGTACTGAAACAGTTATCAGTAGAGGTAATGGAATATGAAAGTATATCATCGATCTGAAAAGGGAGGTAGGAGATGATTCTCTACGACCGATAACAGAGAACCTATGAAATAGATCCCTGTGAGGAAAACCATTGTATTCAATAGATGATACTCCCTTCACATCCCTCTGACATTCACTGTACTCTGAGAGGAAACGGGCTTCAAAAATGCTGAGAAGCGCATGTCAACGTAGAAATCTTAGCACAAACTTACTTTACCACCTCCATAGGAGGCAAAGTTTGTAAAACTGAATTGTGGGTGTGGTGAGGGGTGTATTTATAGGCATTTTGAGGTTTGGGAAACTTTGCCCCTCCTGGTAGGATTGTATATCCCATACATCACTAGCTCATGGACTCTTGCCAATTACATGAAAGAAACACATATATACACACGTACAGTATATACATATATACACACACTTTGGAGTCCTTAAAAATGTGTTTTACTGTGTATTTACTGTAAATATTTTACATTCCAATGTTCTTCATTTAAAAGAATATTTTCTTCGTATTTTTTAAATATATATATATATATATATATCTGTATATATCTATACCAGTATGTATGTGTGTGTATATGTATGTATATATATATATATATATATATATATATATATACATACATACACAGTATACAATTTGTGCAAAGAGCCAGCACTCACTGTTTCTTTTCCAAGCCGGGGTGCATCCCACAAAGTGATATACAAAATGAGTCCAAAGAGAGCACTTGCCGTGTTTAAAAAAGTGTTTTAATCCATCAGTAAATGTTTTCGGGGTATAACCCCGTCATCAGACAAGTGAACAAAGCAGTAACCAGTACACTTACCTACTAATACTATTTATAAGGATGGTTGTCCATACACAGCCGGCTCCCATGGGAAATTATTAACCCTGGAGGAAGAAACTTGAAGAAAGGATTATGTGACTCCACTAGGAAGCAGGGCATGGGGTGAGACAGAGGACAAGGGTATGGGCTGAGAAGGGGGGGGGGTTTATAAAACCACAACAGGAAGTGACAGCAGTCATTGTGAACCAGAGCAGCACGGTTGGAGAATTTCCCTCCCTCCCTCCCTAAGGTTATTGGTTAAGCAAGGTGTCGCAGCTGTGGCAGGGTGCTTGCTCTGGTTGGTAGAGGCTTACGCCTGTAATTATGTGGATGGTACTTCCTGTTTGAGCAGCAGGGGGTTGGTTTAATGGTGGTAGCCCCTCCCCTGAGTTGGGGCGGGGCTTGTGGAATGAATAGTGGTGGCAAGCACCGTGATTGGTTGTAAAGTTAATGTTATTTATATTTATTTGTTATGTTAATAAAGGAGCTGCAGCCTTTCAATCCCATATATAAAGTGTGAAGTGTGTTTTGTGGGTGGGGTGGAATGTCAACTTGACGATGTGGGGTCAAACACCAACCCAAAACCCCTCTGTGACGTAATCGTGCTGGCGGCGCATCAGACAAAAGCCCACAGTGACAATTTGTGTAAACAATACAGGTTGCTATAGTGATATTCAGAATCATATTCATATAGTCAAAAATGAGCTACAGGTGTAAAAATAGACCAATTATAATGCTGTGTATCCTTAGCGTGCCAATACTATCATAGTGAGTATTAAAGTTGTAGCAACCTGGTGTCTTAAAAATGTATAAGGGGAGCAGGGCATCATTAAAGCATATCCAGGCATCCTAGCAGAATGAATCCTCACACAAGAGTAAAAGTAATAGAAAGGAGAGATAGGAGAGGAGAAAAGGGTAAAGAGGAAAGAAAATAGGAGAGAGAAAAAGAAGAGAAAAGCCAGGAACCAAGAAAGAAAGGAAACAAAAGTAAAACTTATTAAACCATATTAAAAGGTGAAACTATTAAAGCAGGAGATGAATCTATCTACGGGACCGATATTTTAGGGAAAAGTGCGTATTAACTAGACATTAACAAGCTGCTGAATACTGCCAAATTGATCCATCATATAGTGTTCCACTATGTTAACCTGATGTGATGGATTTCATTAGGGTGACAGACAAGGTACCAAGGAGGAGAAAAAGAAGAGAAAGAAAGGGGAGTCTGAAAAGAGTTAAGAAAGAGAGAGATAGGATAAAGGAGAACATATGCCATATATGCTAATATAAGAGTACATATATATGTGTAGAACTCAGTCCCATATTGGTCAGGTATATATGAATATAAATGTAAATACAAATATAAATTTAAATATACATGGAGATCCAATTTAATTTAGTAAAAGGATGGTTAGTCACAAAAAACAATACCAGTCCAGCTGGGTATTGAGCCCTTTAGGAACCAAGGTGCCCAGTTCATAAGTTTGCCTTGCCTCCCATTGAATGAAAATTCTTCCTCTCTCCCCTCCTCTTGTGAGAGTTGGGACATGGTCAATCAGGGTATACCGTAGGTCTTTGACCGAATGTCCCTGTTGCAGAAAATGCTGTGTCACACGTTGGTCCATATGGCCTCTGTCTACAGCCGTCCTAACTGAGGACCGATGGTTGGCCATTCTTGTACGGAGGTAATTTGTGGTCTTTCCGACATAAAACAGACCACAGTTGCAATGTAGCAAATATACAACATGTGTGGTAGTGCACGTGAGTCTGTGTTTATGGAAGTATTTATTTTTCTTATGGGGTGGGTAAAGTAAGTGCCTGTGGTCAGTCCATTGTAGGTGGTACAGCCTATACATCTGTAGCATTCGGGTTTTCCATGGAACCATGTTGTTTTTTTATAACAAGGGACCGTGTCTGTATGAACCAGACTATCTAAAAGGGACCTGGCCCTTTTAAACCCTACGCTGGGGATTGTCATGTTCTGTAGAGGTAGATTATGGTCCGAAGCTATAATCTGCCAATTCTTCTGTAAATTCTTAGATATTCCCCGTTTGTCATGGGTGTAAATTGTGACAAATGTCATCTGTGGTTCTGCTGGTTCTCTCTGATCCTTTAGTCGCTGCTGTATCAGCTGTCCCTTTATTTTGTTCAGTTCCCTGAAGGTGTACCCTCGCTCTATAAGTCTGTCCTGCATCTCATTTATTTGCTTGGTTGTGTTTGAGTATTCCGTGTTGTTTCTGCTAACTCGTTTGAACTTTTGAGGGCTGGTGGGTGACAGCTGGTGTTGTAAAGAAGTGAGTTGTTTTTTTACCCTCCTTTTTATAGAGGCATAAATCTAGAAAGTCTATAGTATCCTTACTATAGCTGATCTTGAATTTCAAGGCCGGACAAACTGTATTCAGTTCTTGGTACCACTGTAACAGATCCTGTTCAGTGCCCCTCCAGATAAGTATGAGATCATCTATATCATTTAAATAGGATGATCCTGATTTCTTGAAACAGTTGTGTGTCCCTGCTTTCAAATTCTTCCATAAATAAATTGGCCACGTTGGACCCCATTGCCGTTCCTGTAAGTTGGAGATAAATTTGTTTTTTAAATTTGAAGTAGTTATTGATAAGGCAGAATTCTAATAGCGTGAGACATTCCAATCTGTGTACCCAGACATAGTGGTGAACCTAAGTGACAGGACCCGTACAGAAATTGAATCCATGGTCCTAAATAAAGGATTTACATTCATACCCATATGTGGCACTGATGATTTTGCCCTCTATATAAATCTACAGAAGTTCCAGAGACAATTAAAACTTAAAGAATTCTTTGAAAACACAAAAGAAAATGATCAATACATATTCATAAAGAAATCTACATTAGACCCAACCAGTAATAACCCCACTATCCGCACGTACTAACATTTAACATACGACAACAAGATGGAAAGGAACAAAAAACAGCACAACAGAAAGACAGGTGGTGAAAACACTGGCCAAAGACCATAACATCATAATACGTGAAGCGGACAAAGGTGGGGCCGTTGTGATCCTGAATTACAAGGATTATATGGAGGAAGCATTGTCACAATTAGAAGGCACCTTGGTGTATTGAAAACTGCCAATGGACCCTACGGGGTATTAAAAAAAAAAAAAAAAAAAAAACCACAGACGCATACCTGGATAAAATACATTGAGGAGCAAATCACAAAGCAAGAAATATAATACTTAGACATCTTTCCCTAGGCTGCCAGCTTTCTATACG
Source organism: Bombina bombina (assembly GCF_027579735.1). NCBI lineage: Eukaryota > Metazoa > Chordata > Amphibia > Anura > Bombinatoridae > Bombina > Bombina bombina. The sequence goes on along the minus strand of NC_069501.1, from coordinate 723,213,064 downwards.
GTCCCCAAGATACATAAACCCCTGGAACATCCCCCAGGTAGGCTGATAGTATTGGCAATTCAATCATTACAACAACCACTGGCCTGCTGTGTGGATGCTCATTTACAGCCGTTAGTCAAGAGAATGGAATACTATCTGTTGGACTCCAATATGCTGTTGAACACCCTTAAACAGCTTGAAACACCCTAGATTTGACGAGCCTTTATACTATCATACTTTATCACCTATGATTAAGGGCAGTATGCAACCAACTACTAAGATATCCATACATGGGGCCATCAGTAGACGTAATACTCACACTATTAGAATTCTGCCTCACCAATAACTACTTCAAAATTGAAAAACAAATTTATCTCCAACTTACAGGAACGGCAATTTATTTATGGCAGAATTTGAAAGCAGGGACACACAACTGTTTCAAGACACCAAAATCATCCTATTTAAATGATACATAGATGATCTCATACTTATCTGGAGGGGCACTGAACAGGATCTGTTACAGTGGTACCAAGAACTGAATACAGTTTGTCCGGCCTTGAAATTCAAGATTAGCTATAGTAAGGATACTATAGACTTTAAAGATTTACGCCTCTATAGAAAGGAGGGTAGAATACAATCAACATTCTTTAGAAGAGCAACTGATCATAACTCACTTCTTCACTACACCAGCTGTCACCCACCAGCCCTCAAAAGGTCCTTACCAACCTAGAAGTTCAAACGAGTTACCAGAAACAACACGCAATACTCAAACACAACCAAGCAGCTAAATGAGATGCAGGACAGATTTATAGAGCGAGGGTTCCCCTTCAGGGACACACAAGAAATATATCAGCGCTAATCTACTATCAGGTCTCTCTAAAATGTATATCAACAAAGAAAATATATGATAAAAATAATAATAATAAATAAAATAATATTAAAAATAATAATAGTGCAACAACAGAAAAACAGATAGTACAAAAATAATGATACTATTAGATTATAAAAATACAAAAAACAAAACACAATGCAAACATATACCTAAAGTCTAAATGTACTAGTAGTATAATCCCAGGCACGGATGAGAAGAAATTATAGACATTTGGATTGATACAGATTAGAATCTGTATAAATCCAAATGAGCCCTTGAGAAAGTCCGGTCGAGTCACGGATGAAACGAGTAGGGATATTATAACTTAGACTTCACTGACAGCTGTAGAGCCTGAGAGGTACTCGCCTGACAGTGGACGCTCCGGATCCTTTCTCCTTGCTGACGTCAGATGCTGGCTTTCTTTGAGACGGCCAATTGTGAGCTTGGACGTTTTTTCATGTCGAGTGGGACTCAGATTGCTGCTGCCTTTGATCTTCTCCTGATTGGGGACTTATGATTGCGCTTACCTGAGTGTAAGTTTTTATGTATTATTGTTTCTTTATATTTAATAAATTATTTAAGTCGTTTTTGCGCTTCTCTTACATCTCTGCTCCGTACCCCTCCAGGGAACTGAACAAAATAAAGGGACAGCTGATGCAGCAGCGACTAAAGGATCAGAGGGAACCAGCAGAACCACAAATGACATTTGTCACAACTTACACCCATGACAAACAGGGGATCTCTAAGAACAGAAGAATTAGCAGATTATCGCTTCGGACCATAATCTACCTCTACAGAACATGACTGTCCCCAGGGTAGGGTTTAAAAAGGCCAGGTCCCTTGGAGATAGTCTGGGTCATACATACCCGGTCCATTGTTAATATAAAACAACATGGCTACATGGAAAACCCGGATGCTACAGATGTATAGACTGTACCACCTGCAATGGACTGACCACAGGCACTTACTTTACCCACCCCTATAAGAAAAAAAAAAATACTTCCATAAATACAGATTCATGTGCACTACCACACATGTAGTATATTTGCTACATTGCAACTGTGGTCTGTTTTATGTTAGGAAGACCACAGATATCTCCATACAAGAATAGCCAACCATAGGTCCTGAACCGGTGGCATGGCATTTTCTGCAACAGGGACATTCGGTCAAATACCTACGGTAAACCCTGATTGACCATGTCCCACCTCTCACAAGAGGAGGGGACAGGGGAGGAATTCTCCTTCAATGGGAGACAAGGTGGACTTATGAACTGGGCACCTTGGTCCCTAAAGGGCTCAAAACCCAGCTGGACTTGCATTGTTTTTTGTGACTAACCATCCTCTGACTAATTTAAATTTATATTTGTATTTACTTTTTTATTCGTATATACCTGACCAATTTCTAGGGTAGATCTGCTCCCAATATGGGACTGAGTTCTACACATATATATATACTCTTATATTGACAAATATGGCATATGTTCTCTTTATCTTAGTGCTCTCTTTCTTTACTCTTTTCAGTCTCCCCTTTCTTTCTCTTCTTTTTTCTTTTCCTTGGTACCCTGTCTGTCACCCTAATGGAATCCATCACATCAGGTAATCATAGTGGAACACTATATGATGGATCAATTTGGCAGTATTCAGCAGCTTGTTAATGTCTAGTTAATACGCACTTTTCCCTAAAATATAGGTTTTGTAGCTAGATTCATCTCCTGCTTTAATAGCTTAGCCCTTTAATATGTTAAATATGCTTTACTTTTGTTTCCTTTTTCCTTTCTTTCTTGGTCCCTGGCTTTTGTCTTCTTTTTCTCTCTCCAATTTTCTTTCCTCTTTCCCTTTTTCTCCTCTCCAATCTCTCCTTTCTATTCCCTTTTCTCTTGTGTGAGGATTCATTCTCCTAGGATGCCTGGATATGCTTTAATGATGCCCTGCTCCCCTTATACATTTTTAAGACACCAGGTTGCTACAACTTTAATACTCACTATGATAGTATTGGCATGCTAAGGATACACAGCATTATAATTGGTCTATTTTTACACCTTTAGCTCATTTATGACTATATGAATATGATTCTGAATATCACTATAGCAACCTGTATTGTTTACACAGATTGTCACTGTGGGCGGTTGTCTGGTATATATAAAGACAAAATAGACAGAATGGTTACCACACAGGGAAGAATTACAATTAAATACAATTCATAAATACATAATCTTAACAGTGATCATAAAATTTTTTACATTCGTTTGTTGGGGTTTTTCTCTTTTTTTTCCGCCTTCCTAATAATCTTAACACTAATTATACATCGGCATATGGAAAAAAATTAAAAAATAAAACCAAACAGAACAAGACCGAGAAAGAGAGAGAAGAAAAAAAAAAAAAAAGAAGGAACACCCTCTTTCTCACCCCTCTCTTCCCCTCTCCCGCCTCCCCCCTCCTGGAGGAGGCAATCACTGTTCCCTATATCCCACTATCCAAGCTGCTGGAAAATCGCCAAGTATCCCCAGATCTTAAAAACTGTCAGAACTCAAAAACGGATATAAAATATGTTTCTGAGTAGATAGTGGATATGTTTTAATTATAAGGAGCCATCCTAACATAAAATTCTTGATTTCTTTCTCTTTTGCTGTTTTTAAGTGAAAAGATTCAAATATTATTTGAGTTTGGACTTCTTTAATAAAAATGGAGAAGCCCGGTTCCTTTTTTGCCTTCCAATTTTTAACTACGAGTTGCCTAATCAGCAGAATTATAGTATTTAAAATATTTCTCCGTAAAGGACCATTATTAACATGTGTATTGAGGAAGAAAACATTCTCTAGCTCAAGCTACTTGCTTTGCATGTTGCACGCTACATTTTGTTACTATATGATATAATCCGTGACGTATGGACTGACCATTGATATCTTTGTTCATGCTAAAAGCCATCAAGTACACACATTAAGATATATGATTGCAAGCTCTTTACCGTCTGGCACAAGTTGAATGACATTTTGGCACTTTAGTTAGTGGTACTTTAGTCATTTTTAGAATTGTATGAGGGGCCCATGTGCTGACTTTTATGTGTGTCTTTGTGTCTATTTTATGTATTTTTTATTGAACTATGATTGTATTTATATTAAAATATTTAATCTTCCATATATACCCTTGTGTTTCGTTGTATAAAGGAGGGTGCAATTTTCCTGGTCTTTTTGGACATACCTTATACCGATATAGCCACTTTTCTTCTTAATTGTTGTATATATTTATTTACCAGGCTGCACCTCCTGATGTATAGATTGGCAAAAAGATTACAATATATTTAATATTTTGTATGGTTGAGCTTACTAATTTTCTCTTCTTTTTTGTATTACAATGTAACTATATTGCAGCTAGCTTATGGTTTATTTTACATGTAAGTATTTAGTTTTAAATAGGAATTATTTAGTTATTAATAGTAGGTTTTATTTAGATTTATTTTGATTACATTAAAGTTAGTGGGTGTTAGGGTTAGATTTAGGGTTAGGCTTAGGGGTTAATAAATTTAGTATAGTGGAGGCGATGTTAGGGGCGGCAGATTAGGGGTTAATAAATATTTAACTAGTGTTTGCGATGCGTGAGTACAGTGGTTTAGGGGTTAATATGTTTATTATAGTGGCAGCGATATCCGGAGCGGCAGATTAGGGGTTAATAATTTTATTTTAGTGTTTGCGATGCTGAAGGGCCTCAGTTTAGGGGTTAATAGGTAATTTATGAGTGTTAGTGTACTTTTTAGCACTTTAGTTGTAAGTTTTATGCTACAGCTTTGTAGTGTAAAAACCATAACTACTGACTTTCAGTTTACGGTATGGATCTTTTTGGCCTCCCAGGCAGACTCGTAATACCGGCGCTATGGAAGTCCCATTGAAAAAGGACTTTTTGAAAGCTGCGGTAATTACGTTGCGTTACGGCCAAAAAAGTGTGCGGTGCCCCTAAACCTGCAAAACTCGTAATACCAGCTGTAGTGAAAAAGAGCCTTAACTCTGCTTTTTCACTCATACGGCAAAACTCATAATCTAGCCATAAATTAAGCAATTAACCCCTAAACCTCAACTCAACTCCTTAACTTTAAATTAAAATTACAAAATCTCTCTCTTAAAATAAATTAAAACGTACCTGTAGAATTAAAATAAACAATTTTAAACTAATAATTAACCTACAAACACCCCCCAACAGTAAAACACACCACCCAACCAACCAACCCCCCCAAATAAAAAAAAAACCTATAAATCTAAAATAACCTAAGCTCCCCATTGCCCTGAAATGGGCATTTGCATGGGCATTGCCCTTAATAGGGCATTTAGCTCTTTTACATGCGCAGACCATAATCTAAAAATAAAACCCACCCAATAAACCCTTAAAAAAACCAAACACTAACCCCCGACAATCCACTTACAGTTCTTGAAGTCCCGCTTGAAGGATCCATCCAGCCAGAGAAGTCCTCATCCAGGCAGCAAGAATTCTTCATCCAGACAGCCTCTTCCATCTTCATCCAGCCGGAGAAGTCCTCATCCTATTGGCTGAAAGATTTCAATCAGCATTAAGGATTAGAGCTGCTAAAATCCTATTGGCTGTTTCAATCAGCCAATAGAATGAGTGCTCAAATCCTATTAGCTGATTGTAACAGCCAATAGAATGATAGCTGCTGAAATCCTATTGACTAATTTGAACAGTCAATAGGATTTTAGCAGCTCTAATCCTATTGGCTGATTGAAATCTTTCAGTTAATAGGAATGCAAGGGACGCCATCTTGGATGGCGTCACTTGCATTGAAGTTCCAGTTTACGGCAGTTACTGTATAAAGAGGATGCTGCGCGCCGGATGTCTTCAGGATGGACCTGCTCCACGCCGGATGGATGAAGATAGAAGATGCCGTTTGGATGAAGACTTCTTGCCGCCTGGATGAGGACATCTCTGGCTGGATGAAGATGGAAGAGGCCGCCTGGATGAAGACTTCTTGCCGCCTGGATGAGGACTTCTCCGGCTGGATGGATCCATCAAGCGGGACTTCAAGAACTGTAAGTGGATCGTCGGGGGCTAGTGTTAGGTTTTTTAAAGGGTTTTTTGGGTGGGTTTTATTTTTAGATTAGGGTCTGGGCATGTAAAGGAGCTAAATGCCCTTTTAAGAGCAATGCCCATACAAATGCCCTTTTCAGGCAATGGGGAGCTTAGGTTATTTTAGATAGGTTTTTTTATTTGGGTTGGTTGGTGGGTTTAACTGTTGGGGGTTATTTGTATTTTTTTGTAATGTAAAAGAGCTGTTATCTTTGGGGCAATGCCCCACAAAAGGCCCTTTTAAGGGCCATTGGTAGTTTATTGTAGGCTATTTTTTTTTTTTTTTGATAGGGCTATTAGATTAGGTGTAATTCTTTTTTATTTTTGATCATTTGGTTTTTTATTTTTCTGTAATTTAGTACTTTTAATAATGTTTACTTGTATATTTAAAAACTTTGAGTAGGGTTAGGTTTCTTTAATATGTAATTTAGTTTATTTAATTGGTATTTTAATTTAATTGTAGTAGGGTAGGTTAAATAATAGTTTAAAATAGTTTATTTTCATTCTACAGGTAAGTTTTAATTTATATTAAGATAGGGAGGTTGTAATTTTAATTTAAAGTTACGGGGTTGTTAGGTTTAGGGGTTAATAGGTTTAGTTAGTGGTGGTGATGTGGGCTGCCAGAGGTTTAGGGGTTAATACATGTATTGAGTGGCGGCGGTGGCGGGGAGCGACGGAATAGGGGTCAATACATTTTATTTAGGTTGCGGGGATGTCGGGCGGCAGATTAGTGGTGTTTAGACTCGGGGTTTATGTTAGGGTGTTAGGTGTAAACGTTACTTGTTTTCTACCATAGAGATCAATGGGTTATATTTCTTTGTCTTGCAGCATCGAACATAAGCTTTTCGCTGCTTTCAGACACCCATTGATTTCTATGGCATCCGCGGCCTTCAGGATGGCGGATTGAAAACCAGGTACGCTGGGTCGGAAAAGACGCACGCTTACCTGTTAAAAGTTTGATAACTGGGAAAAAGTATTATATACAGTAGAGCCGAATTTGGATTTGGAACATCTGTAATGACATAAGCATCGATCTGCGTCGGATTGAGACCGGCAGATCGTATGTTGCGTCACAAATTTCAACATTTGCCGATCTGTAGGCTTTGATAACTAGGTCAGATCAATCTCGCAACAATTACTATGTGGAATTCCGGTGTATTTGCGGCTGACACTTTGATAGATAGGCCACTAAGAGGCAAATGCGTTTGCAAGGTCGCAATATCCGAAGTTCTGACGTTAGCGAGCAAACATTTTAGCTTCAACTTATAAAAGGCAAGCAAATCTGCACCCGTTAAGTTTATTTCTAGTGGTGTTTGCGCAAAAGAGTTAAAGCACTAAATAGTATGCCACTTGTAATCTGTAATTAAACCTCATAAAACACTCTTCTACACTATATCTGTACCCGCAAAGCTATCTCTCCCACACACACAGTGGTAGGGCTCCCAGTCACCATGAATTTTATGGAATGGTAGCAATTAATTTGACACTCCTGCCACTTTTAATTGAGTTTTCACTTTTACCATTGTTCTAATATAAGGTCAAAAGTGCAATTTAGCCCCTATATAGAAACAGGCTGCATACTTGACTCTTAGGTTTTTAAAGGACACTTTGATTATTGAACCTTTCTTATATGGTTCAGATGTATCTCAAATTGGCTTATTCTCGGTATTAACTTTATTCGCTGGGTCTTCAACTTCAATTTTATCTCAGGCTACCTTCCTGAAAAAATTAACATTTCTGTAATAGCATCTCAAAAATGCCTACAACATAAAGAAAGTTGCATCTTCAGTGCAATTATCACAAACACAAACTGATGTCTTGGCACATTTGAAGCACTTAATCCATTATATTATTGTTATGGCTATTACAGATCTGAAGTACTATAACAACACAAGAATAATTGTATGAACCATGTATAATACCTCAGAATATTTTTAGAAAGCAGTTAAAAATCATAACTGCTTCAAAAGGCTTAAAACTTGCCGCATTACAAAGTACTATATTTTTACATTATACTGATGGAAGTACAGGTTGTACATTTTCTGGTATGTGGAGTTAAGTAATTCCTTGCAATTATTATTTTCATTGTTTTCTTCACACCAGTGGTAAAATCCCTGCTGTTTAGTTTTAGCCTATCTGCATGTGTTTTTTCCCCTTTTTGTTCACATTTCACTACAGAAGAAAGACATACTACCCACAATCCATTGTTGTACAGCTATCAATACATAAAATCACCATAACAAAGGCTCATGCACCTTAGTTTTGACTATTTTCTTAAAATGATGAGGCATTTCTGATACTCATATACAAATGTTAGTTTTTAATATTGCAGCAATCATTTTCCTCATAACTATTTAGTTTATTTATTTAGATGTGGACCCCTTGTTCACTGTGCTTAGAGGGATATAGCTGCACCTCTACTGACGAGGTCCATAAAGGCTGAAAGGTATGTCTGGGGTTAGATGTACAAATCCTTTATTCAGATGAGAATTACCTGGTATTTTGAGGAAGGACTGTCCTTTTGGATGGGGTCAGACTGATATACTACAGGCTAGTTCTCTTCTGTGAAAATCACAGATCGGGCAGAAACTGTTCCATAGGAAATAAAATGGCCAAGTCTATATAAAAAAATGCCACATTCACAATATTTATAGGATTTATGTAATTATATAAAATATTTATGCATGCATACACAATCACTGGTGTTGCTCTTTAAAACCCAGAATCAAAGCAGCACATTGTGAATAAAATGTCCTTTATGAAAAGATAGCCCCAACAAAACATGAATGAATAAAACAAATTCTACATCTCAAATGCATTGATATTTCTTTCCTAAGATATGGAGAGTCTACAACATCATCAATTAATAGTGGGAATATCACTCCTGGCCAGGAGGAGGCAAAGAGTACCACAGCAAAGCTGTTAAGTGTCACTCCCCTACCCATAAACCCCAGTCATCTCTTTGCCTTCATCAATGGAGGAGGTGAAGTTTTGGTGTCTGAAGAAAGTTTGATTTATTTTCGCTACAAGCAAGACTTTTGGGTATAGCTGTAGTCCACGTCAATCTCTGCAGTAGAGTAGTGGTGGCTTTAAAGCAGTTAGGAAGTTGTGAGGTGGGCCTTGCTGCATTTTTCTTTTTGCTACCATAGTATAGAAAGCCAGAGTAGGCTTACTCTGTTCTTGCTTTTTTCTACAGGTCCCTGTAAGGAGTATGTGTCCTTTCACACCTTGTAAGCTGTCCTCCTGCCGGACGGCCGGACTGTGCACTTAATTAGGTTGAGCTGCAACACTATCTGGGACATATATCCTTTATAAGGATATTTGCAGGCAGGGAGCAGGCACTTCTATTGTGACTAGAGTCTTGGGGGTTTTACTTTGTAAAGTATTCTACCCTTTATTTTTTGTGGGCTGTTGTAATTTTTATAAGTATGCTTATTGTTATATGCTTCCTTTAGTTAAGCCTTATAGGTAGCTATAATTCTCACAGATTTCTTTCAGCGGCTAGCAGAATAATGCTGCGTTGCTCTGTGTGATCTCAACATAACGAGGGTTTGTTTCTATGGAGGCTGTTTATAGGAAGAAGCTTTATGTGCAGGAACGCTGCCTGACGTTTGCTTAAAACTCTGTTGATGTGCTCAATCTGCTGAGCTTGTGATATGCTCGGATGATTTGAGTAAGTTGGAACAGTGAAACGTTATAGGTGCGATAACTTCTATTGTATCAAGTGTAATTAAGTGGTTTGCACTTTAAATCTTATCCGCCATTACAGACTCATGGTGGGGAGTTCAGCATAGAAACGCGCGCGCGATTTGCCTTTGCTGTTTCTTGTTGGTGAGTCACGTGACCCGCTTTCTGCTTCAGTTCTTTAGCGGAGCGGTGTCTGTGGTGATACCGACATTTTCTGTTTTTATTAGGTTTTAAAAGTTAATATTAACTTTAATATTAAATTAATATTATATTAAAATGGGCAATGTTTACCCTTTGTTTTTTATTGTAGGCTAGAAGTAGAGTGGAGAAATTCCTTTCTTAAAGTAACAGTATCTTTCAAATAAAAGTATAATTTATCAAAATTCCTTCACAGTTTATTTTTAAAAGACTTTGTGTTTGTTATTATTTCAATTTTGCAGTTCTGTGTTTTACCTCTTAGTCCAATGTCTCTCAGGATGATGCTGTTCAGGTAATGCCACAGCTTTCTCCTCAATCGTCCCAAGCGTCAATTGCGTCACATGCAGTGTCCTGGGGTTTCTCTGTCTTCTTTTGCCTGCAGAAATTGCTGCACAGGTAACTTCAGTGGTATCTGCTGTATTTTTCTGTTTTTCCTATGTTAAAGGGAAAATGCAAGAGGCATTTTAGAGATTCAGATACTAAGGTTTCTGTTCCACCTGCTGCTACACAGGTTGCCTTTCCTCATAAGTCTGATGAGGAGGATACTTTGGTAGCCTCTGAGGGTGAGATCTCAGATTCGGACAGTATAATTCCTTTATCTGATGCTGAAGTAGTAATCTTCAGATTTTAGCTTGAACACCTTCATGTATTGAGTAAGGAGGTGTTGGCTACTTTGGACGACACAGATACTAATGTTGTCAACCTTAGGAAGTTTATTTAACTTAATTATTTCTATGATGTTCCTTTCTCTGTGGAAGTGTTTCTAGACCATGCTATGGAGTTTTTTCACAGGAATGGGAGAAGCCAGGGATACTTTTCTCCCTGTCTTTTAAAACATGTTTTCTGTTACTGACTCTATTAAAGATTCATGGTGCATGGTGCCTTCAGTAGAAGGGACCTTTTCTACTCAGGTAAAGAGAACTTTGATCCCTATAGAGGATAGTTGCTCTTTTAAGGATCCAATGGACAAAAAGCTTATTTGAAGAAGATGTGCAATCATCAGGGTCTTCAATGGCAACCTGCAGTATGTATTGCCACTGTGTCCAGTGCAACATCATTTTGGTATGACGCCTTGTCTGATGCACTTCAGGTAGAGACTCCTTTGGAGGAGATCCAAGACAGGATTAAGACTCTCAAACTAGCCAATTCCTTTATTTCTGATGACACCATGCAGGTTATTAAACTGAGAGCTAAGATATCTGGCTTCGCTGTGTTAGCCCGCAGGGTGTTGTGGCTAAAATTTTGGTTAGCTGATGTTACTTCCAAGTCTAAGCTTCTGGCACTTCCTTACAAGGGTAAGACCTTGTTTGGACCTGGTTATTGGTGGAAAAGGGTCTTTTCTGCCACAAGACAAGAAGAATAGACCAAAAGGATGTCAGAGTAATTATTGTTTCTTTCGTAACTTCAAAGGAAAGTCTTCCTTTTCCTCTTCCAAGCAGGAGCTGTCCAAGTGAACCAGGACACAAACTGCCAGTCAGATTGCCAAATAAATTTCCAAGGAAATTTCAGCAGCTGTATTTTCAGCGCAAAGTGGAGACAGAGAAAGTTGATACGTAATGTTAGTACCTCAGGAACTCCGAGTATTTTTATCCAAAAGTGGATGGTTATACCTCCTAGCAAACAGCTCTGGGATCCTTATGGAGTACTAAGAAGAAAGCCGCCAAGCTCATCTCCTCTGTACGTCCTAGATTTCGCCCTCAGCTATGATTGTCATTGGTATGTCCTGAAGTATGGTGTCTCTCAGCTACCAAAAGAAGAAGAAAGCAGATCCGGCAACAGGTTTCAGCTCACTACGGAGCCTTTGTCAAGCCTGCCTTCTCATTCCTGTTATGTTCCTTAACCCTTTGAGTGATAAGCACTTTCCCACCTGGGTGCTAAACACATTTGAGGGTTTTTTAATTTTAAAATTTTTTAAATATTTTTTTTTTACTTTATTTTCAGATGCCCAAGACTTATATCGTTGGAAGGTTAGGCGATTACCTTTCCAACGGTGGGTCTTGGCGGTCTTTAGCTGCTTAGATGCCTGAGATACAGGCTTCTAAGCAGCATGCCCCCTTTCCCTATATTGTCCATTGTCTTTTTTTTAAATAAAGTTGCATGGTGATATCATCACATGAAGCCCCGGAGATGCCTGTCACTCTACAGGCACGATCACCAGGGTAGGAGCGGGTGGGAGCCCCCAGATCTCCCTCAAGGTGGGAGAGTGCTAGCGACTGCTCTGAGCCATCGTTAGCACCTGAGTGAGAAACTCTGTGATGGCTCAGAGCCATTGTTAGCACTCAAGGGGTTTAAAAACTAAAAGCGGAGTCATTTAAAGAGCCAGTTATTATTTGTTCTGTGATATTGGTATTAAGATCACACTGATTGGTATGTCGAGATTATATCTCTGAGGTTAGACATAAGCAGTCTTTGAATATCATATTCTAAATTGGTAGGTAAAGCTGCAAATATAACCTCATAATAGAAACATCTTAACTTGGATAATTAATTAAACGTACATAATTATGTAAAATTTCAAATGAGAAATTCTAAAAAAAAGAGAGATTCATAAATTATCTACATACTTTAAAATTCTGTTAAAAACTCAAGACATTTTTTATACAGTTCATAGACATAAGTTAAACAAATGAGATTAAAAGTACACTAATATATGTTGTAAAAACATCTATATGGACTGAATTAATAAGAGGAATTTTATAAAATTGATACAAATAGTTTTAAAGCGCCCACTTATATTTCATATTAAAATACAAAGATACAATGTATATATATATATATATATATATATATATATATATATATATATATATATATATATATATATGTGTGTGTGTGTGTTAAAAGATTGGTTATGGGCACAAGAACAAGGCTTAGAACTGAAAGTTATTCAGTTTGTATCAGCAATACAATACAGTTGTATATTATTATCAAGATTATCTACTGTCACATCTTACCAATATTTTTGTATGTTGATAAACATGGATCCATGAAAATGTACTATTTGAATATCCCACATAGGTACCTTTGCATATTGCATATCATTTATTGTTTTAAACTTTTGTTTTAATTATTGTTTTAATTGTTTTAACTGTCAACATTTATTGTCATTAATAAATACACGTGTACTACCTATTCACATCCTAGCCCACTTCTAGTTGAGGTGCTCAGGCTACTCCATATATTCTTAGAGTTCCTTATTGACAGCTAGAGGTCAAGACAGCCGGATCATATAGGATTACACAGGCGCTAGGTATATATTCCATCAATTTATGAAAGATACATTCAAGTATTTTATGATTTGAATTTTATTAAGTCACAAATGGAACTCTAAGATCATTAAATGTCTTAATACTCTTTGATTTAGGCTACAGGAGCGCATCTATTTCAACAATGGATGTGTTCTGTCTAATCTCTTCTATCTTTACATTATCATAACCCCTCTCTAAAAAATGTGTTTTTTAAAATTGCAGATTGTTAGATTGTTCTATAAAATCCTCATTTTTGCTATAGTTTTTTCATAATCTAAGCATTTACCCTTTGGAATGTTGTCTTTCCATTTCACATGGTGACAACTAGTTGAATGGATAAAATTGTTACAGTCCACAGGTTTAAACAATGTCTTTGTTTGTATTCTCTTATTCTCAATAAAAATATCTATATCTAAAAAAATCAGATTTTCCTTGCTCCTTTCTTTAGTAATTCTGATATTCAGATTATTCAGATTATTTTTTCAAAGGTCTCTGTAAATGACGTCTCTAAACCCTTCCATATAATAAAGACGTCATCTATATATCTCCTATAGAGGACTAGACTTGCCCCCACCCCCGCATCAATCCAGAAGCTCTTTTCCCAAGAGTCCATAAAAAGATTAGCCTAGCTGGGGGCAAATCTAGTCCCCATAGCAGTCCCACAAAGTTGTTCATAAAATAAATGTTTAAATAAAAAATAATTGTGGGTTAAAATAAAATTAATACCCTCCATAATAAACTCTCTTTGGACAGGTCTAATCTCATCATCCTGTAAAAGGAAGGAACGTACTACTAGGTTGTATGGGCCGTGTATTGTGGTGCAGGACTTCTTTCTGAATTTATAGCGCAAGTAGTGTCCCTTGTTCCCATTATCCATTTTTTTCCCTACACTACTACTTGCAGCTCTTAAATATAAGTGATCATACAAGTATTTTTGATCTAAGGTCCTGCATGTATGAGGATCTACAAAAAGTTATAACTAAAGATAAATCAGAAATAATAGAAATTCTTAATAAAACAAATATAAATTTAGACAAACTAATGAAATTATTAGAGGCAAAAATGAAAATTGAATTAAATTATAGAACAGAGTATTTATTCCTACAACAATATATACAACTGAAAAGAGTCTCTAGGGGTCTAAGGTTAAAGAAAGAATGTTAATTTAAAACAGAGGACTTAACCTTTAACACAAAATGGTGAGAAATTTTAGAGGAAGCCTCAATTAAACTAATGACACTGATTAAAGAGCATAGGGGGGATATCCTTATCAAACTAAAAATTAAATTAATGAACCGGAAATTAAAATAAAGAATTTTGAAACATTACAGGCATTTAAAGAAAAAGAAAAGGGTTAAAAAGAACAAATGGAAAGCTTAGATATAGAATTGCCTAAAGTCAAACTAGACAAATTTGAAAGAGATGAAAATGACTACACTAACTTTGATAAAGGGATAAATACGGAAGTATATACTACACATAAATGGAGACACAATAGGTATAAAGTGGACAATAGAAATAACAATTCTACATTTAGGGAAAACAAAAAAAGAACCAAGAAATGATTGGGAACAAAATAGATACCAAAGAGACATAAGAAATAATTTACAATGGATATTTCCAAAATTCCCATAAGCCATATCAAAATAGACATTATGAAAATCAAAAAAAGATACTATAAGAATTCAAATAGGTCCTAATACAAATAAACAGAATATGATAATAGAGCATTATTTTCTGAAGTAACTGCTAGAGCCCCCCTATACCCCTATCAAATAGATATACTGTTTTAAATCATGAAACTTGGGAGGGAAAACAACCCACTACATCTAATAGACAAACTGAAAATAATCAACATTTTTTTTAGACAGGGGCCTGGCAAAATCACCTCTAAATTGGAGAAGACAGGAAGGAGAAGATGGGGATTTCAAACAAAGAAAAAGGTTTTCAGAAAGAGAGGATAACGGGGGAGGGGGATACACCAAATCAAAAGACAAAAGGATGAGATAAATTCTACAAATAAGACTAATGGTATTTACAACCATAGCAAATATACACTAAAAGATGAAGAAACTAAAATACTATCTAAAGGGTTGCACCGACCAAAAATCTCAATAAATTTGAGACATATATAGATGCATCCAAATTCATGCAATCCCTTACCCTTAAGAGATACTTTGCAAAAAAATGCAATAGAAAGAGAGATAGGACTTGTTATCCCCCCCAAAAAAGGATGAGAATGGTTACACACATTGAGATCTAAAACGAAAATCTGAATTTTATCCTAAACACAAGAAGAGTCCCATTTTAGAGACGTTTGGAAAAAATGGTACTTAATGATATTAAAAATATACCTGACAAGAAATTAAATAAAGTACAATTTAATTTATCCAATTTGCGTTATGGCGTTATTTGCCTTATGGCTGGCTTACTACTAACTTGCAAGTTATTTCCACCGCTCACCTTTAATAGCGCTGCTATTACAGGTTTGTGGGCAATATGGCAGCATTGAGCTCCATACCGCACACAAATACCAGCGCTACTTTGAGCTGCTTTGACGTGCTAGTGCACGATTTACCCATAGACATCAATAGGGAGAGCGGGCTAAAAGAAAGCCTAACACCTGCAATGATGGAGCGTAAAGCTAAACACCCTAACTTAAACACAGAGTCTAAACACCCCTAATCTGCCACCCCCGACATTGCAGACACCTACATTACACTTATTAACCCCTAATCTGCCACCCCCAACGTCGCTGCCACCTACCTACACTTATTAACCCCTAATCTGCCGCCACCACTACTATACTAAAGTTATTAACCCCTAAACCTCTGGCCTCCCACATCACTAACACTAAATAAATATATTAACCCCTAAACCTAACCCTAAGTCTAACCCTAACACTCCTAACTTAATATAATTAAAATAAATCTAAATAAAAATTACTATTATTACCTAAATAATACCTATTTAAGACTAAATACTTACCTGTAAAATAAACCCTAAGCTAGCTACAATGTAACTAATAGTTACATTGTAGCTATCTTAGGTTTTATTTTTATTTCACAGCTAAGTTTGTATTTATTTTAACTAGGTAGACTAGTTAGTAAATAGTTATTAACTATTTACTAGCTACGTAGTTAAAATAACTACAAGTCTACCTGTAAAATAAAACCTAACCTGCGTTATACTAACACCAAACATTACAATAAAATTAAATAAATTAAATTAAAAAAATACAATTATCTAAATTACAAAAAATAATAAACACTAAATTACACAAAATAAAAAAAGAAATGATCAAAAATAAAAATGAATTACTCCTAATCCAATAGCCCTATCAAAATAAAATAGCCTAAACTAAACTGCCAATAGCCCTTAAAAGGGCCTTTTGCGGGGCATTGCCCCAAAGAAATCAGCTCTTTTACCTGTAAAAATAAAATACAAACAACCCCCCAACAGTAAAACCCACCACCCACACAACCAACCCCCGCAAATAAAAACCTACCTAAAAAACCTAAGCTCCCCATTGCCCTGAAAATCAGCCAATAGATTGCAAGCTCAATCCTATTGGCTGATTGCATCAGCCAATAGGCTTTTTTACCCCTTAATTCCAATTGGCTTATAGAATTCTATCAGTATGAGTATGGATGTCCGTTCTTCAAAAACTTTAAGTGGATCTTCGGGGGTTAGTGTTAGGTTTTTTTAAGGGTTTATTGGGTGGGTTTTATTTTTAGATTAGGGACTTTGGGCACCGTAAAAGAGCTAAATGCCCTTTTAATGGCAATGCCCATCCAAATGCCCTTTCAGGGCAATGGGGAGCTTAGATTTTTTAGGTAGGTTTTTATTTGGGGGGGGGGGGTTGGTTGTGTGGGTGGTGGGTTTTACTGTTGGGGGTTGTTTGTATTTTTTTTTACAGGTAAAACAGATGATTTCTTTGGGACAATGCTCTTCAAAAGGCCCTTTTAAGGGCCATTGGCAGTTTAGTGTAGGCTAGGTTTTTTTTATTTTTGGGGGGCTTTTTTTATTTTGATAGAGCTATTAGATTAGGTGTAATTAGTTTAAATATTTGATAATTTCTTTTTTATTTTGTGTAATTTAGATAAATATATATTTTTTATTTAATTTATTTAATTTTAGTGTAATGTTAGGTTTAACCGTAAGACAGGTTAGGTTTTATTTTACAGGTAAATTTGTATTTATGTTTACTAGGTAGTTAGTAGATAGTTAATAACTATTTACTAACTAGTCTACCTAGTTAAAATAAATACAAACTTACCTGTGAAATAAAAATAAAACATAAACTAGATACAATATAACTATTAGTTATATTGTAGCTAGCTTAGGTTTTATTTTACAGGTAAGTATTTATTTAGTTTTAAATAGTAATAATTTAGGTATTAATTGTAATTTTTATTTGGAATTATTTTAATTATGTTAAAGTTAGTGGGTTAGGGTTACGTTAGGATTAGGGTTAGACTTAGGGGTTAATAACTTTAGTATATTGGCAGCGACATTGGTGGCCGCAGATTAGGGGTTAATAAGTGTAGTTAGCTGACGGCAATTTTGGGGCAGCAGATTAGGCGTTAATAACAGTAATGTAGGATGCGGCGATGTTAGGGACAGCAGATTAGGGGTTAGTAAGTGTAGTTAGGTGGCGACGACATTGGGGGCAGCAGATTAGGGGTTAATCATATTTAACTAGTGTTTACGATGGGGGAGTGCTGCGGTTTCAGGGTTAATATGTTTATTATAGTGGCAGCGATGTCCGGACCGCCAGATTATGGGTTAATAATTTTATTTTAGTGTTTGCGATGCGGGAGGTCCTCGGTTAATAGGTATTTTATGGTCGTTTGTGTACTTTGTAATACTTTAGTTATGAGTTTTATGCTACAGCTTTGTAATGTAAAACTTATAACTACTGACTTTCAGATGATGGTACGGATCTTGTAGTTATGGGCTGTACCGTTCACTTTTTGGCCGGGCAGGCAAACTCGTAATACCGGCGCTATGGAAGTCCCATTGAAAAAGGACTTTTTGAAAGGTGCAGTAATTATGTTGGGTGATGGCCAAAAAAGTGTGCGGTACAGCTGTACCTACAAGACTCGTAATAGAGGCAGTAGTGAAAAAGCAGCATTAAACTCATAACGCAAAACTCATAATCTAGCCGAAAAAGAGTTAATTTCAGATTTAGGAAACAATAAGGATAGTATTTTTAAAAGTACAGACAAGGGGCAAGGGATAATAACATTGGACAAAGAACATTATTTAAAAATTTGTAATGATCTTCTTAAGGATACTAATACATATAAAAAAAGAAAAAATAATTCTACAAAAATATACCAATGGGAATTAAAGAGATTATTAGATAAATATAAACAAGTAGGAGTACTTAATGATATGGAGTAAGTTTTCCATCTAATTGAATTTCCAAGAATTCCTGCATTTTACATAACTCCCCAAAACTCATAAGTCTAATAATAAGCCCCCTGGGTGACCAATAGTTTCTGGGATAGAATCCATTACCTCTAATATGTCTCAATATATAGACACTTACAAAAATACGTAACAAAACTAGACTCATATCTCAAAGATTCTACTGAGGTTTTAAATAATGTTTCTTTAATAAGCTGTGATGTGACTTTACTATATACTGTACGTGTATAAGTCATGATGATGGTCTTAAAGCAGTACGTTCCTTCCTTTTACAGGACAATGAGATTAGACCTGTCCAAAGAGAGTTTATTATAGAGAGTATTAATTTTATTTTAACCCACAATTATTTTTTATTTGAACATTTCTTTTATGAACAACTTTGTGGGACTGCTATGGGGACTAGATTTGCCCCCAGCTAGGCTAATCTTTTTATGGGCTCTTGGGAAAAGAGCTTCTGGATTGATGCGGGGGTGGGGCGAGTCTAGTCTTCTATAGGACATATATAGATTACATCTTTATTATATGAAAGGGTTCAGAGACATCATTTACAGAGACCCTTGAAAAAATCAATTTGAATAATCTGAATATCAGATTTACTAAATAAATGAGTAAGGAACATCTGACTTTTTTAGATCTAGATATTTTTTATTGAGAATAATAGAATACAAACAAGGACATTTTTTAAATCTATGGACTAACAATTTTATCCATTGAACCAGTTGTCACCATGTGAAATGGAAAGACAACATTCCCAAAGGGCAAATGCTTAAGTTATGAAAACACTGTAGCAAAAATGAGGATTTTATAGAACAATCTGCAATTTTAAAAAACACATTTTTAGAGAGGGGTTATGATAATGTAAAGATAGAAGAGATTAGACAGAACACATCCATTGTTGAAAGAGATGCGCTCCTCCAGTCTTAATCAAAGAGTAGTAAGACATTTAATGATCTTAGAGTTCCATTTGTGACAAAATATAATTCAAATCACAAAATACTTGAAGGTATCTTTCATAAACATTGGCATATTTTAAAACAGGACAATAAAATAGAACTATCTGATCGCCCATTTATTGTATATAGAAAAACAGACAATTTGAAAAATATATTAGAACCTACTGTATCCAGGGTTAACAAACAAACAGAGATTTACTAGGGGAAGATTTAAAAGTTTTTTCCCTTGTAACTGTTGTAAATCCTGCAGACATTCCACTAAAACATCAACCTTTTCTTCAACTTCCACTGTTAAACGATTTAATATTAATGAGGTAATTAGATGCACTGAAAAGGATATCATATATCTTATACAGTGTAAATGTGGGCGACAATATGTGGGTAAATCCACCAGACCCATAAGGGAACCCATACGTGAGCACCTGTCATCGATTGAAAATGCAGATAAAGATAGGAATAAAGACCTTCCTGTCCCTAAACATTTGAAAATGTGTAATGAAGGCAATCAAAAACACTTTAATTACATTGGAATAGCCAAACTTAGAGATAAAGGTAGAGGGGGAGATTGTGAAAAAATTATTTTTTTTTGCAAATGGATGTTTTAATTTAAATACCTTTACTTCTAGTGGTTTAAATTTAGAAATGGACCTATCTTGCTTTCTTAGATAGTTACATTTCTCCTCTCTTCTTCTTCTTTTTTAATATTTTTATTATTTAATTGTCCACCAAATGTGTGTATGTGTGTGTGTATATATATATATATATATATATACAAATAAATATATACATAAATAAATAAATACATTTTATTTGTATATGGTTTTATTTTGTTTTAGGATCCTTGGATATTTGTCATGTTACTCTATTTATCGGTTTATTATATATTTTTCTATTTAGTCTTTATTGCACGTAGTTATTATGTATTAAATATGCAATACGATATTGGACCGATTTGTAGCAAAGCAGCATTTAACTCCCCTCCTATTTTAAGGTGTCACCTGGGCTTTTGCTTATCAGGGGCGTTGATTGGCTGCTCTGCTGCATATAGGTCTACACTTTAGACATGTGCGATTCGTTTCGGATCGATTCGGAAAATTCAGAAAATTCAGAGATTCGGATCGATTCGAATTTCTGAATTAAAATACTGCCGAATTTACCGAATAAATCCAAATTAGTTTGGATTTATTCTGTAAATTCGGATGGCCATGGATTACAGTAGTATTGTACAGTATATTAGGTTATATCACTCTGCTATGGGTTACTAATATACAGTACATAATACTAGTCAAAATACACAGCATATCCCACCTAACACATACCGAAATTCCAAATTTCTGAACCGAACCGAATCCAGCCGAATTTATTAGAATCCGAATGAATCCAAAACGAATCCGAAACAAATTCATTCAAATTTTTCCGAATTAGAATCGATCCGAACTGAAATGCAAAAAATCAGAATTGATCCAAACCGAACCAAATTTTTCGATCATGTACATATCTACTACACTTACTTAGAATTCATCACCTCTGATGAAGCGCATGTGCGAAACGCGTCAGGTGTTAAGTCTGTGTTCTCACCTATGCACTAGCAGTTTTGTTCAAATAAACCCCTCTTGAACCAACTTTTTGGGACCAGAACCAGCCTCTTCATTTTTCTCCTTCGGGGGATTTCCTACTATATATATATATATATATAGCAACAAACAGAAATGAAGCTCTCACTGGACTTTTGACATCAAGGTGATAAATTTATTTAGTGACGTATCGGGACCTCTAGCGTCCCTTCTTCTGACAATCAAAAAGTGCAAATAAACAAACTTATTAAGGCCTTCAGCCCCCTCCCCCAGAACAAACTCAAATCACAAGAGATTGTGTGCAAAACTAAGGGGCTAAACCATTCTGTTAGCCCAGATCAACAGAATTCATACCAAAAAGAATATATCCATAACCATACAAATATATGTGTATAGATGTGTAAGACAGTCTTCTATATACCTCTTGATCTATTCTCAACATGAGAGTACATGATTCCATTATGAATTTGAATACAATCCCTCTGATGTATCTGCTTCAAGTTGATTTGGGGTTTTGGGTATCAACTTAATCCCCACTGAATGGGTCTTTGTCTATGATTATACACTAGGGGTTCTATATGTTGAGAACCAGTGTTTAGCTCTGCAAGGATAGACATATTTGTTTTTAATTATATTGTTATATTTGTATTTTAATTGGTTTTATGTATACACTGGGTACTCTATCACACTCTATCTATGTACATATATTTAGGCTGATCCTATGACTCCGTCCCCGTGCCTACATATATCCTTGGGTGTGGTGATAGGTTGACTAAGTTTGGTGTTTGGTAGTGGGTTGTTTTATTTTGTTCAATTTGTGGTTTATTTGTACAGTGAGGGTGTCACCTGGGTGGATTCTCTCACTCTCTTAATTTTTTTTCTGATTTTTTTTTTTTATTTGTTTATTATTTAAATATAGTGTGGTATTATTTTTACTGAACTTTCTTACTTGGGTGGTGTATGATTTTGTTTTGTTTTGTTTTTTACTTCTTTCTGTGTCTTGACATACAATGGGGCTTTTTTGTGATTGGCCATTTAGTGTGATTGGTTTGGGATGTCCCAATAACAGAGGTCCTTTATTGATTGGCCTTTGATGTACAGGAGTTGGCTTGATGAGTAATGTCACACTAATCTTACCTTGGACTCTACACATTTGGCTGATTTGTAATATATAGGTGATTGCACCAACTTATATGACATATGATTACTGTGTTATTGTGGTGACCGTTGCCTGCGATGTGTTTGTTTTTGTTCGACCCATGAAATTGAAGGTGGGCCCTTGAGGCACCTATCAGTCTTAGGGGGGCGGCCTCAGATTGAGGTGAACAGTTATAAAGCTTTATTATGTTCGTTCAGCACATCATGGTCTGTACTGTATCACTTAATGGGATCTAGCGGTTGCATAGGGGGTATTATTGATATCCGACTGGGGCGATACTTTATTCAGTGGCGCTGGCTCCAGGTGGAGTTTTGGTTATTACTTATGTTCGATTTGTCTCTTTTCATGTGTTATGACGTAGGGGCCAGTGGTTACCTTTGGTGGCACATATACATGCATAAGGGAAGTGGTACTTTGATTATTTTGTCACATGTCTATGAGTTTGGTGCTCTTTTGTGGTCCTTTGTCCGATCATGATTCTGTAACTGATTGGCACTTTGCTCAGGGCACGGGCACGTAATGATGGGAGAGCTCTCCCAATGCACTTGTGGGCAATAGAGATGGGTGTTTGTTTGGGGCTTCCAATCGGATCATTTTTTTGTATTATAACTGCTGTATTGACAATTATTGATGCTCCCTAACGATGTGTGTGTGTGGGGCTCTGACCTATGAGAAAGAAGGTGTGGCCCTAAGGACCTATCAGGGGAAAGGGGGTAGGTCCCGCACTTGGAGAGACAGGTCTGAGGAGTGAGTTTGGTATTTAGCCCCCGGTAAGGCATAAAAGATCATGATGTGCATAGGACGAATGGCTTGTGTGATTCACTCGTGAGGTGTATTGTTTATCTTGTGAGCCTTGTGTCATGCCCAGATTGAGGGTGTTTTGATGTTTAGTCAAAAGGGCCGATTGTAAACGTGGAAGGGAAGGGGAGTGGCCTTATCATTTATTTACTAAGTGTAGCCTCGACAACGACTCATACATATTAGGTGGGCGTTATTGTCTACTGTCAATGAAATAACGCAGGTTTAGGATTGTTCCATTCACTCACACCGGGGGGATGTTGGGTCTTTGGACGGAAGTAGGTCTGTGGGATCAGTGCTTATACACATCTGTTCACTTTAGATCAATTAGATTAATATTATAACACAGAATAGAAGACTGTCTTACACATCTATACACATATATTTGTATGGTTATGGATATATTCTTTTTGGTATGAGTTGTGTTGATCTGGGGTAACAGAATGGTTTAGCCCCTTAGTTTTGCACACAATCTCCTGTGTTTGGAGTTTGTTCTGGGGGAGGGGGCTGAAGTTTGTTTATTTGCACTTTTTGATTGTCAGAAGAAGGGACGCTAGAGGTCCCGAAACGTCACTAAATAAATTTATCACCTTGATGTCAAAAGTCCAGTGAGTGCTTCATTTCTGTTTGTTGCTGCATATTCCTCAAGAGCACCCTGGTAGTTGCAGGACGTGGTGAGAGTGCATATACCTATTGTGACAAACCAAGGTTATCGAACCCTGCGCCAGTCACTTATTTAGCACAGAAAGGGTTATCAGCCCCCCTCTCTGCCACCAAAAGGTCACAATCTAGCCACACCAGGCAAGCTTGTGATTCAGTTTAGTGGGTGCAAGAGTTAACTGCACTCCCTTAATCTGCATTAGACGTAAGAGAAATGCCCAACACTCCCTTTTAATGCCACCCACAATGAACTATCAATCCTATAGCTCAAATACTGCCACCACTTAAAATTTATTAAAGGGAAAATCCTAAGGAAAAACCCAGACTCTACACATTAACTCTAGAAATACAATTTAGCAGAAAATAACCTAAATTATACAGTTCTAATATTCCAGTCTCTTTCAGTAACGTGGTTCAATTATTAGACAAAGGCCAAACTTAATAAAGGAATTATTTATTATGCCAAAATATTATGCACAATGCATTATTAATAAAAAGTTGTTACAAATAAAATTATACATGCAAACAGTGTTTTAAAATAAAAAGGAGAAAAATAACAGACCTAATACTTCACTAGCTTATGAGTCTGCCCCCAGGGAGATGGGCAAGAAGAAAAGTTGTCACTCACGCCGTAGCAAGCAGCCTCCCATGTAGAATGACAATCTTATTGTTAAGAAATAAGATTCTTAAACCTACTTTTCAGAGATCAGGTTGCTTAACCACACCCTCCTGGGCGGGCTAAGAAACCCCCCTGTCTTTATGACCTTCAATAGACTAATTTCTTGCCTGAAATTATACAATCCAGTATAATTTCTGCTAGGTAAGAAATTCCTATATTTACATATCTAGAACATTTTAGTTTTATTGGGAGAATCGGTTTGATATCAAATATGCCATAGGTTGTCATATTTACCTTCCTTTAAGGGTATAACAGTTTTAACACACATATGTACATAATATACCAATGTCCTGTCAGTGACCTGGTCAGTTTTTGTAATGAAGGGCCTGTTTTGCATCAGGCATTCTATTGACAGCTTAAGCCATAAACTTTATCCTGTGTATCTCTGTGACTAAGAGCTTCAGTGACTTTATGACTCAATGCATACACACTAATATTTGGTATCTATTTAGGAAATAGGCCTGGCAGTTCAAAGAAAACACAAGTTACAATTCTTCTTGACAACAAATAACTGTTTTGGAGTTCAAGCTACACAAAGTTAACTCCTTAGCAGCTGAATCCTGAGATATTTGTGACACCTCCCCCAATAAGAGACGCAAAAGGGGGTGGCTACGAGCCACTCCCAATGCATATCAAAAGGAGCTTCCCCTTGTGGTGAGAACACCATTGCCAGACAGATTGCACCTAGCAGTTTTGGCAGCAGGATGCCCTCCTTTTAAAAGTGACACACTAGTTGCTCTACCCAACCGATTGAATATATTGCAGGGCACCTCCCATGCAGCCTCTAGTTTGTGCTGTCTCATGGGTGTGAGTACAAGAGCATTATGGACCATCTCACACACTCCCTCTCTGGCAGTAAACTCCTGCAACTGTTTTTGTGCGAATATGGCATCTCTGGGTTTTGCAGGTACCTCCCCCAATAAGGTTTTCATCTTATCCATGAATAACACATCATCCCCTGTTACAGAGGTGCCTGTGAAACCTAGTGTCTTGCTACCTATGGTGTGCTCTCTAAACATATTGTGTGCTGTCAGTTGCTGCTTAACTACCATAGGCTCTTGCCCTCCCACTGGAGTAGAATTCCTGTACTCCTGCACTCTGTTATGGTTGGTAGGTTGTTGACTAACTGCCCCCTCCTCCTCACTGTGGGTTCTAACTGCTGAGCCTGCTGGGGACACTGATGCTGCACATCTATCAGTGTGTTTGCTGAATGGCACTGTGGGGCTGTGTAAATACACTTCTCTGTACTCCTCCCCCCTGTGCCTGCAGTCTGTATCAGTCTCTGTCTCCTAGCCTGTGCAGCCTGTTTATAGGTCACAGCTGAGGTTACTGGGGTCTCTGTCACCCACAATCTTTCACACTCACTCTGGGGGTACCTCAAAGAGTATCCTGTACCCTCCTCCCCCACACACTCTGAAATCTGTGGCTTTGCTGCTTCTGTCATAGAGTGGGCTAGTTTGCCCCCCTGCTCTCTCTCACAGTCAGTCTGCCACTTTGCATAATCACACAGAATCTGGGATCCTTTTGACACTGGTGCAGACAAGCACACATCTTCCTTCTGCCATTTATCCCAACTATTGTGTCTTTTCACAGGGTACGGAATTGTCCCTGGCAGAGACTGGCACACATCATCCAGCGGCCCAGGCACCCAGTCATTCTCTCCCTCGTCAATCTCACCTCCTTCTATAGAATCCACTGATTCAATCACAGGCAGACACGCACCCCACATCTGCCTTCTCTCACAGACAAGTTCTTCCCGTACAGCTAAACTTGGTACAGGCACAGATAGACCCACACAGTCTATCTGCCTTTCTCCCCCATCAGTCTCACCCTGTACAGCTAATGGTAATTCTGCCGATACTGCTGGTTTAAGTACAGGAAGACACACACCGTCTGTCTGTCGTTCTCCCCAGTCAGTATCTCCTCTTACAGATTAACCTCTCAGCACAGACATCCCCAGTTCAGGCACAGCCCTGCGCACACATGCACTCTGTCCTCCCTCCTGGTCATAATGTCTCTGAGCATTTGTACACACAGCCCTTTCCACATAAGGGTCTGCAACTAATGTCACTAAGTCACATGTAGCATTGTCAGGCACATAAAGAGATAACAATCTACCCAAATCAGTACCCAGTAAAACATCATTAGGAATATTTTCAGATACCCCCACATTTCCCCCTTAGAAAAGGATTTCCTCCCATTCTCTGGAGACCTGTTAGCTGTGTAAAAATCAGCCAGCTCACCAGCTTCCAATGCTGTTATGGGCTTCCGATCTAAAACCCATTCTTGAACTCTTGCTGGGGACAGCTGCATAAATTGCTCCTTTACCATCAAATCTTCCAGCTCCTCCATAGTGGCAACTTTTAATCCTCTGACCCGCTGTTTAAAGGCTGTCATCAAGTTCCCAACAGCTTTAATATAGCTCTCTGACAAACCTTTCTGCAGAGAACGGAACTTCTTTCTGTACACCTCAGGAGTAAGATTGTTTCTCCTTTGCAGTGCAGCTTTAATGGAATCATAGTCCTGATCAAACTCTGGGGGTAGTTCAGCAAATGCCTCCAGTGCAGGACCTTTCAGGCCAGGGATAAGGTACTTGGCCCACTGCTCCCTTGGCAACTGGAACTGTCTGCAAACTTTCTCAAAGCTACGCAGGAATACATCCACATCTCCATCTTTCTCCAGGGTGGGAAAATTCTCTGCACGCACTCTGGGAGCAGGTGGGTCTCTAGGTTCAATAGCAACAGGTGAGACCATCCCTCTTTCCAACCGTGCAAGCTGTAGCTAATACTTTCTCTCCGCCTGTCGTTCAGCAGCCTGTCTTTCAGCTGCCAGAGCCTCTCTCTCAGCTGCCAGAGACGCCTGTCTCTCAGCCACAGCAGCCTGTCGTTCAGCAGCCTGTCTTTCATAAAACTTTGTAATCAGTTCCATGCGCAAACTTGCATCCACTGAGCCCATATGTTTAAGAACAGTTTGCAAATAACAGTCCAAGGGATCCCCAGATTCTGATGAATCGCTGCCCCCAGCTGCAGACATCTCTCCTGAGACCTCAACTGGTGTGATTTGGCTGTTATCATATTCAACAAGAGCTTGTATTAGTAAATCTTTGTTCTTTGAACGTGTTGGAATATCCCGCTCCTGGCATAAGAGTACAAGTGCCTCTTTAGATCGCTGCTCGTATGCCTCCATAGCAAAAATAAAATAGAAAAGAAAAACAGAGAATAGGGAAGGGGACTGTTTGCAATTTGTGACTATATAATGCACTGAGTTTTAGCCTTTGGAAATTGTAAGAAACAATTTCTATTAGTACCGGGATTTCCACACTAGCAAATCCACAAGCACTAAAATCTAATAATAATAAAAATTATCTACACCGCTGCCCACCAATTTGTGACGAACCAAGGTTATCGAACCCTGCGCCAGTCACTTATTTGGCACAGAAAGGGTTATTAGCCCCCCTATCTGCCACCAAAAGGTCACAATCTAGCCACACCAGGCAAGCTTGTGATTCAGTTTAGTGGGTGCAAGAGTTAACCACACTCCCTTAATCTGTATTAGACGTAAGAGAAATGCCCAACACTCCCTTTTAATGCCACCCACAATAAACTATCAATCCTATAGCTCAAATACTGCCACAACTTAAAATGTATTAAAGGGAAAATCCTAAGAAAAAACCCAGACTCTACACATTAACTCTAGAAATACAATTTAGCAGAAAATAACCTAAATTATACAGTTCTAATATTCCAGTCTCTTTCAATAACGTGGTTCAATTATTAGACAAAGGCCAAACTTAATAAAGGAATTATTTATTATGCCAAAAATATTATGCACAATGCATTATTAATAAAAAGTTGTTACAAATAAAATTACACACGCAAACAGTGTTTTAAAATAAAAAGGAGAAAAATAACCTAATACTTCACTAGCTTATGAGCCAGGGAGATGGGCAAGAAGAAAAGTTGTCACTCACGCTGTAGCAAGCAGCCTCCCATGTAGAATGACAATCTTATTGTTAAGAAATAAGATTCTTAAACCTACTTTTCAGAGATCAGGTTGCTTAACCACACCCTCCTGGGCGGGCTAAGAAACCCCCCCTGTCTTTATGACCTTCAATAGACTAATTTCTTGCCTGAAATTATACAATCCAGTATAATTTCTGCTAGGTAAGAAATTCCTATATTTACATATCTAGAACATTTTAGTTTTATTGGGAGAATCGGTTTGATATCAAATATGCCATAGGTTGTCATATTTACCTTCCTTTAAGGGTATAACAGTTTTAACACACATATGTACATAATATACCAATGTCCTGTCAGTGACCTGGTCAGTTTTTGTAATGAAGGGCCTGTTTTGCATCAGGCATTCTATTGACAGCTTAAGCCATAAACTTTATCCTGTGTATCTCTGTGACTAAGAGCTTCAGTGACTTTATGACTCAATGCATACACACTAATATTTGGTATCTATTTAGGAAATAGGCCTGGCAGTTCAAAGAAAACACAAGTTACAATTCTTCTTGACAACAAATAACTGTTTTGGAGTTCAAGCTACACAAAGTTAACTCCTTAGCAGCTGAATCCTGAGATATTCATGACACCTATGAACGTTTGCTTTTATATATATATATATATATATATAGTATTTGAATATGAAATATAAGTGGGCGCTATGAATATAACTATTTACTGTACCAATTTTATAAAATTCCTCTTATTAGTTCAGTCCATATATTTACGTTTTTACAACATATATTAGGGTACTTTTAATCTCATTTGTTTAACTTATGTCTATGAACTGTATGTCTTGAGTTTTTATCAGAATTTTAAATATGTAGATTATTTATGGATCTTTTTTTTATAATTTCTAATTTGAAATTTTACATAATTATGTACGTTTAATTAATTGTCCAAGTTAAGATGTTTCTATTATGAGGGAATATTTGCAGCTTTACCTACCAATTTAGAATATGATATTCAAAGACTGCTTATGTCTAACCTCAGAGATATAATCTCGACATAACAATCAGTGTGATCTTAATACCAATATCGCAGAACAAATAATGACTGTCTCTTTAAATGGCTCTGCTTTTAATATTTAAGGAGCAAAACAGGAATGAGATGACAGACTTGACAAAGGCTCCATAGTGAGCTGAAACGTGTTGCCGGATCTTCTTTCTCCTACTTTTGGTTGCTGAGAGATACCATAGTTCAGGAAATACCAAAGACAATCATAGCTGAGGGCAGAATCTAGGGCGTACAGAGCAGAGGAGCTCGGCGTCTTTCTACTGTGTACTCCATAAGGATCCTAGAGCTGTTTGCTAGGAGGTATAACCACCCACTTTTGGATAAAAATACTCAGAGCTCCTGCGTTACTTACATAAGGTACCCTTTCTCTGTCTCCACTTTGCGCTGAAAATACAGCTGCTGAAACTTACTTGGAAATGTACTTGGCAATCGGACTGGCAGTTTGTGACCTGGTTCACTCTGCTTGGATACGCTTTGGTTATTTTTAAACCGTCACTTACTCTGTCTGCAGCAGAGTTAAAGTTATCGGTTTTATGTCTGTATTTTATTCTGTATTTGATGTTTTTATTTTGTGTTGATTTATTTTGTATTTGGCAGCTAACTAATAATATTTATATGAGAGATTATCCATATTCTATGTGCTATAACATAATAACGTTTATATATATATATATATATATATATATATATATATATTCAAGGATTGATACAGCGCCTATATGTCCAATATACTGTTGGGGTATGTAAGGAGTATAAAATAAATAAAAAAAATAAATAAAATAAATGAAAGTCCAGCTAAAATTTGCATATAAAATATATGAACTCAGAAACAATGTTCATATGAGTCCTAAAAATGTATATGGTTCGTAGTGAATCTCCAGATGTAGTTGATATACAGTTATAGATGGTATATAATACCCTTACCAGATATTACCTCAATCGAATGAGGTAAGTATGCCACACTGGGGGTATATATAGATGATTGGATTTCCTCCTTGTATCTAGCTGTAGTGCCTCATATAGTATTCGTTAACCTCCTGGAGTATGCAGGGATGTGTTTCTGATGGTGAATAGATCCCTTACACTTCCTGTGGGTTGGTGGTTGGCCTCTTGGAGTGCTTTTTCTGTCCTGGTATTAACTTTCTCCAGCGTAAGGATACCCAGGGAGACAAAAAAGAGTATATAGTGTAATACCGTTTATTTCTAAATAAGCACAGAAATACAATTTACATAGCACTCACATTTGACATCCTCAAACAGTATGAGGTATGTATATGGCATATATAATTTAGATGGATCCTTCCACAGGTTAGAACAGGATGCAGGATCCCCAGTCTTAGTTAGAAACTTCGTAAAGAAGTTGCATACAGCTGTGGTGTATTCCAAGATAAATGATACAGTGCAATACAAATGACACACAAAATAACGCTAGTAAACTAGCTGCAAGGAGGGACAAAATAATATAAAAACAACAGGTAGAACATAGATTAAAATGTATATATAAAAAAAGTTAATTTCCTGACGCGTTTCAAAGGTTTAAATCCTTCTTCTCTCAACCCTCTGGAGGAAATCCAATCATCTATATATACCCCCAGTGCGGCATACTTACCTCATTCGATTGAGGTAATATCTGGTAAGGGTATTATATACCATCTATAACTGTATATCAACTACATCTGGAGATTCACTACGAACCATATACATTTTTAGGACTCATATGAACATTGTTTCTGAGTTCATATATTTTATATGCAAATTTTAGCTGGACTTATTTTAGCTGATTTATTTTTTTTATTTATTTTATACTCCTTACATACCCCAACAGTATATTGGACATATAGGCGCTGTATCAATCCTTGAATATACATTTACTCTTACTGTCTAGGGCTTCACATCCCTCCCAGTATTTGTCCTATATAGCTGCCACTATTTCCTATTCATTTTTTTGACTAGCGCCTACTACAGAGTATCACTTGTATCAACTCAGTTCGCTGAGGAGACACATTTTACTTATTTCTATATATATATATATATATATATATATATATATTATTTTTTTTTAACCCACTTATTATCAGTCTATTAACTGGTCTTATATGAGATCCACTGTATTTATTCGAGTTTTATATGAGTTTATATGAAATTCCCTTTTGTTAATATTATAAGATTCTTTAGACATATAGATTATATATCATTCTATATCACACTTTTTAGACTGGTCTTTTAGGCACCCACAATTCTTTCTGTTTTAAGTTATGCATGCTCAGGCAATGGAACGGGGACCATTCGGATCTGTCTTAAAGGATAGATCTAGATCAGGTGACAAGAGACTCTCTCCCGTGATGGCTTTCTCAGGAGCATCTGTCTCAGGGTACATACTTCCGGAGGACTAACTGGGTGATTGTGACCATTGACGCCAGCTTGCTGGGCTGGGGAGCTGTCTGGGACTCGTTAAAGGTGCGGGAACTTTGGACTCGGGAGGAGTCTGCTCTGCCCATAAATATCTTGGAGTTGAGAGCAATTTACTATGCTCTGATGGCTTGGCCTGAGTTGTCCTTAGCCCGGTTTATCAGGTTCCAGTCGGACAATGTCACCTCAGTGGCTTACATCAACCACCAGGGAGGAACTCAGAGTTCCTTAGCTATGTAGGAGGTGGCTCGGATTGTTCTGTGGGCAGAAGCTCATAATTGATGTCTACCTGCCATCCACATTCCAGGGGTGGACAACCGGGAAGTGGACTTCCTGAGCAGACAGACATTTCATCCCGGGGAGTGGGCTATCCATCCGGAGGTGTTCTCCAGTTTAACCCTCAAAGGGGGGGTGCCAGAGTTGATATGATAGAGTCTCGGCAGAATGCCAAGCTTCCAATTTACAGTTCAAAGTCAAGAGATCCACAGGCTGCCCTGATAGATGCTCTGGTGGTTCCTTGGGATTTAAGTCTGGCATATCTGTTTCCTCTATTTGCTCTTCTTCCACAAATCATTGCTTGTATCAAACAGGAGAGAGCATTAGTAATTCTAATAGCTCCTTCCTGGCCTTGCAGGATCTGGTATGCAGACCTAGTGAAAATGTCATCTCAGCCACCTTGGAGGTTGCTTTCTAACTCAGAGTCTATTCCTTCTTCAAATCTTGCTTCTCTGAAGCCGATTGCTTGGAGATTGAATGCATAGTTCTGTTTAAGGGTGGTTTTTCTGAGTTGTCATTGAGAACATGATTCAGGCTCGCAAGCCTGTTACTAGAAAGATTTACCATAAGGTATGGCGTATATACATTTATTGGTGTGAATCCAAGGGCTATTCTTGGAGTGGGGTCAGGATTCCTAGGATTTTGTCCTTTCTCCAGGAAGATCTGGAGAAGGGATTATCAGTCAGATTTCTGCATTATCTATTTTGTTGCACAAACGTCTGGTGGATGTGCCAGATGTTCAATCTTTTTGTCAGGCCCTGGTCAGAATCAGGCCTGTGTTTAAGTCTGTTGCTCCTCCTTGGAGCCTTAACCTTGTTCTTAAAGTTTTGCAGCAGGCTCCGTTTGAGCCAATGCATTCCATAGATATTAAGTTGTTATCCTGGAAGGTTTTGTTTCTTTTTGCTATCTCTTCTGCTCAGAGAGTCTCGGAACTCTCGGCTTTGCAGTGTGATTTGCCTTATCTTAGCTTTCATGCTGATAAGGTGGTTCTTCGTACTAAGTTAGGTTTTCTTAGGAAAGTGGCTTCGGATAGAAATATTACTTAAGAAATTGTTGTTCCTTCTCTATGTCCTAATCCTTCTTCTAATAAGGAACGTTTGTTGCACAACTTGGATGTCGTGTGTGCTTTAAAATTTTATCTACAGGAGACTAAGGATTTTCGCCAGTCTTCTGCCCTGTTTGTTTGTTTCTCTGGAAAGTGTAAGGGTCAAAAAGCTACTGCTGCTTCTCTTTCTCTCTGGTTGAGAAGTATTATTCATTTTGCTTATGAGACTGCTGGTCAGCAGCCTCCTGAGAGAATTACGTCTCATTCCAGGAGGGCTGTCTCCACTTCTTGGGCTTTCAAAAATGAAGCTTCTGTGGAACAGATTTGCAAGGCTACAACTTGGTCCTCTCTGCATACTTTTTCCAAATTTAATGCTTTTGCCTCAGCTAAGGCTTCTTTTGGGAGAAAGGTTCTTCAAGCGGTGGTGCCTTCTGTTTAGGTCTGCCTGTCTTCCTATCCCTCCCTAGTCATCCGTGTCCTCTAGCTTGGGTATTGGTTCCCACTAGTAATTGATGATGTTGTGGACTTTCCATACCTTTGGAAAGAAAACAATATTAATGCTTAACTGATAAATCTATTTCTTTCCAGATATGGAGAGTCCACGGCCCCACACTTTAATTTTAAGACAGTTATTTTTTTATTAAACCTCAGGGACCTCTACGCCTTTGTGTAATTCTTTTGTTCCATTTCCCTTTATTTGAATGACTGGGGTTTATGGGTAGGGGAGTGACACTTAACAGCTTTGCTGTGGCACTCTTTGCCTCCTCCTGCTGGCCAGGAGTGATATTCCCACT
Source organism: Bombina bombina (assembly GCF_027579735.1). Taxonomy (NCBI): domain Eukaryota; kingdom Metazoa; phylum Chordata; class Amphibia; order Anura; family Bombinatoridae; genus Bombina; species Bombina bombina. The sequence goes on along the minus strand of NC_069501.1, from coordinate 723,179,202 downwards.
AGTAATTGATGACTTTGTGGACTCTCCATATCCGGAAAGACATAGATTTATCAGGTAAGCATAAATCTTGTTTTCCTGGACACAAATAAAGGAACCCTAAATAAAACATTGACTGAAGGGTGTTTGCCCCTATTTTAATTGTTAGTGTTCAGATTAAGCACATTAAAGCAACACTAAACTATTCATGGATACTGCCATTATGGAACCTAGGTTACACTGTAGGTAGCTGAAGAAGAGTTAGCACTGGAATGTACTGAGAGACAGATTTCAACATGGTGGCATCCATGACTAGATGGAGGCAGGAAAAACCTCAATACTATGCTTATATAATGTTTTTAGTGTGTAATGCTCCTTTAATAACTTTAATATATTAGATAAACAATAAATACTCATCTGCCAACATTACTATAACCCAGTAAATACTTAAAGCAACAGGGGCAAAATAGGTGTGCTAACAATGTGTAATGAATAAACTCAATTATTCTCTAAGCAACAGGTTTGAAGTTGAAAAAGTATGGAGATCATATTTAAGTGAGAATGTCACAACTCTAAGCAACGATATGTCAAGTAACTATAGTTAAACTGCAACTGCAGAGCTACTTTAAGTTTTTTTCCTAAAATATAGAAACATAGAATGTATGTTTTTTTAGACAAACTACAGTATGTTCCCAAACTTAAGGAGCAATTAATATAGGATCTCACTTTCATTAACATTATTACTGGTGAATAGGTAACGCAGCTCCAGTGGTGTTATGATGAGTTACTAATCAAGTATATATCCAGAACTGCAGTAGATGTAATATATTAACTGCACAAGGGATCTTGTAAAAACAAAGGTGTTTGACGGAACGTATCGAGTGAAATAGCTTACCTCAATTCCAGTAGCGATGGTAATTTAGAAAAGCGCCAAGCAGCCAGGCTTTATTTACTTAGCGTTTATTTGAGGAATCAATACAATGTTTGCATGCTGAAGAGGATATGAGATGCAAGCAGCTGCAGACAGGATCAGGCATGCGGCACACAATGGTGACATCTGTCCGTAGGTCGATAGAGGCAAAAGGTAAGTTCAGAATGGATAGGGGATGGCTTCTAAGCAGGTTTACGCTCCTGCTTCCACAGCAATGATATACAAAGTAACGGCCTGGAAGGGAAATCAATCCTTGCGAGATAAAAGGCATACATCCAAAGTAGGAGTCACTACTTCAATACCAAGCAATGAAATGTATAAAAAAACCTGTCTTTTATTGGAGTGAAGTAGGAGAAAAGGTTAACGCCACTTAAAGCCATACTGGCATAGGATGGCTGATAGATTTAATATGTTACAGAGTTCCTCTAATAAAGAGCTGCTCTGAGGTTCACGGACAGGGACGATCCGGGTGGCGTCTATGGAATATGGAAACTAATCTTGGTGCAGAAAAGTTTGTAGAAGGCTCCCAGGAATCTTCCTTATGTGGAAAATTCTTCCAATGGACTAAGTACTGTAAGCGTCCTGAAACTCGTCTTGAGTCTAATACATCTTGGACTTCGAATTCCCGATCAGGTTCTATGGGGATAGAAGATGAGGAAGGAACATGATGACTTCGAAGAGACTGGTAGGGTTTTATTAATGAAACGTGGAACGTCAGATGAATCTTAAATTGTGGTGGTAGATCAAGAGTGACAGTGTTATCATTAATAATCCTTTTGACTGGAAAGGGTCCTATATAAAACCTATTAAATGTCCTACTTGGGGTAGTAAACCTAAGGTGTTTAGTGAAAAGACAGACCAAGTCTCCTAAAGAAAACACAGGTGAAGGTCGTCGTCTAAGGTCATAATATTTTTTTTTGTAAATTTTGAGCAGTTTTGATATTTTCAGACAGTAGGGAGAATGTTTTGGACATGGAGTTAGTTAAGTCATTTACTATAGGACAATAACTTTGAATTTCTGGGTATAAGTAAATCGTAGGGTGGAAACCAAAATTAGAGTAGAAAGGAGTTGTCTTGAGAGATAAATGGTAGGAGTTGTTATAAGCAAATTTCCGCTAATGGTAGTAGTGTCAACCAATTATCTTGTTTGGTGGTATAACATCGAATGTACTGCTTGAGCCACTGATTAGTACATTTAGTCTGACTATTCATTTGGGGGTGAAAAGCTGTACACAATTTTTGTTCAATGTTAAGAGTTTGCCATAACTGACGTCATAATTTAGAGGTAAATTGAGTTCCTCTATCTATAGTGATGGAGGATGGGAAACCATAAAGTTTTATGACATTGATGATGAGCAGGTTAACAGTCTCCAATGAAGTGGGGAGTTGGTGGTAAGGTACAAAATGACCCAGTTTCGTAAATAAATCGACTATGACCATGATGGTTTTATTCTTATCAGAAGGTGGAAGATCAACAATGAAATCAATGGCTATTTCTTTCCATGGTCTTTCTGGAAGTGATAGTAGGTATCCTGTGGGATGTTTCCTATCTATTTTACAAGTATTGCAGATCTCACAGGTTTGAATGTGAGTTTCTATAACCTTGAACATGTTAGGCCACCAAAAAAATAATTTTAAATGTTCCATAGTTCTGTGGATTCCAGGATGTCCAGCCAAATGTGATGTACATGTACATAATTTAGGACAAAGTTCCATAATGAGAGGGAAATATAACATTTGTTATTATGGTAATATATGCCATCTAATTTGCAGTTGTAGGCGGATTTTGATGTATCTAAATTCTGTTCATCTTTAATGATATGTGATATAGTGGAGGTGAAACCAATGAACTGTTGAATTGGTATGAATTGGTCAGAAGGCACTGTTTTGGGCTTCGGTAACATTCTAGATAAGATGGCTGCCTTAGCGTTTTTTAAAGCTGGTCTATATGCTATTAAATAATCAAATCTGGAAAAGAACAAACTCCATCTCACTTGTCTACATGTTAGAGTTCGATTGGTTTTTAGATACTGGAGATTTCTGTTATTTGTATAAATCATTATGGGATGACGGGTACCTTCAAGTAAGTGTCTCCAATGTTCTAATGCACACTTCATAGCAAGCAACTCTTTCTCACCCACATGGTAATTTAGTTCAGATGGGGTCATTACTCTGGAGTAAAATGCAATTGGATAAAGGGGTTCTTTTATTGAACTCCTTTGGGAAAAAATAGCTCCTATCGCACAGTCCGAAGCGTCTACTTCAAGAACGTATTGGAGTTTCGGATTTGGGAAGGACAATTTTGGAGCAGTAGAAAAGGATTTCTTCAAAAACGAAAAAGCATTGTCTGTTGCTATTGACCAGGCAAAACTTGTATTCAGTTTGGTTAGATTGGTTAATGGTTTTACAATAGTAGAGAAGTTTTTTATAAATTTTCTATAAAAATTGTCAAAACCTAAGAATTTCTGTACGTGTTTTTATTCTTAGGAATTGGCCAATCGTGTATTGCTTTTACTTTGGTTTCTTCCATATGTATACCTTTGGGTGTTAAATGGTACCCAAGGAATGTGATGTCAGTGGTAGGAAAAAAATATTAATAAGACTAATATACTGAGTCACTTGGTACATAGAGAGATGTATGGAGAGTTTTCTGTGGAGTATGCGGCACAATACAATCAATCAACAAGCTGTGGGGATTCTATTTTGACTCACCACCTCGAGGACAAGCTAAAATACAGTCAGGACCTGCGGGGACCGTGGTTCATTACTTCTTTCACCCCTTGTCATTCAATCCACCAACCGTTGCTCAAACCATGCTGTTAAACACTCAAGGAGCTCTCACCGCCCCCGCTACAACTGCAGTGTGTGTACCTGGTGCCTCCGGATGATGTCAACAATCCACCCCTGTTCGCTCTCATAGTAGCTTGTAACCTATTAACCGGTCGCTCTCAAGGCTGCAAATAGCATCCAATGCTCAGCGGTCCGCAAAGAAGAGTCTTTAGAGCAGGAACAAAGGAGCTCCCCACTATCCAGGAGATACTGTAATAGCAAGTAAGATCACAGTCTTACATGTTTCGGTGGTACTTTGCCGTAATCATAGACCATATGTGACATTAGGATGCAACTAATATTTAAAGGGCAAGCCCCTTCTCAATTGGTTAATTAAAAACACACCCATTATTCTTGCTACCAGTGATAAATACAAAGGATTATCCCCATTAATAACATACGCCTAGATTTAGAGTTTTGTCGGTAAAGACCCGCGGTGCTAACAAGCCTTGGTTTCCAGCACACCCTTAAGACAACGCTGGTATTACGAGTTGTCTGAATGGCTGCGTTAGCCTCAGAAAAGGGGTTAATAACTTTATTATAGTAGCGGCGACGTTGGGGGCGGGAGATTAGGGGTTAATAATTGTAGGTAGGTGGCGACAATTTTAGGGAGGGCAGATTAGGGGTTAATAAAATTTATTATAGTGTTTGCGAGGCGGAAGTGCGGCGGTTTAGGGGTTAATACATTTATTATAGTGGCGGCGATGTCCGGTCGGCAAATTAGGGGTTAATAAGTGTAGGTAGGTGGCGGCGACATGGGGGGGGGGGCAGATTAGGGGGTAATAAATATAATATAGGTGTCGGCGATGTTAGGGGCAGCAGATTAGGGGTTCATAGGGATAATGTAGGTGGCAGCGATGTCCGGTCGGAAGATTAAGGGTTTAAAAATTAAATTATAGGGTTTGCGATGTGGGGGGGCCTCTGTTTAGGGGTTCATAGGTAGTTTATGGGTGTTAGTGTACTTTATAGCACAGTAGTTAAGAGCTTTATGTTCCGGCGTTAGCCCATAAAGCTCTTAACTACTGACCTTTTTTTGCAGTTGGAGTCTTGTCGGTAGTAATACGTAATATGTAATAATCGGATTTGGCAAATCCCATAGAAAAGATAGGATACGCAATTGACGTAAGGGGATTTGTGGTAGCCTTGAGTCGCGGAAAGAAAGTGAGCGGTAGACCCTTTACTGCTTGACTCTAAATACCAGCGGGCGTTAAAAAGCAGCGTTAGGACCCCTTAACGCTGCTTTTTAACCCTAACGCCGAACTCTAAATCTAGGCGATAAGAACTTAACATATAAATAGTATACATTTGATAATATAATATTATTTTACTTGTGTTAATATCATCTGTCCTGAACATGACACACTAAGTATCAACTATTAGTTACATAGTGGGATAATGATACCCCAGATCAAATAAATATATAAATAACAAAAAACAAAAATTGCAGATGTCAATATTAAATATTGATGATAGCGAAGAACTTCTTTAGACTCTAGTTAAGCATGTGGATATGAATGTATTATCTGCAAATAAATGCAAAGTTAAATTCATATTCGAAATAACGACATGAAATCCATATAGTCTATATAAATACAAAAAGTTAATTATGTAATTTTCTGAATTAAAGCCGGCAGGAGTCAAGGTACCTAATTTATTAATCCAGTACACTTCCTGTCTGGCCAAGATAGACCACTTATCACCCCCTCTAGGGGGGTTCTTAATCAACGCTATTGCATTTCACTTAAAAGTGGACACATGTCCCTTGTGAACATCGATAAAGTGTCTGGCAAGTTCAGAACATTGTTTGACACTTGTGATATATCCAAGATGCTCATGTATCCTGGTACGGACATCTCGGGTAGTCATCCCTACATACTGTTTGGAATGAATTGAGCATTCTATTAGGTATATCACAAATGTTGAAGAGCATTTTAAACAGCCCTTAGTATCAAAACTTTGACCTGTTGAAAATGAAGCAAAATTTTGACCTAATTTGATGTGATCACATGCCTTACAACTCTTCCCACACCTGTCAGTACCATTATGGGTAAGCCAAGAGCAATTGCTCATAGGACTTTTCAATTGGCTAGGGGACACTAAATTGCCAAGAGTGAGATTCCTCGAATACACAAATTTACAACCTTGTTTGATACAATCCTTGAGTAAGTCATCCCCATATAAAATGGGCAAATATTTCTTGTTGACATTACACACCTGATAGTATTGAGAGGAAAATTTGGTGACAAAGGTTGGTTTCCTAGTAGTTTCATTGTGCCTGTTTTTCTTCATTTTTGGTTTGTGCAACAATGTAGTACGTTCCTATATTTTTGTCTCTTCAAGGGTCTTAATAATTAGTTCCTCAGAGTACCATCTCTGTTTCAACCTATATGCCAGGACTTTAGATTCTACCTCGAATGTATCATCACTTGAGCTAATGTGTCGATTCCTCAAAAATTGCCCTTTCGTCAAATTTTTATTTAATATCTAAGAAATTAATCTCAGACTTATGCCACTCATACGTAAATTTGATCTCTACACAACTATTCAGGTACTCCACAAAGCTATCAGCCTCATTATGTCTAAATGTACTAATGGAAATAAGATCATCTATAGACCTCTTATAGTATGTGATCTCAAAAGAAAAGGGGTTGCTATCTCCTAGAAGAAAGGTATATTCCAGCTAACCCATAAACAGGTTGGCATATGATGGGGAGAATTTTGCACCCATCACCGTACCTCTCTTCTGGAGATAGAAAACTACCTAAAAAAATAAAATAATTAAGTTCCAACAGGAACTTGATCGATCTAAGTATGAAATCCTTAGTTTTTCATCATTATAGTCATAAGATCTCATCCTATTAGCTGATTAGAACAGCCAAAAGGATGAGAGCTGCTCAAATCCTATTGGCTGATTGGAACAGCCAATAGGATTTTAGAAGCTCTAATCCTATTGGCTGATTGGAACCTTTCAGCCAATAGGAATGAAAGGGACGCCATCTTGGATGTTGTATGCTCTAGCAGCTCTAATCCTATTGGCTGATTGGAACCTTTCAGCCAATAGGAATGCAAGGGACGTCATCTTGGATGTTGTCACTTGCATTGAAGTTCCAGTTTACGGCGGCGACTGTATGAAGACGAGCTCCGCACCGGATGTCTTCAGGATGGACCTGCTCCGCACCGGATGGATTAAGATAGAAGATGCCGCCTGGATGAAGACTTCTTGCTGCATGGATGAGGACTTTGCCGGCTGGATAAAGATGGAAGAGGCCGCCCGGATGAAGACTTCTTGCCGGCTGGATGGATCCTTCAAGCAGGACTTCAATAACTGTAAGTGGATAGTCGGGGGTTAGTGTTGGGTTTATTTAAGGTTTTTTTGGGTGGGTTTTATATTTAGATTAGGGTCTGGGCAGGTAAAAGAGCTAAATGCCCCTCAAAAGGCCCCTTTAAGGGTCATTTGTAGTTTATTGTAGGCTAGGGTTTTTTTTTATTTGGGGGGGGGTTAGTTTGATAGGGCTATTAGATTAGGTTTAATTCTTTTTTATTTTTGATAAAAATGTTTTCGTAATTTTTTATTTGTTGCAACTTAGCATTTTTTTTTTCTCAGTGACTATAAGTGTGGCACAGTCATACAATGCCACCTTTAACACAAGTCATTGAGTGAAATGTCTTCCCTATCAGATCTGCCCTGGTCAAATGTAAGTGCTATTGTTGTGAAGTGGAATTGTCTAGGAGCAATAATAGATCAACCACACAAACTTACAGACTGTAGCTGAAGAGCATACCACATAAAAAAAAAAAACCTGTTGCATTAATCACTACAGAGTTTCAAATTACTTCTGGAAGCAATATCAGCAAAAGAACTATGTGTTGGGAGCCTCATGAAATGGGTTTCCATGGCTGAGCTGGTGTATACAAGCATCACATCAACATGTGCAATGTCAAGTATCGTCTGGACTGGTGCAAAGCACCCTGTCATCTTAATGCTACAGGATACAAAGACATTTTAGACAATTAGTAGCTTCCAACTGTGGCAGCAGTTGGGAAAGGCCCTTTCCTCCTTTCCTGTTCCAGCTTTACTGTGCTCTTATGCACAAAGCAAGATTCATAAGACATTGTTTGTTGAGTTTAGTGTGGAGGAACTCGGGTGGCATGCACAGATCCCTGACCCCATTGAACACCTTTGCGAGGCATAGTAATGATGAATGTGACCAAGACCTTCTTGCCCAACATTAATGCCTGATCTCACAAATGTGCTTTTGGCTGAAATGGCACAAATTTTCACAGATATACTCCAAAATATTATGGAAAGCCTTCCCATAAGAGTTTCACAGAATCTTAAAACAAATATGTCTCCAAACTAAGAGTTCATTTTCCATTCCATCAAGTTTAGAGATTTGAGATTCGGATGGAAAAAAGGACCTAGGGACAAAGTCTGACTGCAAAGGAAGAGGCCAATGAGGGCAACTGGACATCTGAACCAAAGTTGCATACCAAATCCTGCGAGGCCATGCTGGGGAAATCAGGATTACAAATTACTTCTCTAGCCTTATCTTGGAAATAACTCTGTGAAGAAGAACCAGAGGAGGAAATAGATAAGCAGGCTGAAATGACCAAAAAACTACTAGAGCATCCAGTACCTCTGCCTGAGGATCCCTGAACCTTTCAAAGTACCTGGGAAGCTTGGAGTTCAAACAAGAGGCCATCAGATCTATTTCTGGGAGACTCCAAAGATCCACAATCTGATTGAACACATCCTGATAAAAAGAGAACACTCCCCTGGATGTAGAGACTGACAATTGAAAAAGTCTTTAAATTGTTCACTCCTGGGATGTTAATCGCAGAGACCAAGAGAAAATTCAAGATACCTCCATCATAGCCAGGGAACTGTGAGTTACCCCCCCCCCCCCCCGATGGTTGACATAAGCTACTGATGTGACATTGTCTGTCTGGAAATGGAGATAAGACTCCATTTTCAACAGAGGCCAAGCTTGAAGGGCCCTGAACAATTGCACAGAGTTCCAGAACATTGATGGGCAACCTCGCCTCCTGAGGATCCCAAACCTACCGTGCTGTCAGAGACCCCCAAACAGCTCCCCAACCTGAAATACTTGCATCTGTAATGATCATGGTCCAGATAGGATGAGCAAAAGAAGCCCCCTGAAAAATAAACTGATGATCCAGCCACCAAGTAAGAGACTGACTTGTACTGTGATCTAAAAATATCTTTTGAGACAGTTGAGTATAATCTATTACCATTGACACAGCATACAAAGCTGAAGAGGTCTCATGTGAAATCAAGCAAATGGGATTACATCTAAAGCTGCAATCATGAATCTTAGTACTTTCATACACAGAGCCACTGAAGGGAACAAAAGAGACTGAAAATTCAGACAAGCTGACATGAATCTTAACTAACTTTGCTCTCTTAGAGAAAGACTCATGGACACTGAGTCTAATTGGAAATCCAGGAAAGTAACCTTCGTCTGAGGAACCAAATAACTCTTTGGAAAATTGATCCTCCAACCATGTTTTTGAAGAAACAATAGTTGGTTGGTGTGAAATTCTGCTAAAAGGAAAAGACGGAGCTTGAACCAAAATATCGTCCAGGTAAAAAAATACTGAAAAACTATGAGCTCCTATTACAGACAAAAGGGCACCCATAACTTTGGTAAATATTCTTGATGCTGTAGCCAGACCAAATGGAAGAGCAACACATTTAAAGTTCTTGTCCAGAATAGCAAACCTCAGAAAGTAGTAATGTTCTCTGAGAATTGGAACATAAATGTTAGCATCCTTTAAATCTATTGTGGACATAAACTCACCTGGCTGAACAAAAGACAGAATAGTCCTAATAGTTTTCAGTCTGAAAGATGGAATCCTTCCAAACTTGTTCAGAGTCTTTTGATCCAAAACTAGTCTAAAAGTTTCCTCCTTCATCGGAACAATGAAGAGATTTGAATAGTGATGTCGCGAACATAGACTTCAATAGGCAGGCGAATTTTAAAACCCACAGGGACTCTTTCTGGCCACAATAGTGATGGAAAAGTTGTTTCAAGGGGACTAACACCTGGACTGTGGCATGCCGGAGGGAGATCCATGGCAAAACTCCCATGGAAAATTACATAGTTGATGCAGAGTCTGGTTTTAATCCATAAAGGGCATAAATCTCCTAACATTCCTAAATTGTTTGGAATAACGTGCTTTAAAACATCAGGTATGATGTTGTATCGATCAGGTAGTGTAAGGGTTACGCCCGCTTCACAGTGACAGACCAAACTCCCCGTTGATGTGGAGCAAGACACAGCAGCAGAAGAGGACTCAGCCGAGGAGGTTATGGAAGAGGATGGAGTAGGAGGAGTAGAGGAGGTGGCAGCAGGCCTGCCTGCAAGTCGTGGCGGTGTCACCAACTCCTCTGCAGAGCCACGCATTCCATGCTTGGCAGCCGTCAGCAGGTTTACCCAATGCGCAGTGTAGGTGATATACCTGCCCTGACCATGCTTTGCAGACCAGCTATCAGTGGTCAGATGGACCCTTGCCCCAACACTGTGTGCCAGACATGCCATTACTTCCTTTTGCACAATCAAGTACAGGTTGGGGATTGCCTTTTGTGCAAAGAAATTTCAGCCAGGTACCTTCCACTGTGGTGTCCCAATAGCTACAAATTTTTGGAATGCCTCAGACTCCACCAGCTTGTATGGTAAAAGCTGGCGGGCTAAGAGTTCAGACAAGCCAGCTGTCAGATGCCGGGCAAGGGGGTGACTTTGTGACATTGGCTTCTTACACTCAAACATGTCCTTGACAGACACCTGACTGTGGGCAGATGAGCAGGAACTGCTCAAGGTGAGAGACGGAGTGGCGGATGGTTGAGAGGGGGCAAGGAGGACAGTAGTGGTTGACGTGGCTGAAGATGCTGGACCAGGAGGAGGATGGCGGCTTTGAGTTTGTGTGCTGCTTGTACTCATGTGTTGATCCCATAGGCGTTTGTGATGTGCGATCATGTGCCTTCACAAAGCAGTTGTACCTAGGTGGGTGTTGGACTTCCCATGACTCAGTTTCTTTTGGCACAGGTTGCAAATGGCATCTCTGTTGTCAGAGGCAGACACACAAAAGAAATGCCACACTGCTGAGCTCTAACGACCTAGGACGTGCAGGGTACGTCCTCAAAAAAAAGGTAGTTAACGCCTGAGGACGTACCCTGCACGTCCTCGGTGTGGAAAGCAGCTGGAAGCAATCCTGCTCGCTTCCAGCTGCTTTCCGGTTATTGCAGTGATGCCTCGATATGGAGGCATCCTGCAATAACCTTTGGTAGCCATCCGATGCAGAGAGAGCCACTCTGTGGCCCTCTCTGCACCGGAGATCAGTGGCTTTCCTCGTTGGTGGGTGAGAGCAGACTAGGGAGGCGGGTGGCGGCCATCAATGGCCCTGGTCATGTGGAGGGAGGCGGGATCGTGGGCGGGGATGGCCGGGGGCACGCACGTGCATGGGAGGGTGGGGGCGGGCGCGTGCACGGGGAGGGAGCGGGTGGGAACCGCTACACTACAGAAAAATCTGTAATAAAAAATGTTGAAAAAAGGGATAGTAAGTAAAAAAAAAAAACCATCAGTAAGGTGGTGGGGGTTTGTCTGTGGGGGGGAAAGATACACTACAGAAAAAAAACCTAACAAAAAAAGCCCTTTTTTTGCAAACTGGGTACTGGCTGCCAGTACCCAAGATGGCCCCCAATAAGGCAAAATGTAAAAATAGCCTTGGTCCCAAACGGACAGAAAATGGAAAAGTGCTGTGGTCATTAAGGGGTTAATGTACACTACTGTTACACCAGATATGAGTTGCACTGGTGTGACACTGTGCCCTGGCAGGCACTGAAACGCACACGTGTGAAGGAAATTGACTGCTATTATTTCACAGTCAAAAAAGTTTTTTTTTTTTTAAATGTACACTACTGTTACACCAGATATGAGTGGTGGCACTGGACAAGTGGGCACAGTATACGCTGTGAGCCTGACACACACGCTGGCAGGCAGGCAACTGCAATTAGATTACACAGGAAAAAAACTGATGTTCTAGCCCTAAAAAGGGCTTTTTGGGGTGCTGTCCTTACAGCAGAGATCAGATGAGTCCTTCAGGACTGTAGTGGACACTTAATACACTAGCCTAGCTATTGATTTCCCTATTAAATCATCAGCAGCTACACTGTCCCTCCTCTCACTAAGAATGCAGCTTCCGAATGAATCTAAAATGGATGCTGTCCAGGAGGTGGGAGGGTCTGGGAGGGAGTGTCTGCTGCTGATTGGCTGGAATGTGTCTGCTGACTGTGAGGTACAGGGTCAAAGTTTACTCAATGATGACGAATAGGGGGTGGACCGAACATTGCATATGTTCGCCCGCCACAGCGAACGCGAACAAGCTATGTTCACCGGGAACTATTCGCCGGCGAACTATTCGCGACATCACTAGATTTGAATAAAATCCCATCCCCTGTTCCTGCAAAGGTACTGGAGAAATCACTCCCATATCTCCAGATCTGAGACAGATTGAAGAAAAGGTTGAGCTTTTACAGGATTCCTTGGAACATTGGATAGGAAAAAAAAAACCTTCCCCTGGGAGGCCTTGTTGCAAATCTAATTCAATATCCCTAAAAACAATATTCTGATTCCAGGGATCTGGTATAGATTGAAACCTTGCCCCTTGAAAGAGGCTTTATCTGCCCCCTACCAAAACAACTGGGTCGGGGCCCACACCTTCATGCAATTTTAGAATAGGGGACAGATTTCTTACCCTGTTTAGACTTGTTCCAGTTAGGAACCAGAGTAACCTTGCTTTTGAACAGAGGAGTCAGTTTTCTGTTTTTTTATTCCGATGAAAGAAACGAAAACTATTAGAAGTTTGGAATTTCCTTTAGACTTCCTGCCTTGAGGAAGAAAACCTCCTTTACCCCCAGTAATAGTAGAATGAATTGAATCTATATCAGATTCCAAATAACTTCTTTGCCTGAAAGGAAAGAGTCAATAATCTAGATTTAGACACAAAGGGGTAGATTTATCAAATGTCGGGCAGACATAACCCTCTGTAGCGGATCATGTCTGCCCAACATCGATAAATGCTGACAGCATACGCTGTATGAATTTATCATTGCACAAGCCTTTCTGGTGAAATGCTTTAGCAATGCCACCCCTGCACATTCGTGGCCAATCAGCCGCTAGCAGGGGGTGCCTCAGAGGTGGCTGCTGCTTAACTTAAGTTTCAAGCAGAACTGAAACTTCGGGGGTATATTGCAGCATCCGCTGCTTGATAAATCTACCTCCATATCAGCATTCCAGGATTTAAGACTCAAGGCCCTTGTGGCAAGAATTGCTAAAGACATGCTTTTTACATTAATTTTTATAATAAACACAGCATCACAAATAAAAGAATTGGCACTCTGAAGCAAACCCAATAGATTTGCACTAATAGGGTCAACAGAAAACTGTTCTGACAGACTAGCAAGGAAATAGTAAAAAATCTGTCCCAGGGCCATATATAAAAACATATATAGATAAACTTTTTTAAATAAAAAGTGCCCATAATATAGCTAAATGAGTATCTATATGTTTCTTAATAAATAAAAATATACTTACCAATAGACACTCGTCTACTAGCAATCAAGTAGCAGGGAGCCAAACAGGTACTGAAACATATCAGCAGAAGTTACGGAATAGGAGTATATTTATAGATCCATGAAGGGAGGCAGAGGACATGTCCCTGTGACCGATTACATAGGGTATATTAATGATTTCCCATTAGGTGAAAACAAAGCTACATAAACCATACCCCAAATACATCCCTCTGACAAGCACTGTACTCTGAGGGGAAACGGGCCTCTAATTAGACTAAAAACCCCTTTCCCTGAAGATTCACATGTACATCTTCATTCTTCAGCTACCTCCAGCGGAGGCAAAGCAAAGACTGAGGTATGGCTGAGGTGGGAGGGGTTTAATAGAGCTCTAGGTTTTGGGAATCCTAATGGTAGGGAAGAGTAATTCCCATGAGTAATAGATCATATACGCTCACCACCTGCATGAAATAAATATTGTTTCTGATTATTCAAAGGGGAAGGTTTACCATTACTTTAAAAATTGTAATCAGCTCAGTTCAGCGCTATCATTACATTTATTAGGACCATTATGAATGGCAACATCAGAATGACTCACCAATCCACCCTGCTATTTTTAAACTTTTGAGTTTGTATATGAACACAATGCAAGAACATGAAAACACTGTATTTTGATTTGTGGCTGTTAACGTCAATTAGAGAAATGTTTGCAGTGCTGGTGATGGGCGCTGGCCCTTTCAGTCATTCCAAGATTTTCTTTGGTATGCAACCCATGGCTTTCTGGGAACTGAAGGGTTAAACCAATTTATTGGAGAATACGGTGAGGGAGGCTAGTTTTACCGTAGGAATTTATGAAAGAAAAACATACCTGTTAATAGTTTGTCAATAGAATCTAATTCTATGTGTCTCTATATTTCAATAAGAACAATTAAACAATATTTATCATTTTTTTAAAATGTTGGCAAAATAATTTTGTTTGGTTTAAAGAAAAGTTTTAGGAATATAATGCTAACTTATAACTATGCACTTATTTAAAGATTTTTAAGACTATGAAATAATATGATGTCTTAATGGCATAAAAAAAATATATATTTTTTTTACCAATTTATATCAGCACTGCTGCTATTTTGCCATTGATGTAAAGATAGGACTATAAAAGAATTTACATGTCTTGTATCCTTTCTTTTCTTCCTACACCTTTTCATTTTCAGAAAATAATAGAAGCAGTTGAGAATGTAAAACTGATGGTAAATCCTAGAGTTTTTTAAATAAAGGGGACTTTCAGTCATGAACTATAAATTACTTCATGCTGAAAGGTATTTTATTTGCCAGCAGCGTATGCCGCGATGAGTGGCCCAGGCTGCCCACGGCAGAGCACTATTTTAACAATGAGGTGACATTTCCACCTCTTAGCCAGTAGCCATGCAGGCCAGTTGGCATGATGTTGTATTGCTAGCAGGCTATTGGCTAACATCACTTCATTGATAAAATAGCGTTCTGCCGTGGGCGGCCTGAGACACTCAGCATGGTATAAGCTGCAGGCAAATAAAGGAACTTTCAGCATCAAGTATTTTATACTTCATGATTGAAAGTCCCCTTTATTTGAAGCACTGGTAAATCCTAGTGTTTCACAAACACTAGGATTTATCATCATTTTAAGTAAAATAAACTACAGTCTTCTAAGGATAAACATTTATTTTACATTTCGATGCTTCTCTAACAAGAAAATATCATTTTATTTCATTGCTTTAATTATTTTAAAACTGTGTTTAAACTTACACTGCTAATACTAATGGTTTAGAGGAAAAGGAATAATCATTACACAATAAAATACCTTGCATACACCAAGGGAAAAAAAAAGATATTGTGTAAAGGAAATAATTTTAAATAAATATTAATTGAAGATGCTCAGCAAACAATATTGATAGAACTAGGACACCAGATACGTCCTAAGGAGGTGTGCTCATGCAGGAAAGAAAGTAAAACAAATGGAGGTAGGCCGCACTCTTGACGAGATGGATGATGCACAGATAGAACCTATAGAGGGAACACAAAGAGGCGCCATATAGGGTGATATTGGCTTGGATGGCCAGAGGACAGTGATGTATTAAGGACCCTTCCAGGTGGCTACTTACAAGACGTAGCGGCACAATTGGAGTGCCTAGCTGTACAATACGGGACCAACAGAGTTGCCTGTAAGACTCAATCGGCTGGAGCGTCATACACCAAATCATGTGGCGGGGCAGGCCAATCACGATGGAGATGTAGTAAGCCAGTCACCAGTGATAGTTAGCCAAGACGTCACATAGACATTGGGAGATCAGAGATACACAAACCAATCTTCCAATAGGAGAATAAGGAGAATGGAGCGAGTAATAGAAAAAGTATGTATAATTTATTGTACAACACTAGCACAGCAACGCGTTTCTCAGCAACATATATGCCATTTCATCAGGCTGTATGAAAATCATTGACTACTTGCTCATTATATAAAAATGTTAAACAATCGTACGCCAATTATAAACCACACCTCCCAACGTCAGAGTATAAGATATACCCCTAAAGGAAAAGACTAAAGCATTCAAATGTTGTTAAACCATGGTCATACGATAGGGAAACATAATCATTCTTAAAAACATGTTAAAAAAAACTAAAAACAAATCAGAATAATACAAGGTATACATATTGCTGTCATATTGAATTGACATTGTGTGTAAGCGATCTATGTCGGTCAATTAATAACATGTAAAAAATATATACAGATATAAAATTGGGGGACACATGATTTATAGTTGGCAATTAAATAGTAATAGTGTATAACCCTCTGTGACCAGATAGACGATTAATATACCTGTATGATCTAAAACAGATAGAGGAAATCCATAAACATAAGCTACAGATGTCACCCTCTATGTACTGGAAATTTATTTTGTATAACAGATGGAAGGGTCCTTAATACATCACTGTCCTCTGGTGATCCAAGCCAATATCACCCTATGTTGTGCCCGCTTTGTGTTCCCTCTATAGGTTCTATCTGTGCAGCAAACAATATTAAAGCAAATGGCACATAAAAAGAAACTTAAATTGCCTTAAAATATAGCTGAAGATTAATATTATTTGATAATTGATTCAGTTCTTAATTATATTTCCTCCTTAAAGAGACATGAAACCCATATTTTTTTATGAGTCAGATAGAGAATACTTTTTTTAAAACAACTTTCCAATTTACTTCTATTATCTAATTTGCTTCATTCTCTTGGTATCCTTTGTTGAAGATATGGTAATGCACACATGCAAACAAGAAGAATATATGTGCAGCCACTAATCAGCAGCTCCAGTGTCTACCTAGGTATGATTTTCAACAAATTGGAAAGTTGTTTAAAATTGCATGCTCTACACTGTGTGCACAATTATTAGGCAAGTTGTATTTTTGAGGATTAATTTAATAATTGAACAACTACAGTGCTCTCAGTCAATCCAAAATGTTAATACACCTCAAACCTGAATATTTAAGAAAGTAAAAGTAAGGTTTTGGCTTTCTTAGGATAATATCTATCTATATGCACAATTATTGGGCAACTATTAGTGTGCACAATTATTGGGCAACTAAATGAAAAAATAAAATTTTCCCATCTTACTTAATAAACTAACAACTCAAAATTTACAAATAAACATTTGTGACATTTCCACAAAAAGAAATCAGTGACCAATGTACCCACCCTTCTTTTCAATAACAGTCATAAGCCTTCCATCCATGGAGTCTGTCAGTTTCTTGAACTGTTGAAGATCAACTGTTTGTGCAGCAGCAACCACAGTCTCCCAGACACTATTCAGAGAGATGTACTGTTTTCCTTCACCATAAATCTCCCGTTTAAGAAGGGCCCACAAGTTCTCAATAGGGTTTAGGTCAGGTGAAGTCGTGAGGAAGGGGGCCATGTCATTATTCTTTCATC
This sequence comes from Bombina bombina, assembly GCF_027579735.1. Taxonomy (NCBI): domain Eukaryota; kingdom Metazoa; phylum Chordata; class Amphibia; order Anura; family Bombinatoridae; genus Bombina; species Bombina bombina. Next base: position 723,161,924 of record NC_069501.1, on the reverse strand, counting down.
TTTAAGGTCTTCACTGGCTAGCGACGCAGTGGAGTACTTTGATGCATGCAGTGGAGCATTGTCCTGCATAAATATAATTGTTTTCTTTAAGGATGCAGACTTTTTCCTGTACTACTGCTTGAAGAAAGTGTCTTCTAAAAACTGGCAGTAGGTTTGGGAGTTGATTTTGAGTCCATCTTCAATCTGAAAAGGTCCAGCTAGCTCATCTTTAATAATACCAGCCCATACCAGTACCCCACCTCCACCTTGCTTGCATCTGAGTCGAAATGGAGCTCTGTGCCTGTTACTAATCCATCTGGTCCTTCTAGAGTCACTCTCATCTCATCAGTCCATAAAACCTTTGAAAAATCTGTCTTCAGATATTTCTTGGCCCAGTAGTAACGTTTCAACTTATGTGTCTTGTTCAGTGGTGGTCAGGTTTCAGCCTTCCTTACCTTGGCCATGTCTCTGAGCACTGAACACCTTGTACTTCTGGGTACTCCAGGTACGTTGCAGTTCTGGAATATGACTGCACTGGAGGATAATGTGTTCCTGGTAGCTTCACATTTGATTCTTCTCAAATCTTTGGCAGTTAATTTGCATCTTTTTTCCAAAAAGTCCATAACAATTGTATTTAAAAATCTAAAATCCAGCCCAAAACTTAGAGCCAGAATTTGTAGTCATGGTGTGTTTAAGATCTATCTATCCCTGGTACTTAAGAATAATAAAAAGAAACTAAAGAAAATTGGCAACTACATCCAACAAAAACGTTTAATTGAAGCTGACATTATTTTCACAAAACACTGATACTGGCTAACTATAGTCTCAGTAGAACAATAATGCAATTGCATTTGCTCTAAAAATCTTATGTGTAGGCCTGGGAATGATTATATTGTAGCATAATCTATACAAGAAAAATCATGATAAATTAATCAAAATGTTGTAAATCTTAGCTTACATATTTATTCCCCTTTACTTTAAATTTAAGGAAACAGCAATACATTCACTTTAAGGGGCCTATTTATCAAAGCTTCAACTATGTTCCATTTGCCGACATCAATATGCTCACCAGACATCGCCAAACATCGCTGCTGCGGACCTGAATACGATCTCCTTATTTATAAAAAAAAGCTGTCAAAAACACGTGAGTCACGTACGGTGCGAAGAGCATCGGACTGGTGTTAACTAACAGTCATCGATTGCGCGGTTATTCGGGTTTTTCCCAACTTTATTTATACCATTTCATTACTGTCCATGAACAAGCACATTTCTCTAAAGCTAATCTTTTTTCCCCCATATGTTAATGTACAAGAAATAGCTACATTTATACTTTAACAAACAATATCTCATAAAAAGTTATTTTTATATTGATTTGTTATACAAAAAAATATGTTATATGATACTTTTACATAAATTAATGTGTATTTGCATTTCTAGAAGTCATGATATGCTTTTATCTACATTTTTTTTATAAATGATTATTAATGCTGGAATTTGTACATATATCTTTGCACATACTTGTGTGTGTGTGTGTATATGTATGTATGTATGTATATGTGTGTGTATATATATATGTATATATATATATATATATATATATATATATATATATATATATGTGTGTGTGTTATGTCGGAAATCTTTTGCAAACATATCCCTAAATGTATTTTTCTGTTCTAAACAATGTTGTCTTTCATACCTCTGTGTTTATTTATACCTCTATATGTATATAGTGTAAACTTATTATTATTCTGAGCTGGAATAATTGCGAATATATCATGTAATTGTGGTATCATATGTATTTATTTGCAATCAATGGATATTTTAAGAGCTGGGCCAGTTTTCTCTCTTATACCTGTGTAACCCCTCCTGATTGCAATCTAGTTTTAAAAAACACTCCTTCACAGGTGTTATAAAAATGGGCTGGCATATAAGATGACATTTCTTACTGAAAAAGAAATTCAAGAGAAGGAAGAGATACACTGAAAATAGCATGCCAGTAAAGAGGTGATTTTAATTTCTGCTGTATCTGAATCATGACAGTTTAAAGTTAGGTGGGCTATCCCTTTGAGCTATCAGCTTAAGATTATATTGCATCAAACATCAATTCGAATTTTAAAATCTTTGTCTAAAATATTACACTGGGTGTCCTAATGTCAGCATCAATGTTTATCTTTAATACTAATTTTACATATAGATACTTTGAAAGTATAATACACAATACATACAATACATAATGACCTAGATTTGGAGTTTGGCGTTAGCCGTGAAAACCAGCGTTAGAGGCTCCTAACGCTGGTTTTAGGCTACCGCCGGTATTTGGAGTCACTCAAAATAGGGTCTAACGCTCACTTTTCAGCCGCAACTTTTCCATACCGCAGATCCCCTTACGTAAATTGCGTATCCTATCTTTTCAATGGGATCTTTCTAACTCCGGTATTTCGAGTCGTTTCTGAAGTGAGCGTTAGACATCTAACGACAAAACTCCAGCCGCAGGAAAAAAGTCAGTAGTTAAGAGCTTTCTGGGCTAACGCCGGTTCATAAAGCTCTTAACTACTGTACTCTAAAGTACACTAACACCCATAAACTACCTATGTACCCCTAAACCGAGACCCCCCCACATCGCCGACACTCGAATAAATTTTTTTAACCCCTAATCTGCCGACCGCCACCTACGTTATCCTTATGTACCCCTAATCTGCTGCCCCTAACACCGCCGACCCTGTATTATATTTATTAACCCCTAATCTGCCCCCCTCAACGTCGCCTACACCTGCCTACACTTATTAACCCCTAATCTGCCGACCGCAAAGCGCCGCCACCTACATTATCCTTATGTACCCCTAATCTGCTGCCCCTAACACCGCCGACCCCTGTATTATATTTATTAACCCCTAATCTGCCCCCCTCAACGTCGCCTCCACCTGCCTACACTTATTAACCCCTAATCTGCCGAGCGGACCTGAGCGCTACTATAATAAAGTTATTAACCCCTAATCCGCCTCACTAACCCTATAATAAATAGTATTAACCCCTAATCTGCCCTCCCTAACATCGCCGACACCTAACTTCAATTATTAACCCCTAATCTGCCGACCGGAGCTCACCGCTATTCTAATAAATGTATTAACCCCTAAAGCTAAGTCTAACCCTAACACTAACACCCCCCTAAGTTAAATATAATTTAAATCTAACGAAATTAATTATCTCTTATTAAATAAATTATTCCTATTTAAAGCTAAATACTTACCTGTAAAATAAATCCTAATATAGCTACAATATAAATTATAATTATATTATAGCTATTTTAGGATTAATATTTATTTTACATGTAACTTTGTATTTATTTTAACCAGGTACAATAGCTATTAAATAGTTAAGAACTATTTAATAGCTAAAATAGTTAAAATAATTACAAATTTACCTGTAAAAGAAATCCTAACCTAAGTTACAATTAAACCTAACACTATACTATCAATAAATTAATTAAATAAACTACCTACAATTAACCTAACACTACACTATCAATAAATTAATTAAATACAATTCCTACAAATAAATACAATTAAATAAACTTGCTAAAGTACAAAAAATAAAAAAGAACTAAGTTACAAAAAATAAAAAAATATTTACAAACATAAGAAAAATATTACAAAAATTTTAAACTAATTACACCTACTCTAAGCCCCCTAAAAAATAACAAAGCCCCCCAAAATAAAAAAATGCCCTACCCTATTCTAAATAACTAAACTTCAAAGCTCTTTTAACTTACCAACCCTGAACAGGGCCCTTTGCGGGGCATGCCCCAAGAAGTTCAGCTCTTTTGCCTGTAAAAGAAAAAATACAATACCCAAGCCCCCCAACATTACAACCCACCACCCACATACCCCTAATCTAACCCAAACCCCCCTTAAATAAACCTAACACTAAGCCCCTGAAGATCTTCCTACCTTATCTTCACCTCACCGGGTTCAACGATCTGTCCAGAAGAGCTCCTCCGATGTCCTGATCCAAGCCCAAGCGGGGGGCTGAAGAGGTCCATGATCCGGATGAAGTCTTCATCCAAGCGGGAGCTGAAGAGGTCCATGATCCGGATGAAGTCTTCTATCAACGGCATTTTCAATCTTCTTTCTTCCGGATCCATCTTGCAGACTTCCGACGCGGAACATCCTGCTGGCCCGACGGACTAACGACGAATGACGGTTCCTTTAAGGGACGTCATCCAAGATGGCGTCCCTCGAATTCCGATTGGCTGATAGGATTCTATCAGCCAATCGGAATTAAGGTAGGAATATTCTGATTGGCTGATGGAATCAGCCAATCAGAATCAAGTTCAATCCGATTGGCTGATCCAATCAGCCAATCAGATTGAGCTCGCATTCTATTGGCTGATCGGAACAGCCAATAGATTGCGAGCTCAATCTGATTGGCTGATTGAATCAGCCAATCGGATTGAACTTGAATCTGATTGGCTGATTCCATCAGCCAATCAGAATATTCCTACCTTAATTCCGATTGGCTGATAGAATCTTCTTGGGGCATGCCCCACAAAGGGCCCTGTTCAAGGCTGGTAAGGTAAAAGAGCTTTGAACTTTAGTTATTTAGAATAGGGTAGGGCATTTTTTTATTTTGGGGGGCTTAGTTCTTTTTTATTTTTTGTACTTTAGCAAGTTTATTTAATTGTATTTATTTGTAGGAATTGTATTTAATTAATTTATTGATAGTGTAGTGTTAGGTTAATTGTAGGTAATTGTAGGTAGTTTATTTAATTAATTTATTGATAGCATAGTGTTAGGTTTAATTGTAACTTAGGTTAGGATTTCTTTTACAGGTAAATTTGTAATTATTTTAACTATTTTAGCTATTAAATAGTTCTTAACTATTTAATAGCTATTGTACCTGGTTAAAATAAATACAAAGTTACCTGTAAAATAAATATTAATCCTAAAATAGCTATAATATAATTATAATTTATATTGTAGCTATATTAGGATTTATTTTACAGGTAAGTATTTAGCTTTAAATAGGAATAATTTATTTAATAAGAGATAATTAATTTCGTTAGATTTAAATTATATTTAATTTAGGGGGGTGTTAGTGTTAGGGTTAGACTTAGCTTTAGGGGTTAATACATTTATTAGAATAGCGGCGAGATTGGGTCGGCAGATTAGGGGTTAATAATTGAAGTTAGGTGTCTGCGATGTTAGGGAGGGCAGATTAGGGGTTAATACTATTTATTATAGGGTTAGTGAGGCGGATTAGGGGTTAATAACTTTATTATAGTAGCGGTGCGGTCCGGTCGGCAGATTAGGGGTTAATAAGTGTAGGCAGGTGGAGGCGACGTTGGGGGGGGCAGATTAGGGGTTAATAAATATAATATAGGGGTCGGCGATGTTAGGGCAGCAGATTAGGGGTACATAGGGATAATGTAAGTAGCGGCGGTTTACGGAGCGGCAGATTAGGGGTTAATAATAATATGCAGGGGTCAGCGATAGCTGGGGCGGCAGATTAGGGGTTAATAAGTGTAAGGTTAGGGGTGTTTAGACTCAGGGTACATGTTAGGGTGTTAGGTGCAGACGTAGAAGTGCTTCCCCATAGCAAACAATGGGGCTGCGTTAAGAGCTGAACGCGGCTTTTTTGCAGGTGTTAGGTTTTTTTTTCAGCTCAAACAGCCCCATTGTTTCCTATGGGGGAATCGTGCATGAGCACGTTTTTGAGGCTGGCCGCTTGCATAAGCAACTCTGGTATTGAGAGTTGAAGCTGCGTTAAAAATGCTCTACGCTCCTTTTTTGGAGCCTAACGCAGCCTTTTTGTGGACTCTCAATACCAGAGTTATTTTTATGGTGCGGCCAGAAAAAAGCCGGCGTTAGTTTTTCGGGTCGTTACCGACAAAACTCCAAATCTAGCCGAATGTAACTAACAAATGGCACTTACAAGTTCTGATGAGTGATCAATGACACAAGTATCGGGCAATTTGATTAGTTAGTGATAGTTTATAATGTGTATTTGAAACAGATTGGATGATGTCATAAATCATGTGATTATACATATTCCAATCAAAGGTGGTGGAAAAATTCACTAGTGTGTGGGTTGTTTAGGAGTTTGCGTCATAATTGGTGCGAAAAGTGTTGAGTCAAATATGGCGTGAAGTGGAGAGTGGGATTTGCATTACATGGCTTAAACATGGTGCACATAGATTTTTCCAAAAAATAAAAAGGAAGTTAGCTATATTATGTTGTGTGTTTATTTAATTGTTATCTCTATATCTATTAGTGCAACAAGTTTGGGGCAAAACTTTGCACCAAATTTGTAGAAATAATATCGTCCCGTTGCTTTGTAATGAGAGACAAAGTTGTAACATAACCCATATAAGTAGTAATGTATTTTTCATTTTTATCCCTACATATACTAGTGCACCAAATGTGGAGCAATAATATTGTTTGATTTAGAAAGGGTATACAAATTTGATAAAGTTTCTAATTTACTTTTATTATGTTTATGCTTCATTCTCTTGCAGCATTGAACATAAGCTTTCTGTGTTTTCAGACTCCCATTGAGTTCTATGGCATCCGCGACCTCAAGGGTGGCGGATTGAAAACCAGGTACGCTGAGTCGGAAAAGACGCGAGCGTAAATGTAGGTTTCAAATAGAGTCGATTAGAAGGGCGAATGAGCACAATTCCGCTCGAATACCACGGTTTACAACTCGCATCGATCTGCATCGGATTGAGATTGCGGGATCATATTTTACGTCACAAATTTCAACATTTGCTGATCTTGACGCTTTAATAACTACGGCGGATCAATCTGGCTACAAATACGATGCAGAATTCCAGCATATTGTCAGTTGACACATTGATAAATATGCCCCTAAGTTAGAACCTTGCACATGCACGTGGTGCATTTTTACAGTTATGCTCCTTTAAGAATTATGGTTATAAAGAGCTTTCTTTTTTTAAATTGGAAATCACATAGCCAAAAGTTATAAAATGATAAAAGTAGGAATAGTATTGGACCTACTAAACAAAACACACAGCAGGGATTTAACCCTAATATTAACATTATCCACACAATGCAATGGTTTAACCACCATATAGTCAGTATCCCACACTTTACTGTGACATAACCTCACTATTGTCTGTACCTCATATTGTGATCTATCCTGGGAACAAAATCCTTCAGATGCCAACGTGCACAAGTCTTTATACTATTTAATTGTGCCCTCACCAACTTGTCCTGCTTCCTTTATATTTAATAAAATAAAAAAATTGCTGTGCTAGTTTGTATTTAAAATGGCATTAAAAATAACAAGCCGTTTATTTTCTGTATAAGAAGATCAAAACTTTATTGATTATGAAAATAACATATAATGGGCAACTCACTGTAAAGGGCTCATATAAATAAAGGAAAAAAGACACACTGGAAGCTGAGTCACTGATCTACAAACAAAAGCAAGATGTGGAGCACTTATTTTAAGAACAGGATGGAGAGTGGCAGTGTTTCATAGCCATAATGAGACCCAGAGAACAAGGGGAGACCATCTGTCCTGCAGCAAGCACCGTGTGCTCCAATACAGAATATTAACCAAAATTTCCTTCAGAGCAGATGCTACTTTCATGGTCTTAAATGTGAGGGCATTTGCCTCCTTTACTTCTTAAGCTAATATATTAGTAATTACCTCTTTAATTCTTCCAATTCACACTGATCATATAATGATTGCTCTTCTTTTTTTTATTTAAAAGACAGAAGCACAGTAAATGAAGATTCTTTGGACATACACAAGGAGTATTCATTTGCAGCAACCAATGTTATTGTGGGTTAAGGTATGATTACACAGTAAAAAGACATTTTTATACAAAACTACTTGATGTAACACCCAAACTTCCACCTTTTTTTATTGGATTTAAAAGTGCATGGTTTTAACAATATGCCTTTTTTTTAATAAAACATAAACTTTGGAAAAGACAAAAAAAGTACTTTTTTTTTCTTAAGTTGAGAGTCAAGTTTTAGAAATCCTACCTCTTCTTTCTATGACACTTAGTGCGTTTAAAATAAATAAATAAAGAAAAACCCCATACAAACTGATATATATATATATATATATGATTTCATCTCTGGAGGCTCTTTTTTCCAGTGATAGATATCTTTTAAATATATCTGATTAAAATTTTGCTTAAAAATTAAGTTTCCTGTTCAGTGAGGTGTTTACACTTTAACAAGGGGAGGCGCCGCTCCTGGATGTCACACTTTTCTTAGGCTCCTGACCTCTCCAGGATTTACCTCAATTTTAACCTCCTTACATTCAAAATTCATCACAATTATTTCAAGGACCAATATCAACTCCACATAAGGCACAACTAGACTCATTATACAAAAAATCAGTAAGAGACTGACAAAAGGGTACAAATATAGCACTCTATGAACGTTATTATTGGTACAAAAATAGGAAATTAAAATATAACTTTTACTAGATCAAGTTAAAAACAGGGGATTAACAAACATAATTAAAAGTATAAATTTGGATCCACCACTTTTTAACCAGATACTGTCACTGCTGGTTAATAGAGACAAACACCTTTGTTAGGTATATGTAAGTCTCTTGTAAGTCAAATGACAAGATTATCTCTTGGCATATTACTAATATAAGGTAACAATAATCCTAATTCAAGGTAGGTTTGGATATTAAAAATAAATAAAGAAAAAGATGTGTGGATTGTACAGTAGCCACTAATAATGGAGGGTGTAAGTTAAACGTCTCCACTGATAATGGAGGGTGTTGGATAAACGTCTACCAACTATAGTCTATGTATGCACCCCAGATTATCTGAAATTCTCTTCCTCTGATAGAGAGTGGGAAGTCAGATATACATAAAGTGATTACTAAGTGCTGCCACAGTAACGAATACTGAAGTTCCTAAACTGGTAATTGTATAAAATTACTTAAATGAAATATTGTATAACCATTAATCACTTTAATTGGGTATCCCTGAGAATAATCTGGATTAGTGTGGATATGTACTATATACCCCCACCACTATTGGACGTTTGTGGTCTGATATGATTTTTGTTTTTGTGCCGTATTGACTTGTGCTTGGAATTCCTAGAGTGTTAATATAAGGAGTCAGTTAATACACTCTCATAACAAGTTGCCTGTAAAACTTGTTTACCACTAGTTTTTTTCGTGTTTGAGGAAACAAGCCTTTGAATAACGTGGAGGCCACTGATAAATTACAGTGAATTAAACTATCACAAGTAAAAGGTCAGATAGACTATTGATGGTTATCCATGAATATCTTAGTAGTTTGCACTGAAATATCTTTACCTATGGTTGTAAGGAGTTGTGAACTCAGATATTAAATTACCTGTTAATACCGTTGGTGAAATATTGCTCCTAAGTATCTATGTTCATAAGGATAAGTATTGTGCTACCCACACTGTTATAGATAGTGGGATATCTCACACATTACTGATTTTTACCTGTTAATACCGTTAATATCTGACACACTCCTAATTTATACCTGTTAATACCATAAAGATTAGTACTAGATTTTTCTAAAGTATTTGGTAGAAAGTCCGTACCTAATAGGTATCACTAGAATATTGTGAATTAAGGTAAATCTGACTCTATTACCAACTATATTTAGTGAATAACTTGAATACTATATATACTAGGCCTGGCCTAGATCAATGCCTATATTACCTATGAGTAAGCAAGGTTTGTGGTATACCTAGTGTAGCTCGATCAGCTTAGACTAGACACCGCTATCGCGGCAGAAACTATTTTTATACCATTTTATATTGTCATTTGAATAAGGATGGTGGATCAACAAATTAAGTTAAAAACAACAATGAGGGAAGAACAGGGGGACGCCACTGACGCGTTTCGCCGTGGTGGCTGTATCAAAGGGCAGTCTCACTCTGTTTGCGTGAGATTTAAATACCCTAAGGTGTTGACGGATTGGCTGTTAGGAACGGCCTTATCTGTAATCATTGATTGGATTGGTCATAACCGAGGGTGTGTGACTTAAGATGCGTGTTGATTGGTCTATTTGCCTCAGCTCTTTATCTGTGTTTATCTCGATAATGTTGTTATCTGCATATATTTAACAATGTTATTTAGTTGGCACCACAATCTTATTGGGCCTCTTATATGATAATGTTGATGTCATTCATTTATTTGTATATAGTTGTATACTTGTTAACTGGTCGTGATTGTAGCCTTTCTGTTATTGGGTACCGCATCTGTCAATCATAGTGACTTGACTTGCGAGAGCAGAGACACGGATGTTGATTGGCCTGAATGAGCTCTCTATCTTGCATTCATATCAGGTTATTCAGATTTACGTCATCCTCATTCGTGACTCGGCTTTCATACGCCCATCTCATGTTATTGGGTGACGGATATGTCTGTCAATGTCATTCAGTGCCTCTGCCGTTTTCGCGTTCTCACATCATGTTTGTAACTATGATGAACGGGATGATCGTAACAAGTTGTATAATATATACAATAGATGTTATAATTGGTGTGTATCTTGTGCCAATTTCAACTTTGTATTTGGGAGTTATCAATGATATTTATGTTATCCAATGTCATATTTGATTTAAAATGTGCTGTTAATTCATTCTTTGGATCTTTTTGCGTACCAGGCTATTTTATGTTTAGGGGAATCTCTATCTTATAATAATAATAATGTTTAATGCCTAGATTGAATAGGTGCACAAAATAATAAAAGTGAGACAAATTGTGAAAAAGAATAAAAAGTGGAAAAACGGGGTGTTGTAAGTGAATGTCATCAAATAATAATGAGTGAAATAATGTCAATAAAAGTTGATATGTTGGTGCTACTTTAATAATAATTAAATTTTAAGAATATTATCACACAATATTTAATATTCTTAAAATTTAATTATTATTAAAGTAGCACCAACATATCAACTTTTATTGACATTATTTCACTCATTATTATTTGATGACATTCACTTACAACACCCCGTTTTTCCACTTTTTATTCTTTTTCACAATTTGTCTCACTTTTATTATTTTGTGCACCTATTCAATCTAGGCATTAAACATTATTATTATTATAAGATAGAGATTCCCCTAAACATAAAATAGCCTGGTACGCAAAAAGATCCAAAGAATGAATTAACAGCACATTTTAAATCAAATATGACATTGGATAACATAAATATCATTGATAACTCCCAAATACAAAGTTGAAATTGGCACAAGATACACACCAATTATAACATCTATTGTATATATTATACAACTTGTTACGATCATCCCGTTCATCATAGTTACAAACATGATGTGAGAACGCGAAAACGGCAGAGGCACTGAATGACATTGACAGACAGATTCGTCACCCAATAACATGAGATGGGCGTATGAAAGCCGAGTCACGAATGAGGATGACGTAAATCTGAATAACCTGATATGAATGCAAGATAGAGAGCGCATTCAGGCCAATCAACATCCGTGTCTCTGCTCTCGCAAGTCAAGTCACTATGATTGACAGATGCGGTACCCAATAACAGAAAGGCTACGATCACGACCAGTTAACAAGTATACAACTATATACAAATAAATGAATGACATCAACATTATCATATAAGAGGCCCAATAAGATTGTGGTGCCAACTAAATAACATTGTTAAATATATGCAGATAACAACATTATCGAGATAAACACAGATAAAGAGCTGAGGCAAATAGACCAATCAACACGCATCTTAAGTCACACACCCTCGGTTATGACCAATCCAATCAATGATTACAGATAAGGCCGTTCCTAACAGCCAATCCGTCAACACCTTAGGGTATTTAAATCTCACGCGAACAGAGTGAGACTGCCCTTTGATACAGCCACCACGGCGAAACGCGTCAGTGGCGTCCCCCTGTTCTTCCCTCATTGTTGTTTTTAACTTAATTTGTTGATCCACCATCCTTATTCAAATGACAATATAAAATGGTATAAAAATAGTTTCTGCCGCGATAGCGGTGTCTAGTCTAAGCTGATCGAGCTACACTAGGTATACCACAAACCTTGCTTACTCATAGGTAATATAGGCATTGATCTAGGCCAGGCCTAGTATATATAGTATTCAAGTTATTCACTAAATATAGTTGGTAATAGAGTCAGATTTACCTTAATTCACAATATTCTAGTGATACCTATTAGGTACGGACTTTCTACCAAATACTTTAGAAAAATCTAGTACTAATCTTTACGGTATTAACAGGTATAAATTAGGAGTGTGTCAGATATTAACGGTATTAACAGGTAAAAATCAGTAATGTGTGAGATATCCCACTATCTATAACAGTGTGGGTAGCACAATACTTATCCTTATGAACATAGATACTTAGGAGCAATATTTCACCAACGGTATTAACAGGTAATTTAATATCTGAGTTCACAACTCCTTACAACCATAGGTAAAGATATTTCAGTGCAAACTACTAAGATATTCATGGATAACCATCAATAGTCTATCTGACCTTTTACTTGTGATAGTTTAATTCACTGTAATTTATCAGTGGCCTCCACGTTATTCAAAGGCTTGTTTCCTCAAACACGAAAAAAACTAGTGGTAAACAAGTTTTACAGGCAACTTGTTATGAGAGTGTATTAACTGACTCCTTATATTAACACTCTAGGAATTCCAAGCACAAGTCAATACGGCACAAAAACAAAAATCATATCAGACCACAAACGTCCAATAGTGGTGGGGGTATATAGTACATATCCACACTAATCCAGATTATTCTCAGGGATACCCAATTAAAGTGATTAATGGTTATACAATATTTCATTTAAGTAATTTTATACAATTACCAGTTTAGGAACTTCAGTATTGGTTACTGTGGCAGCACTTAGTAATCACTTTATGTATATCTGACTTCCCACTCTCTATCAGAGGAAGAGAATTTCAGATAATCTGGGGTGCATACATAGACTATAGTTGGTAGACGTTTATCCAACACCCTCCATTATCAGTGGAGACGTTTAACTTATACCCTCCATTATTAGTGGCTACTGTACAATCCACACATCTTTTTCTTTATTTATTTTTAATATCCAAACCTACCTTGAATTAGGATTATTGTTACCTTATATTAGTAATATGCCAAGAGATAATCTTGTCATTTGACTTACAAGAGACTTACATATACCTAACAAAGGTGTTTGTCTCTATTAACCAGCAGTGACAGTATCTGGTTAAAAAGTGGTGGATCCAAATTTATACTTTTAATTATGTTTGTTAATCCCCTGTTTTTAACTTGATCTAGTAAAAGTTATATTTTAATTTCCTATTTTTGTACCAATAATAACGTTCATAGAGTGCTATATTTGTACCCTTTTGTCAGTCTCTTACTGATTTTTTGTATAGTTTGTTCTCAGGTACAAGCACCTACCCCTATTAGATAATTCACATTACAGTATATTAATACCAGTAGGGGAACGTTATAACACATCATTAAGTGAGTAGTGCCATTGTCTCCTTTCCTTGAATACAACTAGACTCATCTAAATTGAACGGATGGCATTACTAAAGTGAGATACTCAACGAATGGAAATCTACTCCCACCGGTCCATCTTACTACCAGAGACCTTCAGCTGAAAACCACAAACAAGGTACACTTAAACTAAAAAAAAAAACAGACTCAAGCAATGCACAAATTGGGTTTTGGATTTAATCATACATTTAGCAATGCTCAGTTTTCATTTCTAAACACAAGAAAAACTAATCGATGAAATCTATTTTACTAAAACACATTGGTTTTAAAACCCCTGCATGCTTTCTTATATGTTATCTACATTGCAGCCTGAAGTGCAAAATCTCACACCTCACTCTGGCCTGCATCCTATAGAGCAGGGAAATGTAATCAGCCCCCACTGCTAACATTCCTACAAAAACTAGAAGCTATTTTAACCCCTTCACTGCAGAGGGAATGACCACCTATGCACCCTCACATCTGCACTTCCTAAGACCCCAAAAAGCGGTTGCGGCACTCAGTCCCTCACTAGTGGCTATCCAAAAATCACTCAGCATTTTCAAAGGGACAGACAGGGGCTGTCGTGGAGTAAAATCAAAATGTAAAGTTCTATATCCTGACACTTTCACAGCTGCCCCACCACCCTGTCCACCCACAAGCCCAATTGAAGTGATCCAACCAAAAAGCCACAAAAACCGCACTATCAAATCAAGAAAATCTCTTTGTGTGATCCCCATTAGAAGACTTACTGTCTCCAAAGTACAGAGCAAAAACTCAGAATCCCAGGACTGTCCTATCCGAACAATCCTATGCAATGCCAGATCAATAAAGAACAAAACAGCTTTATTTGCCGACCTTATTGAAACATGCAAATTAGCATGCATCACAGAATCATGGTTAGATGAAAATTCAGGGCCTATTCTAGAGGCAGCTATTCCAGACAATTACACTGTGTTCCACCACCCGAGACATTATCACAAGGGAGGCAGAGTTATGATATGTGCGAAATCATCCTTAAATCTCAGACCAATATCAGTCCACAAAACCCAATCTTTTGAATGCATAGCTGCCAGCTTCTCAATAAGAGAGAGGATTCTGAATACTGCTAATATACAGACCCCCAGGAGATGGGAAGAGATTTCTTCAGGAACTCCCAGACCTTTTGGTTGGCTTAGTCCTTGAACACCCCAGATGGCTTATATTAGGAGACTTCAACACTTGGATTGACAACACCCCATCCCTGCTTGGGCAGGATCTCCTCAGCTTGATGAGTACACTCTTCTTCACACAAATCGTCACCACTCCCACCCACAGAAAAGGTCATACACTTGATCTAGTGTTCCAGTATGGACTAGAAGTGTCACCAGTAACTGTAAACCCAGTTACCTGGTCAGACCACCACTCCATTCACTTCTCCATTGTATCACAATCAACCAGAAACCAGCTTCAGAACCTGGTCAAACACTGCTCATTAAAAAGGGAGACACCACTGGATGTAGCATCACATATGGATTTAGGTGAACTAATGGGCACCTGCAAAGACCCCAGCTCCTTAGTCCGACTCTACAACAAAACCATGAGAGACACCCTAGAAAGCATTGCACCAACTCACATACCCACTGTCAAAACCCACAACTGTGGTTTGATAGCTCCATCAGAGTAATGAAAAGAACAGGACGTAAACTTGAGAGAAAGTGGCGCAGAACACATGATCCAGAGGATAAAGCCGCTCTTACCAAACATCTAAATAAATATCAATCCAAGATAACTCAGAAAAAATCTTCATTTTTATCACGCAAAATTGCACTCTCCCACAATAGACCCAGGCAACTGTTTCACACAGTAGAAAGGCTCTGCAAACAGCATGCATGTTTAGCCCCACCAACTTTTCTCAGGATAAATGTGAAGCATTTGAGAACTTCTTCAGAGACAAGATTTCTTCAATCCGAACTGCTATCACAGCAGGCCAAACAGTTACACATCAGAACCACTACAATGGAATGCCAGATTGCCCCAGTTTATGGTCCACTTTTAAAAAATGTGGATATAAAAGGAGTTAAAATCACCATACAAAAGTTGCACCATACTACATAGAAACATAGAAACATAGATATTGACGGCAGATAAGAGCCATAGGCCCAACAAGTCTGCCCGACCTTACCTAACAGTATAAACTTATCTAGTTCATAGGATAGCCCTATGCTTGTCCCATGCATTTTTAAAGTCCCCCACAGTGTTTGTTGCTACTACCTCTTGAGGAAGTTTATTCCATAAATCAATCACTCTTTCTGTAAAGAAGTGCTTCCTCAAATTACTCCTGAATCTACTACCCTTTAGCTTGAGCTCATGACCCCTTGTTCTTGAATATTCCATTTTATGTAAAATACCCACAGCCTCAGTTTTACTAAACCCTTTAATGTACTTGAAAGTTGCTATCATATCACCTCTTTCCCTTCTCTCCTCTAAGCTATACATATGTAGGTCATTGAGCCTATCCTGGTAAGTTTTATTTTTTAGACCATGTACCATTTTGGTAACCCTCCTTTGCACAGATTCAAGTTTGTTAATATCCTTCTGAAGATATGGCCTCCAGAACTGCACACAATACTCAAGATGAGGCCTAACTAATGATCTATAAAGTGGCATAAGAACCTTACTATTTGTAATGCAAATACCTCTACCAATACATCCAAGCATTCTGCTAGCCTTACTCGCTGCATTACTACATTGTTTACTAAGTTTTAAATCATCTGAAATAATAATTCCCAAGTCCTGTTCCTTGTCTGTAACAGTCAGTAAAGTGTCATTGAGTCTGTAATTAACATTTGGATTTTTCTTCCCTAAATGCATTATTTTACACTTTGCTGTGTTAAACTTTAGATCCCAGTCGTTTGTCCAATCCTCCAATTGTTGTATATCACTTCTCATTTTGTCTACCCCCCTTGGAACATCCACTCTGTTGCAAATTTTTGTATCATCTGCAAAGAGACATACTTTCCCCTGTAGCCCTTTGCTGATATCGCAGATAAATATGTTAAACAAAACAGGCCCCAGAACTGACCCCTGAGGAACACCACTAGTAACAGCCCCCTCTGCTGAATGAACTCCATTTACTAAGACACTTTGTTTTCTGTCCTTAAGCCAGCATTCCACCCAGTTTACAATTTTTGAATCTAGACCAAGGAGATATAGTTTGTGAATAAGTTTATTGTGTGGGACGGTGTCAAATGCTATGCTGAAATCTAGATATGCTACATCAACTGCTCCTCCCTTGTCTAATACTTTTGTTACATAATCAAAGAAGTCAATTAGATTAGTCTGACATGATCTCCCTGAAGTAAAACCATGCTGATTTTGGTCCTCTAAATTGTTTGTCTTTATGTAAGTCATAATTCTTTCTTTTAAGAGGCTTTCCATTAATTTCCCTACTACTGAAGTTAAACTAACTGGCCTGTAGTTGCCAGATTCTTCTCTACTGCCCTTTTTATGAAGAGGTATTACATTTGCTATTGTCCAATCATCTGGGACGACTCTTAAGGTTCCAGAAGGCGTTTGTGACACTTTTCAAGTGTCTGGGAGCTTGTAAGTACCAGCCTAACTTGCTATTTGGGGGCCTGTTTTTTCCACTGATCAGGCACTATGGTGGCGCCTTCTTCTTTATTTCATATATTTATATGTATATGTATATATATATATATATATATATATATATATATATATATATATATATATATATATACAGTATGTATTTGTGTGTATATATGTGTATGTATATATATATATATATATATATATATATATATATATACATGTGTGTATATATATATATATATATATATATATATATATATATATACATAATCCAATCTAAATGTTGTGTGTGTATGTATATATATATATATATATATATATATATATATATATAAAAATATATATATATATATATATAAATATAATTATATAGGTATAGATATATACAGATACATATAGGAATGTCTATTTATAAATACATAGAACTTATTCTGCTATGGGCAGAACATTGGAATGTGAAATATTTATAATAAATGCATAGTTAAAACTTTTATTAAATATGAATATTGCATAAATGTTTTTTCATGTTTTCATCTACTTGACTGTAGTATGTGTATATACAGGGAGTGCAGAATTATAAGGCAAATGAGTATTTTGACCACATCATCCTCTTTATGCATGTTGTCTTACTCCAAGCTGTATAGGCTCGAAAGCCTACTACCAATTAAGCATATTAGGTGATGTGCATCTCTGTAATGAGAAGGGGTGTGGTCTAATGACATCAACACCCTATATCAGGTGTGCATAATTATTAGGCAACTTCCTTTCCTTTGGCAAAATGGGTCAAAAGAAGGACTTGACAGGCTCAGAAAAGTCAAAAATAGTGAGATATCTTGCAGAGGGATGCAGCACACTTAAAATTGCAAAGCTTCTGAAGCGTGATCATCGAACAATCAAGCGTTTCATTCAAAATAGTCAACAGGGTCGCAAGAAGCGTGTGGAAAAACCAAGGCGCAAAATAACTGCCCATGAACTGAGAAAAGTCAAGCGTGCAGCTGCCAAGATGCCACTTGCCACCAGTTTGGCCATATTCCAGAGCTGCAACATCACTGGAGTGCCCAAAAGCACAAGGTGTGCAATACTCAGAGACATGGCCAAGGTAAGAAAGGCTGAAAGACGACCACCACTGAACAAGACACACAAGCTGAAACGTCAAGACTGGGCCAAGAAATATCTCAAGACTGATTTTTCTAAGGTTTTATGGACTGATGAAATGAGAGTGAGTCTTGATGGGCCAGATGGATGGGCCCGTGGCTGGATTGGTAAAGGGCAGAGAGCTCCAGTCCGACTCAGACGCCAGCAAGGTGGAGGTGGAGTACTGGTTTGGGCTGGTATCATCAAAGATGAGCTTGTGGGGCCTTTTCGGGTTGAGGATGGAGTCAAGCTCAACTCCCAGTCCTACTGCCAGTTTCTGGAAGAGACCTTCTTCAAGCAGTGGTACAGGAAGAAGTCTGCATCCTTCAAGAAAAACATGATTTTCATGCAGGACAATGCTCCATCACACGCGTCCAAGTACTCCACAGCGTGGCTGGCAAGAAAGGGTATAAAAGAAGAAAATCTAATGACATGGCCTCCTTGTTCACCTGATCTGAACCCCATTGAGAACCTGTGATCCATCATCAAATGTGAGATTTACAAGGAGGGAAAACAGTACACCTCTCTGAACAGTGTCTGGGAGGCTGTGGTTGCTGCTGCACGCAATGTTGATGGTGAACAGATCAAAACACTGACAGAATCCATGGATGGCAGGCTTTTGAGTGTCCTTGCAAAGAAAGGTGGCTATATTGGTCACTGATTTGTTTTTGATTTGTTTTTGAATGTCAGAAATGTATATTTGTGAATGTTGAGATGTTATATTGGTTTCACTGGTAAAAATAAATAATTGAAATGGGTATATATTTGTTTTTTGTTAAGTTGCCTAATAATTATGCACAGTAATAGTCACCTGCACACACAGATATCCCCCTAAAATAGCTAAAACTAAAAACAAACTAAAAACTACTTCCAAAAATATTCAGCTTTGATATTAATGAGTTTTTTGGGTTCATTGAGAACATGGTTGTTGTTCAATAATAAAATTAATCCTCAAAAATACAACTTGCCTAATAATTCTGCACTCCCTGTATGTCTGTAAATACGTAACATATATACACATATAAATACATAAATACATCTGTACACACATATAAACAAGATATATATATATGTTACGGGTAAAGTAAGCTATCCGGGTAATCCTAGGAACACCCCAGACGGAGGCAAAAAATATAGTGAGGATGGGGGAAATACAGTGCATCATATATATGTTTGATGCAGTGACTTGATGAAGCGCATGCACTCTGAGGGGATTTATGATCTTACATCGAGATTTACCCACAGCATCTTAAGTAATGTTCGTTTTATCCAGGTAATCCTAGGATTACCCAATATCTGACTTAAACCATAACATATCCATCTATCATCTATCTATCCATCTATCTATCTATCTATCTATCTATCTATCTATCTATCTATCTATCTCTTTTATTTAGTAAACAACACCCAGCAAGTCCTGCAAACCCGACATATAATATTTCACATTCCAATGTTCTTCACATAGCAGTATAGCTTATATTTATTCTTAAGTACATATTTATATATTTTTTTTTGTGGTAAAAATAAATATATATATATATATATATATATATATATATATATATATATATATATATATATATATATATATAAATATATATATAAAGGAATATCGATTTAAAAATAGTTTGAACATTTTCCGCTATGTGAAATATTTACAGAAAATACACAAACACTTTATTAAATATGAATATTGCATAAATAGGATTTTTCAAAGACCTCATCATATCTTTGAGCCCTTATAACTTTTTATGAAATATTCTTTAATACTTTGTATTAGTGTTATGATTGTGACTGTTTTTTTTAAATATAACTTTGACGTGTTATATACCACTTTTTTGTCTCACGTAACAGTTAGCCAGAGCTCTGAAGTTGTGCTATCCTTACACACGTTAAATTCAATTGTGCTCAAGCGAACGCATTTACTTTCAACCTGTAACATGCCCACTACTTACGATGTGCGCAAAAAAACACAATAAACCCCTTATCACGAGCGTGCAACAGCGCGCTGCTTGTAATCTAGCCCTGGGATGGCCACGCTACCACCAATATTAAAGGGACATTAAACCCAAAATTTTACTTTCCTGATTCAGATAGAGCACTTTCCAATTTACTTCTATAATCAAAATTTCTTTTGTTTTCTTGTAATCCTTTGGTGAAAAACATGAAGGTAAGTTCAGGAGCCTGTATGTGTCTGCAACACTTTATGGCAGCAGTTTTGCAATGTTATACATTAGCAAAGGCACTAGATGGCAGCACTATTTCCTGTCATGTAGTGCTCCTGACATGCGCTTGCTATTTATCTAGATATCTTTTCAACAAAGACTAACAAGAGAAGAAAGAAAATTTGATAATAGAAGTAAATTGGAAACTTTTTAAAAACTGTATTCTCTATCTGAATCATGAAAGAATTTTTTTTGGGTTTCATGTTCTTTTAAAGAGAGAGAGAAAAAAAAAATATATATAATAATATAATAACTGCTTTATTATGAATAGTAAAACAACTTGCAATATATATCTATCTTAGTGCCGCAGAATCTGTTGGTGCTCTACAAATAACTGATGCTTTTTTGTTCTTTCTGTATCTTTTGTTGAAAAGCAGTGACTTAAGCTTAAAGGGACACTGTACCCAAAATTTTTCTTTTGTGATTCAGATTGAGCATGAAATTTTAAGCAACTTTCTAATTTACTCCTAAATTTTCTTCATTCTCTTGGTATCTTTATTTGAAATGCAAGAATGTAAGTTTAGATGCCGGCCCATTTTTGGTGAACAACCTGGGATGTCCTTGCTGATTGGTGGATAAATTCATCCACCAATAAAAAAGTGCTGTCCAGAGTACTGAAACCAAAAAAAAGCTTAGATGCCTTCTTTTTCAAATAATGATAGCAAGTGAACGAAGAAAAATTGATAATAGGAGTAAATTAGAAAGTTGCTTAAAATTGCATGCTCTTTCTGAATTACAAAAGAAAGAATTTGGGTACAGTGTCCCTTTAAGAGTCGGCCCAATTTGGATCACTATATGGCAGTAGTTTTGCAAGAATGTTATTCTTTTGCAAGAGCAGTAGATGGCAGCACTATTTCCTGCCATGTAGTGATCCAGTTACCTACCTAGGTATCATTTCAACACAGAATATCATGGGAATGAAGCAAGTTTGATAATAGAAGTAAACTGGAATTTTTTTTTAAATGGCATGATCTGTCTGAATCACAAAAGAACATTTTTGGGTTTCATATCCCTTTAAGTATAGCTTTAATGTTAGCATAGATTGAAAGTAACTAACATTGACATCCACGTAAGAAAGCGGATGACCCAGGTTCCTAACTGAGTGGTTTCGGAACAAAGGTGGATAACAGCTATTTCAGCGGAATGGGGAGGTTACATGGGACGTGCAATGCACACGATTTTATCTTTTGTAAGTTACTGTCAATCAATGCACTTAAATTGAATATTATTAAAGCTGTACTTAAATAGTGAGCTTGGTTTTGTTTTGTGCTATTTGAAGTTGTCACTTAATTCTAGAGATGTACATTTGCTTTATGGCTTCAATAGTGACTGTGTGATTCACTCATTAGCGCCTATACATTTTGGTGTTTGATTAAGAAAAGTGTATCAATAACCTGACATTGGTTTTCGGTGAGGGAAACCTCAGTTAACATCTCACCATATTCTAATAACACGTGAAATATGGCAGAAAAAAAGTATAGCTGTGGTACCCATCCCTGAAACTGGTGGTGGAGGTTTTAGAAAGCAAGGCAGTTTGCATAGCTACTTTTGCATTTGGTCCTAGAGACTTTTTTGATAGCACCTGACAAGGAGTTATATAGTATGGAACTTGAAAAGTTGATAAATAAATTACACTTGCTAAATACCATCGGTTAAAAAGAGATCTGAGAGGATGAAATCAAAGCTACGTCCCACCTTTTTTTGCAGAGGCTGAGCTTTGTCAATGTTATTAACATTCCGCAATAGATGCTCATTTAATACTATGAAATTGAACATTACTTTTGCTGAAAGGGAACTATATAACGTGGATGAAATATTCAAACTGCAGGAGTATATTTTACTGCCAATGAATATGGATCAGGCTAAATATGGAACTTAGTCATTTTGGAAGGAAGTGGAGTTCCGGCCTGATTATTCCATAGGGAAGACCACAACATACTGGGCTAGTAAGACAGCATACGCCTGATGCCAGCGATTCCTCAGATATTGTTTTCTCCTCCTTTATTTTCTGGGATTGACAACCAAACCACAGGCAAAACAGTGGCCAGGCTAGGAAAAATAGGCAGTGAGACAAAAGAAGAGAGGCGCACCAATGTGTGTATCAATCGTTACAATTCTGCATGAGCTCCAAGTATTGTATGCACAGGGTACTCACACTTTGACATAGCACACCAGTGTGCTTGTGGAAGCGGGCTGGTACTTAGAGCTGACCAGCTGGCTCTCTCCGGCTCCTTGCTGGATACGGCGGCTTTCCTGTGTGTTGGGCTGTCTGGTAGTGGTGTGCTTGTATTGAAACTCCAGGTTCAAATGTTTTAAAACCTTTTATTATACAAAGTTCACAAGCACAAATTTAAAAAGATACAGATTAAAATATTGCTACGCGTTTCTCGGCCCTCCTGGCCGTTTCATCAGGCATATTAACAACATTAAAAACTCGGCTTTTTATTGCCGCCACTACCAAACAGTTTCTGGGGCTCTCCCCTTTCTCATTAAGTGTATACAAACGAGCCTATCATTGTGATACCTTTAGATACAAGTGCTAACTCGATGGAGTATAAAAATATTGGAATACATATTGCTTTCTAACAGACACAGTGATCTTTAATAACGAATTGCAACAGTGTGCATTCTATAACAGTAGTAATTTGATGTTGATACATTCCTTTGTATCGAAAATCGGCAATTTAGAAACAAAAACTCGTCCCTTTGATAGGTGGAACAAGGGACCAATCACAAGGTTCTATACTCGGTGAAAGTTAACACACCCCTATCTGTTGTTTTTGTATCGGAGCAATGCAATCGCCATTCAGTCTATCCAGTTAATCATCATGATGTGAGTTTTGCGTCTTAACATGGTTTAAAGGTATAGAAGTTACATTAACCCTTTATGTTATCGACTGATTTTTGTAGTGAGACGCAAATCCCAAACTGATAAATTGGATTGCCAGATCATTAGAGTTAATAGTGGATCAATACCAGAGCACATAATGATAAAAAATCAATAAAGATTTGTTTAGTGTCTATAGGACTATAGGTGGGCTATTATAAGATATTAGAATATCATGTTGTCACTTTATTTACTCGGCTATGAGGAGGTATAATATGACTATATATTTCTTATGATCGTGCATGAATTGTTTCACATTGTTAGTTATACTGACCCTAGTATATAATGATTATTGGCCCCCAATCCGCCTATTACTAGCCGTCATGCGAGAATATAAGTGCATATACAGTAAATGCAAAATAATTATTGAGGGTTATATATAGGGCTCCCAAATGTGCCCATTACTGGCTATCATGTGAAGCTATTACTAACCTTCATGTGAAGTTATAGGTGCAAGTAAAATGAATGTTAATTCATGTAAAATGATTATTAAAGGGACTTGGTTGACTCAAATGTGCCTATTAGTGACTATCAAGTGAAGGTATAAGGACATGCGTGCATAAATCACATTTATCATGTGTTCAATAATAATGGTGCATACTATGCTAGGGGTGTGTGCTTGAAGGATCACTATTCCTTCTGTGGTCTGGAAAGAAGTGAGTGCGTGTTGCTGGTGCAGATTACCCCATATCAGTGATGGGTGAGTGATGTGGTCAAATAGAATTGGTCATATTCGGAAACATTAATAATAATGTGAATTATAGTGATTTTAATTAGGTGATAATGTATGATAGAATAAATAAGTGATATCCTAGTGTCTATCTACAGACATGTTATATAATGCAGGTGGAGGCATGTGTGGTGTTGTATGGGTGGGTGAAACTCCCATTGGAGAAGAATTTCTACTAAACTGGTTGTGTACATGGAGGCAAATCTCTAACTAAAAGGCGGCAGAGTCTATTACTTCATTAAGGCCATTGGGAAAAAGGGAGCCAAATCTGAAAATCCAATAGGTCTCCCTTTGGCGGAGTTTAGTGTATCTATTGTATCTGTGGGAGCTGGGAATGCTTTCAAGAGGTGTTATAGTGAAAGGACAAGATTCTCCATTATGTTCATGGACATAGTGCCTGGATACACTATGTTTCATGGATTTTTTCTTAATGTTTCGATTATGTTCGCTCCATCTCGTGCGGACATTTCGAATTGTACGCCCCAAATACTGCTGTCCACATCTGCATGACAGGACATAGATTACATATGATGAACTGCATGTCAGATACTCATTAATGGTAAAAATTTCCCCAGTGGCATGTGATTTGATTGTTTTGGTTTTATGTGTAATTTGTTTACACATATGGCACCTGATTTTACCACATTTAAATACTCCTTTTCTATTGGTATTGTTTTGTGTATGTTTTACTCTGGCTTTCTTGGAAATAACTATCTTGCTGGGGGCTAAAGTTTGTTTGATGGTGGGAGCTCTTTTATAGATCACATTTGGTGTATTTTGTAGATCTTTTTTCAGAATGGGGTCTTTTAATAGAATAGGCCAGTGTTTTTGCAGCACTTTTTTTATACGTTTTGCATTAGAATTAAATTGTGTAACAAAGCAGGGTTGTTGAAGTATTTCTATAGTGTCATTATTAGATTTTCTTGTTTTTTTAGTGCAAAGAATACTTGATCGATCTAAGTGATATGCTTTCTCATATCCGGTCATGATAATATCTCTAGGATAACCCTTTTCTTCAAATCTCTGGATAAGGATTTTTGATTGTTCACAAAATTTATCTAGTGAGCTGCAGTTTCTTCTAATTCTGCAGAATTGGCTGTATGGTATACTTTTTTTCCATTGATGATAATGATTGCTATTGTAATGGAGGAAATTATTACAGTCCACAGTTTTGAAATATGTGGATGTGGCTATATTATGTTCAGTATCCCATGTTAAATTTAAGTCAAGGAATTCGATAGATTCTCGTTGGATCTTGGAAGTGAATTGAATGCCCATAGAATTATTATTAAGATATGTACAGAATAAACTAGCCTCCTCTACCGTGCCCTTAAAAATAAAAATCAAATCATCTATATAACGGCCATAGAACACCAGGCTTGCCCCCCAGTTGGAGTTGTAAATATATTTCTCCTCAAAAAATCCCATGAAGAGATTCGCAAAGCTGGGGGCAAACCTGGTGCCCATGGCCGTTCCCTTAATCTGCAAATAAAAATCATCTAAAAATTGAAAATAATTGTGTTTGAGTATAAAGTCAATGAGTGTCAGAATATATTCTTTTTGAATATTAGGCATATAAATATCAGTATCTAAGTAATACTTAGTGGTGTAGATACCTAGTTCATGAGATATATTAGAGTACAGGGCGCTGACGTCAGCTGTTATCCACAACGAACCTGCCTCTTGTTTGAAATCTTTAATTTTGAATAGTAAATCAGTCGTGTCACGGATGAATGAAGGCAAATTATGAACATGCTTTTGTAAGAAATTATCAATGTATTGAGATAACCTGTCTGTAATGCTATTGATACCCGCAATTATGGGACGACCAGGTGGTTTGAAGCGATCTTTGTGTATCTTTGGAAGATGGTAATAGTAAGGGGTAGATGGATGGGTAGGGGTAAGGAACTTACGCTCTTTAGTGTTAAGGATCCCCTTACTACTACCATCCTCCAAAAGACACAACAGTTTTTCCAAAAATACAGATGTGGGATCAGTGTCTAATTTCCTGTAATATTCATTGTTAAGGAGAATGTTATGGGCCTCACTGACATAGTCATTATAATCCTGTAGAACAATCCCACCCCCCTTATCCGCCTGCCTTATTACCAGGTGGGGGTCGTTAGCCAGGGATCTTAATGCTTTTTCTTCATTAGGCCATAATCTCATTTGTTTATTTAGTTTACTGGGAAGTTTGTTAAAATCTTCCATTACCATTTGTTGGAAAAGATCTATGTATGTGACCTCATCCTTGGGGGGGTTAAAGTTGGATGGTGGTGCTAGTGTCGTATGAATATACCCTTCCAATAGATCTTCCATCAATAGATCTGGTTCAGCATAGATAGTCTTTGTCTGGCTATTCATAGAATGGGTGATGATGGGCATACCCTCCACATTCCTTTTTCTGAGATTTTTTATGGAAAAGTATCTCTGTAGAGATAACTTCCTAGTGTACTTGTTTAAATCAACAAATAAGTCAAATAATTTGTGGGGGTTTGGTGGGCAATAAGACAGGCCCCTACCCAAAATTCTGATCTCGTCATTAGTTAAACTATGTGTGGATAAGTTGAAAATACCTTTGGCTAGTTTTTGTAATTGCTTTTTTTGTGTGGTGTTGCCTCTCCCTCGTCTTCCCCGTTTGGGTAAGGCCTTTTCTTTTGTTGTTGTTGTTGATGTTGTCCATTTGCATAATGTTGTTGTACCTGTGGTGTATTCTGATGTGATGGTGGAGATGGTGTTTTGGGATTGCCTACATTCCTCCTCCATAGAGGGGCTAAGTTGGGTACCCCTAAAAAATTACTTTTGGATGTAGAGGGAGTCTCTACCCTTTGGTAGCCATTTTGACCCTGGTCATTGGGTGTGTTTGGTGAATTACTATTTTGATAGTCATCACACTGATATCTATGTCCCCCAGACCCATTCTGGAGGGATTCAAATCGATTGTAAACAGGAATATGGTTGGGGTTCTGATAGTCATGGGATTGGGAGTAATTATTTCTATTTTTATTTCTATTATGTTGATAATTCTGTTGATAGTGTTGTTTGTTTTGATAGTTCCTATTATTAGTCTTATGTTCTTCCCAGTGACGTATTTGTGCTGATACTGGTGTATTTCTGTAATTATGGGATGGTTGTGCTGGGTGTGTATTTTTGGGGTTTTTGTTTTTATATGTTACTCTATTCCATCCATCATTGTTCTCTGTAGGAACTACTGTTTTTTTGTTGTATGTATATACTATGCCTTCTGCATAGTCCTCCTCATCCCTTTTGAATTTTCCGTTTTTTATTCTAATAATGTCATTCTGGTATTCATCCACCATTTTGATGGTTTCTATATTTAATCGATTATATTCGGAATGATCTTTCATAGGCTCCAATTCTTTTTGGATTGCTTCTATTTCTTTCTCTAATGTCTCAACTAGACTCTGTCTATGTGCAATTAATAAATCTATAAGTTTAAAAGAGCATTCATCCAATATTTCATACCATTTGTTAGTGAGTTCTTGGTCGTTTTTAAAAGAGCAATGTTTAAACAATCTAAGTCCTCTAGGGATTTGCTTTTTTTCCTTGTATTTTTTTAAACAATCCAGGTCCCACCAGTGTCTCTGTTCATTTTTTAAGAGATCACCCAATTTATTAAACATGGTGTCTATACTTTTAATTACTAGGGGGCCTGGACTGTCCCCTTCAGCATTGGATGGAGGGTTGAAAGAATTCCTCCTATTATTTCTCTCCAGTGCTGAAAGCATGATGGTACTAAATATATATTGAGCCTATATGACTTGATACTTATAGGCGTCTGGTCAGTAGTGACCCCCCTAGTTCTCCCGTGTATTGATAAACAGGGTACTGTATAAATAAAAAAGTAGTGAATGTTAGTCCGGCTGCACCTCTGTGTAAAGCTAAAAAAATGTGAGCTGAAAAGTAGATAGATGACCTAGGTCACCAGAGGGCGCTCTTTGTGCATAACGTATAAAATAATAATAATGATAATAAATAAATTAACGGAAGGTAACCTCAATAGAAAATGTCAAAATCACAATTCGATAACCAAATACAATGTATAATTACAATTATTTATAATTACAATTATTTATAATGAAAAGTGGAACCTCATTAAATGGCGTTGGGTTAAATGTCCGTGATAGGTGAATGTTGGGTGTATGCTCCTTGGAATCCTGGCAGTCCCAATATGTCTTCAAAATTAGGCACACTTTCTCACGGCTGCACTCTCCGAAACGATCCTGGATTGGAAAACGTGTTTGCTGAAAGGTAGTGAGACAAAAGAAGAGAGGCGCACCAATGTGTGTATCAATCGTTACAATTCTGCATGAGCTCCAAGTATTGTATGCACAGGGTACTCACACTTTGACATAGCACACCAGTGTGCTTGTGGAAGCGGGCTGGTACTTAGAGCTGACCAGCTGGCTCTCTCCGGCTCCTTGCTGGATACGGCGGCTTTCCTGTGTGTTGGGCTGTCTGGTAGTGGTGTGCTTGTATTGAAACTCCAGGTTCAAATGTTTTAAAACCTTTTATTATACAAAGTTCACAAGCACAAATTTAAAAAGATACAGATTAAACTATTGCTACGCGTTTCTCGGCCCTCCTGGCCGTTTCATCAGGCATATTAACAACATTAAAAACTCGGCTTTTTATTGCCGCCACTACCAAACAGTTTCTGGGGCCCTCCCCTTTCTCATTAAGTGTATACAAACGAGCCTATCATTGTGATACCTTTAGATACAAGTGCTAACTCGATGGAGTATAAAAATATTGGAATACATATTGCTTTCTAACAGACACAGTGATCTTTAATAACGAATTGCAACAGTGTGCATTCTATAACAGTAGTAATTTGATGTTGATACATTCCTTTGTATCGAAAATCGGCAATTTAGAAACAAAAACTCGTCCCTTTGATAGGTGGAACAAGGGACCAATCACAAGGTTCTATACTCGGTGAAAGTTAACACACCCCTATCTGTTGTTTTTGTATCGGAGCAATGCAATCGCCATTCAGTCTATCCAGTTAATCATCATGATGTGAGTTTTGCGTCTTAACATGGTTTAAAGGTATAGAAGTTACATTAACCCTTTATGTTATCGACTGATTTTTGTAGTGAGACGCAAATCCCAAACTGATAAATTGGATTGCCAGATCATTAGAGTTAATAGTGGATCAATACCAGAGCACATAATGATAAAAAATCAATAAAGATTTGTTTAGTGTCTATAGGACTATAGGTGGGCTATTATAAGATATTAGAATATCATGTTGTCACTTTATTTACTCGGCTATGAGGAGGTATAATATGACTATATATTTCTTATGATCGTGCATGAATTGTTTCACATTGTTAGTTATACTGACCCTAGTATATAATGATTATTGGCCCCCAATCCGCCTATTACTAGCCGTCATGCGAGAATATAAGTGCATATACAGTAAATGCAAAATAATTATTGAGGGTTATATATAGGGCTCCCAAATGTGCCCATTACTGGCTATCATGTGAAGCTATTACTAACCTTCATGTGAAGTTATAGGTGCAAGTAAAATGAATGTTAATTCATGTAAAATGATTATTAAAGGGACTTGGTTGACTCAAATGTGCCTATTAGTGACTATCAAGTGAAGGTATAAGGACATGCGTGCATAAATCACATTTATCATGTGTTCAATAATAATGGTGCATACTATGCTAGGGGTGTGTGCTTGAAGGATCACTATTCCTTCTGTGGTCTGGAAAGAAGTGAGTGCGTGTTGCTGGTGCAGATTACCCCATATCAGTGATGGGTGAGTGATGTGGTCAAATAGAATTGGTCATATTCGGAAACATTAATAATAATGTGAATTATAGTGATTTTAATTAGGTGATAATGTATGATAGAATAAATAAGTGATATCCTAGTGTCTATCTACAGACATGTTATATAATGCAGGTGGAGGCATGTGTGGTGTTGTATGGGTGGGTGAAACTCCCATTGGAGAAGAATTTCTACTAAACTGGTTGTGTACACGGAGGCAAATCTCTAACTAAAAGGCGGCAGAGTCTATTACTTCATTAAGGCCATTGGGAAAAAGGGAGCCAAATCTGAAAATCCAATAGGTCTCCCTTTGGCGGAGTTTAGTGTATCTATTGTATCTGTGGGAGCTGGGAATGCTTTCAAGAGGTGTTATAGTGAAAGGACAAGATTCTCCATTATGTTCATGGACATAGTGCCTGGATACACTATGTTTCATGGATTTTTTCTTAATGTTTCGATTATGTTCGCTCCATCTCGTGCGGACATTTCGAATTGTATGCCCCAAATACTGCTGTCCACATCTGCATGACAGGACATAGATTACATATGATGAACTGCATGTCAGATACTCATTAATGGTAAAAATTTCCCCAGTGGCATGTGATTTGATTGTTTTGGTTTTATGTGTAATTTGTTTACACATATGGCACCTGATTTTACCACATTTAAATACTCCTTTTCTATTGGTATTGTTTTGTGTATGTTTTACTCTGGCTTTCTTGGAAATAACTATCTTGCTGGGGGCTAAAGTTTGTTTGATGGTGGGAGCTCTTTTATAGATCACATTTGGTGTATTTTGTAGATCTTTTTTCAGAATGGGGTCTTTTAATAGAATAGGCCAGTGTTTTTGCAGCACTTTTTTTATACGTTTTGCATTAGAATTAAATTGTGTAACAAAGCAGGGTTGTTGAAGTATTTCTATAGTGTCATTATTAGATTTTCTTGTTTTTTTAGTGCAAAGAATACTTGATCGATCTAAGTGATATGCTTTCTCATATCCGGTCATGATAATATCTCTAGGATAACCCTTTTCTTCAAATCTCTGGATAAGGATTTTTGATTGTTCACAAAATTTATCTAGTGAGCTGCAGTTTCTTCTAATTCTGCAGAATTGGCTGTATGGTATACTTTTTTTCCATTGATGATAATGATTGCTATTGTAATGGAGGAAATTATTACAGTCCACAGTTTTGAAATATGTGGATGTGGCTATATTATGTTCAGTATCCCATGTTAAATTTAAGTCAAGGAATTCGATAGATTCTCGTTGGATCTTGGAAGTGAATTGAATGCCCATAGAATTATTATTAAGATATGTACAGAATAAACTAGCCTCCTCTACCGTGCCCTTAAAAATAAAAATCAAATCATCTATATAACGGCCATAGAACACCAGGCTTGCCCCCCAGTTGGAGTTGTAAATATATTTCTCCTCAAAAAATCCCATGAAGAGATTCGCAAAGCTGGGGGCAAACCTGGTGCCCATGGCCGTTCCCTTAATCTGCAAATAAAAATCATCTAAAAATTGAAAATAATTGTGTTTGAGTATAAAGTCAATGAGTGTCAGAATATATTCTTTTTGAATATTAGGCATATAAATATCAGTATCTAAGTAATACTTAGTGGTGTAGATACCTAGTTCATGAGATATATTAGAGTACAGGGCGCTGACGTCAGCTGTTATCCACAACGAACCTGCCTCTTGTTTGAAATCTTTAATTTTGAATAGTAAATCAGTCGTGTCACGGATGAATGAAGGCAAATTATGAACATGCTTTTGTAAGAAATTATCAATGTATTGAGATAACCTGTCTGTAATGCTATTGATACCCGCAATTATGGGACGACCAGGTGGTTTGAAGCGATCTTTGTGTATCTTTGGAAGATGGTAATAGTAAGGGGTAGATGGATGGGTAGGGGTAAGGAACTTACGCTCTTTAGTGTTAAGGATCCCCTTACTACTACCATCCTCCAAAAGACACAACAGTTTTTCCAAAAATACAGATGTGGGATCAGTGTCTAATTTCCTGTAATATTCATTGTTAAGGAGAATGTTATGGGCCTCACTGACATAGTCATTATAATCCTGTAGAACAATCCCACCCCCCTTATCCGCCTGCCTTATTACCAGGTGGGGGTCGTTAGCCAGGGATCTTAATGCTTTTTCTTCATTAGGCCATAATCTCATTTGTTTATTTAGTTTACTGGGAAGTTTGTTAAAATCTTCCATTACCATTTGTTGGAAAAGATCTATGTATGTGACCTCATCCTTGGGGGGGTTAAAGTTGGATGGTGGTGCTAGTGTCGTATGAATATACCCTTCCAATAGATCTTCCATCAATAGATCTGGTTCAGCATAGATAGTCTTTGTCTGGCTATTCATAGAATGGGTGATGATGGGCATACCCTCCACATTCCTTTTTCTGAGGCTAAATATGGAACTTAGTCATTTTGGAAGGAAGTGGAGTTCCGGCCTGATTATTCCATAGGGAAGACCACAACATACTGGGCTAGTAAGACAGCATACGCCTGATGCCAGCGATTCCTCAGATATTGTTTTCTCCTCCTTTATTTTCTGGGATTGACAACCAAACCACAGGCAAAACAGTGGCCAGGCTAGGAAAAATAGGCAATGTGGTGGTGAGTCAATGCTGGTTGCAATATACAAAGAAATAGGATGGGACAATGTAATAAAATATTTCCATCAGAACTTTGCCCAATGATGAATTTTCTGTAGTGGCTAAGACCTTGTCTTTTTATACTAGTGAACATTCTGATACCTGTGCTATGGAACTGGACTTACAAACATCCTATCAGGACATTAAAGGGACACTGAACCCAAATTTTTTTCTTTCATGATTCAGATAGAGCATGCAATTTTAAGCAACTTTCTAACTTACTCCTTTTATCATTTTTTTCTTCGTTCTCTTGCTATCTTTATTTGAAAAAGAAGTCATCTAAGCTTTTTAGTTGGTTCAGAATTCTGGACAGCACTTTTTTATTGGTGGATAAATGTATCCACCAATCAGCAAGAACAACTCAGGTTGTTCAGCAAAAATGGGCCGGCATCTAAACTTAATACCAAGAGAATGAAGAAAATTTGATAATAGGAGTAAATTAGAAAGTTGCTTAAAATGTCATGCTCTATCTGAATCACAAAAGAAAAAAATTGGGTTTAGTGTCCCTTTAAATGAAGATCTTTTTTTTTTTTTTTTGGAAGGAAATGAAGAATTCATATCTGCCTGATGTTGGTCTTTACTTAAAAAAAGTTATTTTTGCCGAACTCATTATAATCACTGTTGATGCATTCATACAGGTAGTTAATAAAAAATGTAAAGCATTAAGAATGGGGAACCACAATGTATCCCTTCTAATATCAATATGCCTGAGAAATCAGCATTGAAAACATTAAAACATGATTTGTCCATTACCATCAAGCTAGCTGATAAGGACAGGGCTTGGGTGATGATGGACACCTCATATTATAAATCAGAAATTTATAAACAGTTAAGTGAAGTTGAGGTTAATCAGGAATTAGATCCCACACAGATTTATTGCATATGTTAAAGAGATGGTTAATAAGGCTTTGATGATGACATTAAAGTTACTGAAGCATTTGATAAAGGAAAACCTAGGGTTTCCCAGTTTTACATTTTACCTAAAGTCCATAAAGACCCTCCAAATCCATCCAAGCCTATTGTGGCTTTTTGTATTCTTTAGTTAGTCCCATTGTTAAATTTCTTACTACAATCTTAACACCTTTGGTCATGGATGGGAGGTTATATTTAAAGGATAGATTTTTGTTTGTTTTTTTATAAATTAAGGGCTATATCTAAAATCTCTAATGATACTATTTTAGCAACCTGTGATTTTTTTGACATATACTGTGATTCCCAATCAGAATAGGTTAAATAATATTTGGACAACTTTAAAAAAATAAATAAAAAATATGAAATACACTAAAGTACAGATTAACGTTTAACTAAACTTATTTTTCATTTGATCAGAAGTGTATTCTACAGCTTTGTGGGACATTGATGGATTCAACTGTCATTCCTGCCTATTTTATATTTTTATGAACCATATGGAAGAACAGTTCATATATACAGATATAGGCCTCTATTTAACAAAGTCTGGCGGACCTGATCCGCGGTCCGCCGACCGCCATACCTCGCTGAATACGGAGAGCAATACGCTCTCCGTATTCAGCATTGCGCCAGCAGCTCACAAGAGCTGCTGGTGCAACGCCGCCCCCTGCAGACTCGCGGCCAATGGGCCGCCAGCAGGGAGGTGTCAATCAACCCGATCGTACTTGATCTGGTTGAATTCCGGCGATGTCTGTCCGCTTGCTCAGAGCAGGCAGACAGGGTTATGGAGCAGCAGTCTTAGATTCTTGCACCTGGGCCCTGTGGTTTCTAGTTACGCCTCTGATGAGAAGGGACTAGTCAGTTGATATTTACCTTTGTGTGGTTAATAATTTACCTCACTCTTAAATATTTCTTAATATTAAATAGATTTTATTGCTCATTCCCTTTCTTTTCTGCATTCTGTTAACACATTATCCATATTATCATCATTTAAACGTATTATAGCTAGAAGCAGTATTAATAGTTTTCCTATTTCATATTAGTAAGACACCAAGTAGAAGTGGATGGTACAATATTTTCTGTTATTTGAAATTAGAAATTACAGGACATAACTCAGAGTGATCAACTCATCATTTAAATTGTGAACTTCACTTTACATGTTTGCGTGTTTTGTGCATTTATCCAACATCGAACAACTTAATTGAAAGGGCACAATGATCTAATGCTTTCCGCTCTGGTGAGATTATCGAAGAAGTCTCAGCAGTACTGTGGGACCCCTCAAATCATTTTAGAAAGGCATTTTTTAGTTTGAAAGCTCTTTATATTACTGTGCAGGGTTCTATAAGTGAAGGAGAGATACATACAATGCAATATAATACTAGAAAAAAACAAATGCCCCCAAAGATTTTGTGTGATTTCTCTCCGTGCCAGCAAGCTTTTTTGACCTTCAGGCCAAAAGTGTCTGAAATAAAGTTGTAATACTCCATTTGTTTTCTAAACATTCATGCATCACAATTTTTAACATTAAAAATAAAATTAAGAAATATAATATTAATAAAAAAATTAGAATGTATTAAATTAATTTGTCAATTATTAAAGAAAATAAACATTTTTGTTAGTTAAAGGGACAGTAAAGTCCAAATTAAACTTTCATGATTCAGATAGGGTATGCAATTTTAAACAACTTTCCAATTTATTTTTATTAGCAAATTTACTTTGTTCTGTTGGTATTCTTAGTTTAAAGATAATCCTAAGTAGGCTCATATGCTAATTTCCAAGCCCTTGTAGGCCGCCTCCTATCTGAATTTATTTGACAGGTTTTCACAGCTACAGGGTGTTAGTTCATGTGTGTCATAAAGATAACATTGTGCTCATGCCAATGGAGTTATTTAAAGGGACACTGAACCCAATTTTTTTTCTTTCGCGATTCAGATAGAGCATGCAATTTTAAGCAACTTTCTAATTTACTCCTATTATCAATTTTTCTTCGTTCTCTTGCTATCTTTATTTGTTAAAGAAGGCATCTAAGCTTTTTTTTGGGTTCAGTACTTTAGACAGCACTTTTTTATTGGTGGATGAATTTATCCACCAATCAGCAAGAACAACCCAGGTTGTTCACCAAAAATGGGCCGGCATCTAAACTTACATTCTTGAATTTCAAATAAAGATACCAAAAGAATGAATAAAATTTGATAATAGGAGTAAATTAGAAAGTTGCTTAAAATGTCGTGCTCTATCTTAATCACGAAAGAAAACATTTGGGTTCAGTATCCCTTTAAAAGTCAGCACTAATTGCCTGAAATGCATGCCTGTCAAAAGAACTAATATAAGGAGGCAGTCTGCAGAAGCTTAAATACAATGTAATCACAGAGGTAAAAAGTATATTAATATAACAGTGTTGGTTGTGCAGAACTGGGAAATGGAAAATAAAGGGATTATCTATCTTTTTAAACAATAAAATTTTTGGTGTTTACTGTCCCTTTAACCCTTTTCCTGTATGGCCAACTTTTCATTTATATAGTGAGTTTAACTTACATTAAATGTTCAAGATGTGTGTGACCTGAGCTCAAGAATGCTCAGTAATTTCTGCATACCTTGGAAATTGCTTTGCATATAAGGAGAATGGGCAACAACCTAGTGTGACTTTATTAGATCTCTTAAATAAATTGATTTAAACACTTTATTTAAAACTAACTTTATTTTTTCTTTATAGAGGATACTGGATAGCTTTGATATAAATAGTTATTAACATCTATTGGCAACCCTACAACAGCTTCCTACATGAAATACACAGTAAGAAGGCGTATACATCTAAAGAAAAATGTGTTATCATTGTTGAATGTTGCATTCTTCATATAACATACAGAATAATTGCGCATTCTCAACAAATCACAATTACTTATGCAGAATCTCAGACACTATATAAAGGTTAAAGAATTGGGTCCTAAGAGTCAAAACATTGGGCCCCATGTATTAAAAGGCGTGTGGACAGCTGCTCAACTTGAGAAGCTGTCCGCACACCTTCGCAGCATACGGGCAATGGATCTGTTTGTCCATGAACTGTATGCATCATTACACACTCAGCTGAGTGTGTAAAACCCACGCGACCAATCGTGCAAGAGAAGCGACAGTCAATAACCCAAAAGTGGCAAAGACTATAAGAAAAAGCGTTCTAATGACCGCTGCTTCTTACATTGCGGGAAGCAGGCTCACAAGGGCTCCGGAGCAGCTTACGCTGCTTCGAACATGGAGCCCATCACCTTTTTTGTGGTTAATCTGTAATCTTTATAGCTGTAGCTTTGGTGGTGTTTTTGTTAAGTCTCTCAATTTAGGCTGCAGATGTAATGAAATGATCAATATATGTAGAGCTACGTGAGAGTTATAGTCATGTAAAATGACTCACTCTTATAGGGCCCTATCGTTTGTGCACAAGAGTTATTGGGTTTTTGTATTAGTTTGCGCACAAGTTAAATTGTGCTCGTATTACAAGTTGAAATTAATTGTGAATGCGTGAGTGCAATCATGATTTAGGCTAGAATGTTTACCGTGACCTCAGAGCTCTAGTTAACTGTTCTGTGAAACTAAAAAGTGTTACAAAACACATAAAAAATACATTACAAAGTACAGTTATACTAATAATAACACCATTTAATAAAAATGATTACAAAAAATATTGCACAAAAAAGTTATAAAGGCTCAAAGATATGAAATCTAAAGATGGATATGTATGTGTGTGTGTGTATATTTATATATATATATATATATATATGTGTGTGTGTGTGTGTGCAAATGTATTTATTTGTGTACATACTGTATGTATTTACAGACAAATACACACACACATATATATATATATATATATATATATATATACCTGTGTGTGGGGTCTGATGAAGGGGTGTATTCCCCGAAACGTCACTGAATAAATCCAGTATTGTCAAGACCAGTGAGTGCTGTCTCCTGATTTCCATATATATATATATATATATATATATATATATATATATATATATATACATACAGGGCCGCCACTAGAAATTTTGGGGCCCCTGACTTAACCATTGATCAGCCCCCCCCCCCCTTAGACACGTGCAATTTTTTAACAAATGACTAAAACGTATATGCACTTTATACTTAAGTGTAGTCAAACTTGGAAATGTTGTAAAGGTAGTAACACACAAACACTGAAACACACACTCTCACATAAGGATTCACATATTGACACTCTAGCAGACACGCAAAGAAACACACTCAGACATAGACACCCAAACAGACACTCAGCACTTGTTTACATTGACCTGACAAGTAATGAGGTAAAAAAAAAAAAGGAGATTTACAAAACAAAATATGGAGTTCTGATTATCTTTTTGTCAAGAAGAAGGCCAACTAAATGATGACAACAGCATGCAGCAACTGAAAGGAAGGGTCCTGAACTGCCTAAACAATAATTGAAAGGTTAAATGGTAAATTGGTGACTTTCCCGGAAAGGTCTCATTAGTCTCAAAGTCTGTAGAAAGATGTGAATAATCAGTAGTAAGGTCAAAATGTCCTAAAAAGGAACAGACAATGGACACACACACACAAAGTCAAACACAAACTTGCACATACACCCAAGGAAACACTGACAGAGACAGCCTCAGAAAACACACAAAGACATACACACACACAGAGACACCCACAGAAAACACACAAAGACAAACATACACACACACCCTCACTGAGATATCCACAAAAAACACACAAAGACATACACACCCACCCTCACAGAGGCATACATAGAAAATACACAGACATACATACACACACTCTCACAGAGACACGCATAGAAAAAGCACAAAGACATATGCACACACCCTCACAGACATCCACAGAAAATGCACAAAGACATACACACCCACCCTCACAGAGAGACCCACAGAAAAAAAATACATACACACTCATAGAGACACAAACAAAAGCACAAAGACATAAACACAGACACCCATAGAAACACTCACAGGAGGTAAAATGTCTGCACATTGCATCCCCTAAATCAACAGTGTGTGGCATGCATGATAAAAAAATGCAGAAATTAAGAGATCACTTTTTAAAGAATCATATTTGTACATGTGCAAACAAAAATAATTCTATGAATTCAAAATTGTACATAAATGATCTAGGTAGATGGCTAGATGAATAAAAGTACTTTTGAAAGGTTGACATATGTTTGTCTCCCCCCCCCCCATTTTCCCCATCCAAGAGCACCACTTCAAATATGGTGTACAAATGTTCCTATCTGTCATCTGTACTTATGGATTTTGAAAATGCCTGGAACCATAAGCTGTGGTACTCAGTCTCATACCATTAGATCTGGTTAAATGCAGGATTTAGGCTTGTTTGTATGTATTTCAAAATTAAGTCAACTGTAGTGTAAACTGAACAGTGTTAAAGGGACAGTCTACACCAGAATTTTTATTGTTTTAAAAGATAGATAATCCCTTTATTACCCATTTCCCAGTTTTGCATAACTAACACATTTATAATAATATGCTTTTAACCTCTGTGATTATCTTGTATCTAAGCCTCTGCAAACTGCCCCTTTTTTCAGTTCTTTTGACAGACTTGCAGTCTAGCCAATCAGTGCCTGCTCCCAGATAACTTTTCGTGCACGAGCACAGTGTTATCTATATGAAATACGTGAACTAACACCCTCTAGTGGTGAAAAACTGTTAAAATGCAATCTGAAAGAGGTGGGCTTCAAGGTCTAAGAAATTAGCATATGAACCTCCTAGGTTAAGCTTTTAACTAAGAATACCAAGAGAACAAAGCAAAATTGGTGATAAAAGTAAATTGGAAAATTGTTTGAAATGACATGCTCTATCTGAATCATGAAAGTTTATTTTGG
The DNA here is from genome assembly GCF_027579735.1 of Bombina bombina. NCBI lineage: Eukaryota > Metazoa > Chordata > Amphibia > Anura > Bombinatoridae > Bombina > Bombina bombina. Next base: position 723,122,596 of record NC_069501.1, on the reverse strand, counting down.
CCTAGACTGTCCCTTTAAGTTAACCTGTTTCATTTCAAACACTGAGCAATCTTAGTCTGAAAGTATAACATTTTATGCAGATGTAAAAATCTTAGATAAAATGCCTCTTTGCATCTGGAAAGTCCTTGCATAAAGGGGCAGTAACCTGGAATGTAATTAAAATATATATAATAATAAAAAAAACTGATATCTGCCAAAAGGGCACCTACCATTTGTGTATTGAGGAGGAAACATTTCTGCATGGCTTAAATATAGACTTTCTACAGCATTGTCAAATAATCATAAATACACTGCTGCATATTGCTAAACAAATGTGTTTTTATGGACCCCTGGCCCCACCATACCACTACTTCCACACTGGTTACAATCCAAAATTGCACAAAGAAATAAAAAACATTTACTAATTAAGTCCTACCTCTTCTGCAAATGAAAGTGATCTGCCGTCTGACTCAGGCACACACTGTACAAACAAAGTGCCAAGTCTGTCTCACACTGTGCATAGTGGTTTAGTGCACACTCAGAAATCCTCTGAAATGCTAATGCTTTACTCCTTGTAATAACATTTCCCACGCTCAATAGCACTCTGCTGTAGTACCCTCTGGTGGCTGCCAATTTTTTTTTTAAATAAGTTGTTCTTGCCTCATGGGGCCCCCCTGGCCCATTTGGCCCCTGTCAGGAGTCACCCCTGCCACCCCCTGTCACCCCCTGATGGCGGCCCTAAGGCTACCTATATCTCAAACACCAAAGACATGAAAATTGGTATTTAGATTTTCCTTTAAAAATAAATAAATATGTGTTTTAACATTTCCTGATGATCCACTTAAGGGAGGTCAAGGGGGGGGGGGCTGATTTATGAGGATACCTATATTTTAAAAACCAAAGATGTTACAGATGTGAAAATTGGTATTTAGATTCTCATTTAAAAATAAATAAACAGGTGTTTTACCATTTCCCAAAAATCCACTTAAAGGGATACTGAACCCAAATTTTTTATTTTGTGATTCAGATAGAGCATGACATTTTAAGCAACTTTCTAATTTACTCCTATTATCAATTTTTCTTTGTTCTCTTGCTATCTTTATTTTAAAAGCAGGAATGTAAATCTTAGCAGCAAGCCCATTTTAGGTTCAACACCATGGATAGCGCTTGCTTATTGGAGGCTTACATTTACCCACCAATAAGCAAGCATAACCCAGGTTCTCAACCAAAAATGGTCCGGCTCCTATGCATCACATTCCTGCTTTTTAAATAAAGATAGCAAGAGAACAAAGAAAAAAGGATAATAGGAGTAAATTAGAAAGTTGCTTAAAATTGCATGCTCTATCTGAATCATGAAAGAAAAAAATTGGGTTTAGTGTCCCTTTAAGGGTGGTCAAAAGGGGGGGGGGGGCTGATTTATGCCGCCATGATCCATTCCGCTATCTGAGACCAGTAGTTATGGATTTTGCAAAACAAAAATGTTTCACAAATCCCCTCGCATCGCAAATACTATAATAAACCTATTAATCCCTAAACTGCCACCCACCCACATAGCCAACACTAAATAAACCTATTAACCCCTAAACCGCCGACCCCCCATATCGCCAACACTAAATAAACCTATTAACAACTTCTGCAACTCACTTCCTTTTTCGGCCTGTCACAATGGACTGACTCTCCCGATAACAAAGATGGTCACTGCCTCAATCTGATTTTCAGCTATCAATGCACTATCTCAAATTTCACAAACTCCCTTTTCCCTCTTTCTGACCATCATCTCCTCACTTGCAACATCACTTCCCTCCCTACAATTTCCCCTCCCTCTACCCCTCACACCAAACTTCACAGATGCACTAAGTCATTAGATCAGCAACAGCTCGCTAGCTCTCTCGAACCTCTCCTCTCTTCCATCCCCTCCTTTTCCTGCCATGACCAATCTATCTGCCACTATAACTCCATCCTTACATCGGTCATTGACAATCTGGCCCCACCTACCATAGCTCAGAAACTACACTCTCATCCTCAGGCCTGGCATACTCCTCTGACACGGTACCTACGCAGATGTTTCTGTGCTGCTGAGCGACACTGGAGGAAATCTCGGAGTTTAGCTGACTTTCTTCCCTACAAATTCATCTTGAACTCCTACTATTCTGCCCTTAATCTTTATAAGCAACAATACGTCTCTAATCTCATCTCTACTCTTTCCTTTAACCCAAAATATCTGTTTTCTACTTTCAATACTCTTCTCCACCCACCCCCATCTCCTAATATAACTTCTCCCTCAGCTCAGGATTTTGCCAGCCACTTCAATAACAAAATTGACTCCATCAGAAATGAAATCAGCTCTCAACATACTACCAATCCCCCACCCCCTCACTACTTGTCCCCTTGACCCCATCCCCTCACAGCTACTCCCCTTCCTCTCTTTTACCCTCACCCCTATACTCACACACATTTTCAACCTCTCCCTCAGAACTGGTATATTTCCCTAATCTCTAAAACATGCACTGGTCACACCTATCCTAAAAAAACCTTCTCTCGATCCAACCTCCCCATCCAACTACCACTCTATTTCCCTACTCCCTCTCGCATTAAAGCTCATTGAAAAGTTAGTATGTGCACGTCTATCCCATTTCCTTGCACTAAACTCTTTTTTTTGACCAACTGCAATCTGGATTCCGTCCCCATCACTCCACAGAGACAGCAATTGTCAAGGTTACCAATGACCTACTTACAGGAAAATCCAAAGGCCACTGCTCTCTGCTTATCCTCCTTGTTCTGTCTGTAGCCTTTGAGCACCCTCTTTTGCTCCAAACCCTCCAATCCTTTGGCATCTGCGACACAGCTCTCTTGTGGTTCTCTTCCTATCTATCTAACCATACCTTTTAGTGTAGCCTTCTCTGGAGCTTCCTCTGCCCCGTTACCACTTTCTGTTGGGGTACCTCAAGGTTCTGTCCTCGGTCCCCTTCTCTTTTCAATCTACACGTCATCATTAGGTTCCATAATAAAGTCCCACGGGTTTCAATACCATTTGTATGCCGATGACACCCAAATCTATCTCTCTGCACCAGACCTACCTCCTTCCTTACTAACCCGTGCCACTAACTGTCTTTCCAATATCTCATCTTGGATTTCCTCTCACTACCTTAAGCTAAATCTCTCCAAAACTGAGCTCCTTATTTCCCCCCTGTCTTCCAAAATCTCCACCCCCCAATTTTCTATAACTGTTGATAATTCCATCATTACCCCTACCCCGCATGCCCGATGTCTTGGGGTAACAATTGACTCAGACCTTTCTTTAACTTCTCACATTCAGTCCTTGGCTAAAGCCTGCCGCTTCCACCTTAAAAACATCTCTAAAATTAGACATGTCCTTACACAAGACACAGCTAAGATTTTAATCCACTATCTCATCCTTTCCTGCCACGACTATTGCAACTCCGTCCTCTCTGGTCTACCTAGCTGTCACCTAGCTCCTTTACAATCCATAATGAATGCCTCTGCCAGGCTCATCTTCCTTATACTTCGCTCTTCATCTGCTGCACATCTCTGCCAATCCCTTCACTGGCTTCCTCTTGCCTCCAGGATTAAACACAAAATCCTCACTCTGACTTACAAAGCCCTCAACTGCAATGCTCCCCCCTTCATTTCAGACCTTGTCTAGAGATACACTCCCTCCCATCCCCTTCGCTCTGCTCACGACCTCCTACTCTCATCCTCTCTTGTTACTTCCTCACATTCATGTTTACACGACTTCTCCAGACTGTCTCCCATCTTGTGGAACTCCTTGCCTCGCTCCACAAGACTCTCCCCTAGTTTTAACAGCTTCAAGCGCTCCCTAAAGACTCTACTATTCAGGGATGCATACAACCTACTTTAACCTTTCCTAACTCCAATGCTTTCCCCTTGAACTCCTTAGAATGTAAGCCTATTAGCCCAGCTGTTTGTAGATCGCCTTCATAAGAGCCAACTACAACAGTGCAACTCTCGGCAGGGCCCTCTACCCATCTGATCCCTATAAATGTTATCTTGTATACCGCCTATGTTTATAGCGCTGCAGAATCGGTTGGCGCTCTACAAATACCTGATAATAAAAATAATTAAACTCTAAACAGCCGGCCACCCACATCACTACTTTTAAAATAAATTTATTAACCACTAAATCGCCAGTCCCCTACATAGTAACTACTAACCTAAACCTATTAACCCCTAAACCGCCGCCCCCCACATCGCAACTACTAACATAAACCTATTAACCCCTAAACTGCCGCCCCCCACATCACAACTACTAACCTAAACCTATTAACCCCTAAACCGCCGCCCCCCACATCGCAACTACTAACATAAACCTATTAACCCCTAAACTGCCGCCCCCACATCACAACTACTAACCTAAACCTATTAACCCCTAAACTGCCGCCCCCCACATCGCAAAACACTAAACTTAAAAACTATTAACCCCATAAACCGCCGGTCCCTCACATTGCCAACACTAAATAAACCTACTAACCCCTAACCGCTGGCCCCACACATCGCAACTACTAACCTAGACCTATTAACCCCTAAACCGCCGGCCCCCCACATCTCAAAACACTCAATTAAACTATTAACCCCTAAACCTTAAAACCCCTAACTTTAAATTAAAATTACAATATAACTAAGCAGCTCTCATGCTATTGGCTGATTTGAATTTTTCAGCCTATAGGAATGCAACGGTACCCCAATATAAAAGGGGTACCTTGCATTCAATCCTCAGTGTGCTGCAACGGTCCTGTTCCGCGGTCACCTCCGTGCCGCCTTCGCCCTGGATGAAGATAGAAGAGGTCCCCGTGCTGAATGAAGACAGGTTTTTTTTTTTTTGTTTTTTTTTTGGATGGATTTTTTTTTTTATTTTAATGTGCACAAAAGAGCTGAATGCCCTTTTAAGGGCGATGCCCATATAATTTCCCCTTTAGGGACAATGGGTAGCTTAGGTTTTTTTTAGACTTAAGTTTTTAATTTTTGGGGGTTGGTTGGGTGGGGGTTTACTTTTAGGGGGGAATTTGTCATTTTTGTAGGTAAAGAGCTGTTTAACTTAGGGCAATGCCCTACAAAAGGGATATTGGTAGTTTATTGATTAGGGGGTGTTTTTATTTGGGGGGGCTTTTTTGTTTTTATAGGGCTATTAGATTAGGTTTAATTTTTATTATTTTGAAAAATTTAGTTTATAATTTTTATTTTTTTTATTTTTGGTAAATTTAGTGTAATTTTTTGTAATGTTATGTTTTTTTACATTTTTGTAACAGGTTTTTTTTTCGGTTATTTTTTTAAAAAAATATACACCTAGATTACGAGTTTTGCATTAGGCTTAAAAAGCAGTGTTGGCCGGTCCTAACGCTGCTTTTTAACGCCCGCTGGTATTACGAGTCTTGCAGGTACAGGTCTACCGCTCACTTTTTTGGCCAGACTTGGAAATACCGCAAATCCACTTACATAAATTGCGTATCCTATTTTTTCAATGGGACTTGCATAGCGCCGGTATTACGAGTCTGACAAAAAGCGAGCGGTAGACCCTCTCCTGTCAAGACTGGTACCGCATTTTAAAGTCAGTAGTTAAGAGTTTTATGGTACAACACTGTAGCATAAAACTCTTAAAGGGACACTGAGCCCAAAAATTTTCTTTCGTGATTCAGATAGAGCATGCAATTTTAAGCAACTTTCTAATTTACTCCTATTATCAATTTTTCTTCGTTATCTTGCTATCTTTATATGAAAAGGAAGGCATCTAAGCTTTTTTTCTTGGTTCAGACCTCTGGACAGCAGTTTTTGATTGGTGGATGAATTTATCCACCAATCAGCAAGGACAACCTAGGTTGTTCACCAAAAATGGGCCAGCATCTAAACTTACATTCTTGCATTTCAAATAAAGATACCAAGAGAATAAAGAACATTTGATAATAGGAGTAAATTAGAAAGTTGCTTAAAATGTCATGCTCTATCTGAACCACAAAAGAAAAAATTTGGGTTCAGGGTCCCTTTAACTAAAGTGCTAAAAAGTAAACTAACACCCATAAACTACCTATTAACCCCTAAACCGAGGCCCTCCCACATCGCAAACACTAAAATAAAAATGTAACCCCTAATCTGCCGAACCGGACATCGCCGCCACTATAATAAATATATTAACCCCTAAACCGCCGCACTCCCGCCTCTCAAACAGTATTTACATTTTATTAACCTCTAATCTGCCATCCCTAACATCGCCGCCACCTACCTACATTTATTAACCCCTAATCTGCTGCCCCCAACATCGCCGCCACTATATTAAAGTTATTAACCCCTAAATCTAAGTCTAACCCTAACCCTTACACCCCCTAACTTAAATATAATTAAAAGAAATCTAAATAAAAATTACTATAATTAACTAAATTATTCCTATTTAAAACTAAATACTTACCTATAAAATAAACCCTAAGATAGCTACAATATAACTAATAGTTACATTGTATCTAGCTTATGGTTTATTTTTATTTTACAGGCAAGTTTGTATTTATTTTAACTAGGTACAATAGTTATTAAATAGTTATTAACTATTTAATAACTACCTAGCTAAAATAAATACAAATTTACCTGTAAAATAAAACCTAACCTAAGTTACACTAACACCTAACACTACACTATAATTAAATTAATTCCCTAAATTAAATACAATTAAATAAAATTAGCAAAGTACAAAAAAACCCACCAAATTACAGAAAATAATAAACAATTTACAAGATTTTTATACTAATTACACCTAATCTAATCCCCCTAACAAAATAAAAAAGCCCCCCCAAAATAAGAAAAGCCCTACCCTAACTAAATTACAAATAGCCCTTAAAAGGGCCTTTTGCGGGGCATTGCCCCAAAGTAATTAGCTCTTTTACCTGTAAAAAAAAATACAAATCCCCCCCCAACATTAAAACCCACCACCCACACACCCAACCCTACTCTAAAACCCACCCAATAACACTAACCCCTTGAAGATCACCTTACCGGGAGAAGTCTTCATCCAACCGGTCCAAAGTCCTCAACGAAACCGGGAGAAGTCTTCATCTAAGCCGGGTGAAGTGGTCATCCAGACGGCATCTTCTATCTTCATCCATCTGGCGCGGAGCAGGTCCATCTTCAAGACAACCGAAGGGGAGCATCCTCTTCATCCAGAGTCTTCTTACTGAATGAAGGTACCTTTAAATGACGTCATCCAAGATGGTGTCCCTTCAATTCTGATTGGCTGATAGAATTCTATCAGCCAATTGGAATTAAAGTAGAAAAAATCCTATTGGCTGATGTAATCAGCCAATAGGATTTAGCTGTCATTCGATTGGCTGATTGGATCAGCCAATAGGATTGAACTTCAATCCTATTTGCTGATTGCATCAGCCAATAGGATTTTCTCTACCTTAATTCTGATTGGCTGATAGAATTCTATCAGCCAATCGGAATTGAAGGGACTCCATCTTGGATGACATCACTTAAAGGTACAATGTAACTATTAGTTATATTGTAGCTAATTTAGGGTTTATTTTATAGGTAAGTATTTAGTTTTAAATAGGAATTATTTAGTTAATGATAGGAATTTTATTTAGATTTATTTAAATTATATTTAAGTTAGGGGGGGTTAGGGTTAGACTTAGCTTTAGGGGTTAATAAATTTAGAATAGTGGCAGCGACGTTGGGGGCGGCAGATTAGGGGTTAATAAA